>NW_027252735.1:300000-600000 GCF_044704955.1 Pristiophorus japonicus
TTCCAGGGCCTGGGTGCCAGACGAATTGCTTCGGTTTTTGATTCTGTTGGGCAGATTCCATCAGCGGCAATCCTTCTGCCCAAAAATTCAACCTCAGGCGCGAGAAACAGACACTTGGATTTCTTAACTCTTAGGCCTACTCGATCCAATCGACTTAGTACTTCCTGCAAATTGCGGAGATGGGAGTCGGTGTCCCTGCCCGTGATGAGTATGTCATCTTGAAACACAACCGTCCCCAGGATGGACTTGAGCAGACTCTCCATATTGCGCTGGAATATAGCAGCTGCCGACCTGATGCCGAATGGGCATCGATTGTACATAAAAAGGCCTCGATGTGTGTTGATGGTGGTGAGTAGCTGAGACTCTTCGGTCAGTTCTTGCGTCATATACGCAGATGTAAGATCTAGTTTCGAGAAAAGTTTTCCTCCAGCCAACGTGGCAAATAGGTCCTCTGCTCTGGGCAGCGGGTATTGGTCCTGCAGGGAGACTCTGTTTATGGTAGACTTGTAATCCCCACAGATTTGTACGGATCCATCAGGCTTCATGACGGGGAATATGGGACTTGACCAGTCGCTAAATTCCACGGATGAGATAATGCCTTCCCGCAGGTCCAGTTCGTGTTCAATCTTTTCCCTCATCACATAAGGCACAGCTCTAGCCTTGTGATGGACCGGTCTGGCATCCTGTGTGATGTAGATTTTAACTTTAGCCCCTTTGAAGGTACCCACACCTGGCTGAAAGAGATGTTCAAAACGACTTAGAACTGCAGAGTAGTGTGAGATACATGACAGTAAGGTGAACGTGTGAACGGCCACACTGCGGAAACATCTCCACCTTCAGCACCAGGTCAGACGGAGATGCTGAGCGAGCAGGTGAACTGCAGGATCCCACTTTTTAGGAGCTGATCGTTGTGCCAAGCAAATGAGTTTTGCTTAATGACTAAAAATAAAAGGTGCTAGAAGTGGGATTCAAACCCACACTTTCAGAGCAGACTGAACACAACAGCTTAGACCGCTCGGCTGTCCTGACTATCCAGTGCGGTGTATGGCCACCTGCAGGTTGATTTTGAACTTTTGTGTCTTGTCACAAGAAATAAATGAGGGCAACAGGTGTTTCTCTGACTGACACCGGGGAAACAGTGAGACAGACCTTGGAGCAAGGGTCTGGTTATTGCCAAACAGCAAAGAAAATATTAATTCCGGGATTACCCAAAAGAGCAGTGACCTCGACGTGATTTGAACACACAACCTTCTGATCTGGAGTCAGACGCACTACTGTTGCACCACAAGGCCTACACAGGGAGCTTGAGATGTTCGTCTATATGAAGATTCTGCAATACAAGGGGCTTTAAAATCCCTGCCCATTCCCACCAGGTATCAGAAGAAGCGCTCACCTGCCAGTCACCGAATGTTTTTTGTTTAACTTTTGTGTTGTTTTCACGGGAAAGCATCATTAATTAACCCGTCATCTTCTTTTGTACAATGAAAGAAATGCTGACTGAGGGACAGTCGATACTTCAATCATTTGTTCTGTGCTTTGCATGTTAACTGTTAAACCAGATCCCAGTTTACACACTGTGTTTTAGGAGTCTGGTTCAAAATCCTCATCGCTGGCGACACCAGGAATCTGGGGCAACTTTTGTCAAATTTATCAGCACCGGTTATTCCGACACGCCAAAGTTCCCCGGTGGATCCATTTTCTCTCGCTAAAAGTTATCTATTTATTGGTGAAATAAAGAGCAATTAAGGAATAAGGGAGCCCTTTTGCTAGGAGAATAAATAGCAAATGCTGGAAATCTCAGCAGGTCAGTTAGAGTTTGCCAGGAGACAAGACTCGCCTCCGATTGTTCCCCTTTCGGAAATTTCAACACAATGTTCTCGCCCAGGATCGAACCAGTGACCTTTCATGTGTAAAGCAAACATGATAACCGCGACACTAGGGAAACCTCTGGCACAGTGACCTCAACAGAGGGGAGCTGACCAGTGAGCTCCCTCTGTGCTGATCACCACTGATTTTTAATGTGGAAGCAAGTCATCCTCGACTCCGGGATTACCTAAGAAGAGAGGAGGATCAGGAATGTGTTGGCTCACCTGAAACAACTTCTGTCCCAAACTGAAAGTTCTCAATCCTTCTCCTCTGCTGCCCTTTACAGAAATCTCACATGTTCACTTCCACATCCTCACAGTGGGGCCACAGAGGCTCCGACCGTCTCCCAGCGATCAGCAAACTCGCCCAGTTTGTAAAATTAAACCCGGGACATGTGTCCGGCAAAGGGCAGGAGAAGCGGGAGAGTGTGTAAGCTCATTCTGTAACAGATAGTAGTGGGGTTATTAACGGCGATTACAGCAATCATTAATCCTCTCACACACCTCAATTATGTTTCTGCGATGAACTGATTGAGAATGGAAAGGGTTAATGCTCGGGATCTTAACCCCTCGACCAGAGAACAGCTTCGATAATTTGTATCAACATAAAAATATATATTTATATATGAACCTGTATGTCAACGGCAAGCTGTCTAGACCTCATGGCACAACGGTAGTGAATCTAACTTTGAGCGAGAGAAATTGTTCCACAGTGACACCCATTTCATCTTTTATTCCCCTTTAAACACGAGAAACTGAGACAGGGGGAATAAATAGAGAAATAAAAGCACAGTGATACAGACAAGAGGAAGAGAGAAGGGGAATACTGTCCCCACACAGAACTAATGCAGAAACCCCTCTGCTGCGCTCGGGGTGGCCACCCACAGCCTGGATACACTAACGTCCCAACAGCTCATTGACTGTCGGAGTGGGACTGTGCGGCGCTTCAGAAGACAGGTCGAAAAAGCAAAGTCACTGATTCGGTCTCACGTGCTTCTCTAATCAAGAGTAGCCACACACAAAAACTTGCTTTTATAATGGCTATACATTAGCATTATGATTGTCAAGCAGTTGGTTCGTTGATCTAAAAGTGTGACTTTTGCTCAGTAGAAGTTAAATGAAATTTGTGAGAAGTCCTGGGTTCCAATCCTGGACGAGTCCATTATTTTGCCGGCGAGTTTTGAAATTGCATAGAAATTTTACAAAGGAAGACTTGCATTTCTGCAGTGCCTTTCAGGAACTCATGACACCCCAAAGCGCTTTACAGCCGTTGAGTTATGTTTGAAGTGTTGTAGTGTGGGGAAAGATGTGCCCAAATCACCAAACATGAACCTCAACTCTTTACAAAGGAGTTTGGTGCAAATAATCAGGTGCCTCAGGGACTTGGACTTTCTTTGAATGAGTTCTGCTTGTACCTGCATTCAAGCTTGAAACAGCAACTGGGCTTCCATCTCACGGGAGCAGCGTGTAGCGGTTAGCGAGGAGGTGACGAGGTTTGGGGATGATGTGCGTCGCTTTCAATCTTTGAAATTTCACCAAGCAAAGAATCGCTGAATCCAACTCTCCCTGCAAGCATTTAGTTCCTGTTTAATCACAGGAATATCCGCAGTCAGGAGCTGAAAAGGAATTAAAACCTAATAAGGCTTCGGGACAATCAGAATACTTCGTCACAGACAAGGCACCGGAAGGCTGGAAGGTAGATCACACCGGTTGTGGGAGAGCTGGTTGGTGGTGACATGGAAGTGTCTGCAATGTGCGGGACCAGACTGCTTCCACACATCCACAATGAATGTCCCACCCTTTACTTGGGAAAAGTGCAACTGAGAGTGGACAAGTTCCAACTGGTCGGAGCAATCTGAAGCTTTAACTGATGGACACCCTGGTTTGGGATGTCTTGCAGTATGCACTCGTGTCAGTCTCTGTGGCGCAATGGGTTCGCGTGTTCGGTTGTTAACCAAAAAGTTGGTGGTTTAAGCCCTCTCAGGGACTTCAACTGTTTTCCCCGAGGATACTGTGCCGCACAGTTCCAGGTTGTCATTGTGTGCTTTGGTGTCACGAATATATTCTGCAAACATTGCCAGCTGTGCTGTTATCCAGTGAGTTCCCACTCCAATACTTTTATGAGCATTCAGTTCAAGTGTCGAATTTGAGTGTATACAGAACTGAACATAGATATCAGAAAATTTAACAAGGCTGTGGGACATTGTGTTTTGTTAATATTGAAACATTAATATGAATAAATCCATTTTTTCTAATATTTAATTAAACGGGTTTTCAAAATGTTTCCGCCCAGTTTCGAACCAAAGATCATTCGCGGGTGAAGAAAATGTGACAACCACTACACTACGGAAACACTGCAATTGAAGTGATGTTAGGAACATAACCAGAGCTTTCACCTACACAGCTGGCCTACACTTCAGGAGCTGGATTTATGAGAATAGAAAGACGGTGCTATATTTAGGAAGTCTGTGAGTGTGGCAGGAATTGATCTCATGTTTCCCAGACTTTACACATAGGAACAGGAGATGACCATTTCGCAGCGAGTGGTTAGGATCTGGAATGCACGGCTTGAAAGGATGGTGGAGGCAGACTCAATCTTATCTTTCAAACGGGAGCTGGATCAGTGTCTGAAGGAAAAACAATTGCAGGGCTACGGGGAAAGGGCGGGGGAGTGGGACTCGCTGAGAGTCGGCACGGGCTCGATGGGCCGAATGGCCTTCCGTGCTGTAACCATTCCATGATTCTATAAGTTAGCGGCACATTTCATAGTGTGGGTGGAAGCAGAACATTGCAAAGGGACATGGATTGAGTCGGCAAAACTAGAGGCATCTGATTCAGGAGATTCCGGTGAAGCGGAAATTCGGGAATTTAATGACTTTGAAACGAACATTTTTGTTTTGTGCAGCTTCGGTCAGAGAAATGTTTGTGAAAGGAATTTTTTGCAGAAAGGGATGCAGCATTTCATCTTCTGTCTTAACACTTCTTTCTGGGTGTCGGGTCACATTTCCTTTCAATGTTATTCTTCCAGAATGTATATTTTCTTTGGTGTTTCACAATAACCAGACCCTTGCTCTAAAGTCAGTCTCACTGTTTCCCCAGTCTCCTGTTGATGTTACCAGCAATGAACATTTTGAACCAGACCCCGAAAGCAGTGTGTAAAATGGTTTATGGTTTAAGAGTTAACTTGCAGAGCATAGATAAATTATCCAATTATGGACTCTCCTTCAGTTAGAATTTCTTTATTTGTGCAAAAGAAGATCATCGGTTAATTAACGATGTATTCCCATGAAAGCAACATAAAATGTAGTTAAAAAGTAATCAACAAACTTGGTGTTCGAACCCGAGAACCTGAGATTAAAAATCTCACGCTGTATCAACTGAGCTCGCTGTGCTTCTGCTAAAGCAAACGTTTTTGTCACTGATTGCAGCCAGACGCCTGTTGGCTCCGCCCCAGATGTTTAAACTTGATGTCGAAGAACTGCCAGGATCTTCTTGAATGGTGGACCAGGCTCGAGGGGCCGAATGGCCTACTCCAGCTCCTAATCCTTACATGTTTATGATCATATGACCTTTCACAGGAGAACAATCTCGCCCTGAGCATGCATGAGGAGAAAGTTCCAGAAAATATTCCCACCCGGTGAGCTTTCGCGTGTGAGGCGAACGTGTTAACCGCGACACTGCGGAAACATTTCCACTTTCAGCACCAGGTCAGACGGAAATGTTAAGCGAGCAGGTGAACTGCAGAATCCCACTTTTAAGGAGCTGGTCGTGGTGCCAAGCAAATGGGTTTTGCTTAATGACTAAAAATAAGAAAAGGGATTTGAAACCGCGCTTTAAGAGCAGACTGCAAACTGAACGCAGCACCTTCAACGGCTCGGCCATCCAGACTGTAAGTTCATTTAAATTTTGAACTTTTGTGTCTTGTTGCATGAAGTAAATGAGGGAATCTGGCACATCTGTGCCTGACACCAGGGAAAGAGTGAGACAAACCTTGGAGCAAGTGTCAGGTTATTGCCAAACAGCAAAGAAGTTTGCAACTTTTGAAGAACAATGATCCCGACATGATTTGAATACACAGCTTTCTGATCTGGAGTCAGACACACTACCGTTACACCACAAGGTCTACAGTGCAAACTGTCCATGTTTGGAAACATGAAGGTTCCTGAAACACAGTTTCATTTACCCTGCATTGGTGCAATGAAAGGGCTTTAAAATCCCCGGTCACTCCCAGCGTGGGTCAGACAGCATCAGAAGCAGTGCCCACCTGTCACTCACCCTCTCACGCCCGCTTTCATCACCTGCTGCCCGTGGACTGCAGCAAATCCAGTTCATCATCATCATAGGCAGTCCTCGAAGAGAGGATGACTTGCTTCCTCGCCAAAAAAGGATGAGTTCACAGGTGTTTCAATATTCCAGGTCCTGAAATGTATGTTGAAGGGTGGAAGATGCCTGTGCGTGGATTTTTTTAACGTGTGGTGGCCGTTGCACCCCAGCCATCACACGGGCTTGACAGAGCGAGGTCTTGGTCCAGTGGCAAGGGTTAAACAAGACGACTGGAGACCAGCTCTGCTGCACGGACCCAGTGTCCACACATATCGCAGTGTGGGCTGGCCCGTGCTAACCCTGGGCTCCTGGCCCTGAACTCATGCCTCCCCTGGGCCCCGATCACATCCCTCCACAGTCTCTCGCCGCTCCTTCGCCCCGATCTCGCCGCTCCTGCTGTATCTGCCCACGCTCCAATCACCGACCTGGATCTTGATGACGTCACTCTTCGCTGCCGCTGCCCTCCTGCACCAGCTCACGCTGCTCCCTGGAGCAGTCTCCCGGGACCTCCAAGCTGCTCCCAGGGCCGCTCGCCGTTCCTTTTATGGCCCCGACCTGCCGCTGATGTTCTCCCGTTAGTGTATCCAGGCTGTGGGTGGCCACCCCGAGCGCAGCAGAGGGGTTTCTGCATTAGTTCTGGGTGGGGGCAGTATCTTTCCCCTTCTCTCTTCCTCTTGTCTCTATCCCTGTGCTTTTATTTCTCTATTTATTCCCCCTGTCTCAGTTTCTAGTGTTTAAAAGGGAACAAAAGATGAAATGGGTTTCATTGTGGAACAATTTACTTCACTCAAAGTTAGATGCACTGCCGTTCGCCATGAGGTCAAGGTAGCTAGCCGTTGATATTCAGGTTCTTATATAAATATATATAAATATATCAACATCTATCATAACTGTTCCCTGGTGGTCGAGGGGTTAAGATCCGTCGCACTGACCTGGTAACGATACTCGATCAATTCATCGCATAAAAATAATTGAGGTCTGTGAGACGATTGATAATTGCTGTAAGCACCATGAATACCAATACTTTCTGTGATAGACCGAGCTTACAGACTATCTGGCTTCTCCTGCCCTTTGCCGGGCACGTGTTCCGGGTTTAATTTTGTAAATTGGGCGAGTTCGCTGATCGCGGGGAGACGGTAGGAGCCTCTGTGGCCCCACTGTGAGGATGTGGAAGTGAACACGGTGGCTGGGTGATCCGTGACATTTCTGTAAAGGGCAGCGGAGGAGAAGGATTGAGAACTTGCAGTGTGGGACAGAAGTTGTTTCAGGTGAGCCTCCTCATTTCCGATCAGCGCAGAGGGAGCTCACTGGTCAGCTCCCCTCTGTTGGGGCTGTTGTTCCAGTGGTTTCTGTAGTGTAGTGGTTATCATGTTTGCTTTACACGCAAAAGGTCCCTGGTTCGATCCCAGGCAGAAACATTTTGTTTAAACTTGCCAAATGGGAACAATCGGAGGCGAGTTGAGTCTCCTGGCAAATGCTGCCTGATTTGCTGAGATTTGCAGAATTTGCTGTTTTTATTTGCTATTTATTCTCCTGGCAAAAGGGCTCCCTTATTCCTGAATTGCTCTTTATTTAACCAATAAATAGATAACTTTCAGTGAGAGAAAACGGATCCACCGGGGACCTTTTGCGTGTGAGGCCAACGTGATATCCGCTACACTGCAGCCCATCAAAGGGCGAGAAACCACTGAATATAAAGGATGAGCTCACAAATATCAGGGGCAGTGCAGTCTGGTCAACGTCAAACCCTCCTTTCTTCTTCAGCAATGGCATGAACGGGAATCAGACGCCACAAAGTTTAATTAAAGACACAAATACAAGTAACACTTCTAAATCTTTTCACTGCAAAATTCTTTTACTTTATTTGAAATCCTGCTGCATTGAATCTGAAAATGAGCACCGTAGGATTTTATCTTCACTACTGATTCTATTTTCTGTGCACGGTCGGAATAACCGGTGCTGTTAAATTTGACAAAAGTTGCCCCAGATTCCTGGTGTCATCAGCAATAAAGATTTTGAACCAGACTCCTAAAATACAGTGAGTAAAATGGGTCAACATGCATAAGAACATAAGAAGATAAGAAATAGGAGCAGTAGTCGACCATACGCCCCTCGAGCCTGCTCCGACATTTAATACGATCATGGCCGATGCAATCATGGACTCAGGTCCACTTCCCTGCTCACTCCCCAAAGCACAGGACAAATGATTGAAGTATCGACTCTCCCTCAGTTAGCATTTCTTTCATTGTGCAAAAGAAGGTGAGGGGTTAATTAATGATGCTTTCCCGTGAAAACAATACAAAAGTTTAAGAAAAAAACATACGGTGACTGGCAGGTGAGCGCCGCTTCTGATACCTGGTGGGAATGGGCGGAGATTTTAAAGCCCCTTGTATTGTGAAACCTTCATATCGCCGAACATCTCAGACTTCATGTGTGGACCTTGTCAGGCAATGGTAGCATGCCTGACTCCAAATCGAAAGGTTGTGTGTTCTAATCATGTTGGGGTTGCAATTATCTTCAACATTGTTCTTCCAGAAAATATTTTCTTTGCTGTTTGGCAATAACCAGACCCTTGCTCCAAGATCTGTCTCACTGTTTCCCCGGTGTCAGGCAGAGATACGCCTGCTGCCCTCATTTATTTCATGTGTCAGGACACAAAAGTTCAAAATCAACCTGCAGGTGGCCACATCTAGCATTGAATACTCAGGGTGGCGGAGTGGTTTAAAGTGCTGTGCTCAGATCGCAGTCTCCTCTGGAGATGCATGTTCGACTTTGACATTTCTTATTTTTAATCATTTAGTGAAACTCTTTGTTTGACACCACGACCAACTCCTTAAAAGTGGGATTCTGCAGTCCACCTGCTCGCTTCACATTTCTGTCTGACCTGGTGCTGAAAGTGGAGATGTTTCCGCAGTGTCGCGCTTAACACGTTCACCTCACAAGCGAAAGCTCCCTGGCCGAGAATATTTTCTGGAGCTTTTTCCTCATACATGCTCAGGGGCGCATTCTGTCCTGAACACTCGAGCTAAAGTGCTGAGTTCATTGCCCATGTTGTTAGCAGCCTGCCAGTGAATCTGTTTAAGATGTTCAAACAGATTCCTGACAAAGCTGTCCCGGCTCGCTTCCCGGAAACACCGTGGTCACCAGTGCCCCAGTTTCAGTGGGTCAGCCCCGGGAGGTTGGCCATCCGTTAGAGAATACCCAAGATCAGGGATCAGTCTACGGACAGGGATCCCCAGCCGGCAGCCTTTGGCGGTGAGGGACTCACAGGAGAGGTCGTGGTGGACCAGCCACTAACTGAGAGTCCCCAGCCTACAGCCCCTGGCTGTGCAGAATCCTCAGTTAATGAAATGAACTCAGCAGCCACACCTAAAGGGGAAGTGTGTTGTTGCCCCGGAGAGGCCATTCCCCCGATAATGTGGGACTCAGGCACACCTCCAGTCAGAACACTCTGGGTCCTGCGGTACAGACCGCCTTACCGCCGGCCACACAGGCAAACCAGAGGCTGAATAAGGGAAGGAGAAGGACAGGGATTAACTTGGCCAGTCGGAGACGGGTGGCAGATGTATATAATAGCACGATATGAGTTTAAGAATGTTGAAGAGTTCTAGTTTTAAATTAAGATTTTAGAAATTTCAGGTCACCACAACCTCACGAGGAATCCATGGGTAAAGAAGTAGTGAGAGGAATAAGATCGGTTATGAAGGAGTTGTGGCCGGCAGTGTAAGGGGTGGTTTTCAGGGGGTCAGCTTTCCCTTCTGACCTTATATGAGCGGTTCCGAATCGCTCGCTAATCCTTGGTTCTAGACACTGGAATTATGAAGGGACTGTAAAAGACTTGGACAGACAATCGGTTTCAAGGTAGGAAGAAGGTATGGCTTTATTGTGTTTATAAAGAAGTAAAAGGCACACCTTTAATAACACACACAGACCAATACACACTGAGGGGTACAACACATTGAATAAATTGTCAAATTACAGCCTGTGGGGAAAATAATACAGCTTAAACTCTAAATGGAGTAAAGAGGAGAATGCAGATACATTTACACAAGTTATCCCAGCCTCCCCCCTCCCAATTACCCCAACTAACTAAGTTATAGCTCTTAGGGTTCAGGGGCTATGCTCACCAATCCCTTTAGACAGTTGCCGGTGATTCGTGGTTTCGGGGTTCGCTGCACTTGGCCTTCTAGGTGAGCCGTACCCCGGACAGAGGAGAGGACTTCGGACTGCGTAGTCTTCGGTTGGGGTGCGTCCGTTGATGCGCTAAGTTGCGTTTTGGATGTATGGGGTAAGTACCCAGTTTCTTTGGTTAGGAATAGTTTTAGTTAGTCCCTTTTGGTAATTTCTCCCCCGTTGGGTCATTCAGAAGTAGATTGTAGAGTGATTGTCAATTTGGTTGCTGACAACCTTCCGTTTCGTGGGCCTCGTGCTCGGTCAGTTCTTGATGAGTTCTGGTAGTTTCCTTCACTGTTCCATTTCTTCACTGCAGAGGAAGCAGGCTGCTTGTGTCTGTGTCTGTGTTCCAGTCTATGTCCTTGTTCGAGTCAGTGCGAGTTCCAGTCTGTGTTCTGTTAGTTTTTCCTTGTAAAACTGGGGGATAGATATATCCCCCAAAAAAGGCTTTGTTATCTCCCATCAAATCTCTTGGGCTCTGTTTAAACTGTTCTGTCCATTGATTTTCAAATGTCTCCTTTGTCGGCAGTAATTCGAGAATGTGCTATCACTGGTTTTGCATTGTTTGAGGATTGTCCAGTTTCCTGACCATGATTTCCATTGTGCTTGATTGGGTAATTCGATTATCTCTTATGGGGTGAATAGTTCCCCCCAGACAGTCTGGGATCCTTAATACATGAATTTGCTTCACAGAGTTTAGCCCCACCTTCTGTACTCAGTAACTCTTTTTCGCAGCCAAAATGTTGTAGAATCTTAAAATTGATCTGCTCCTTTCCATAGATGTTTAGGGGATCTCAGGCTTCTGAAATTTAGGTCCATTTTGAATTCTCTTTCCTATGAGTCCAAACACTGTGTGGGGGGGGGCGGTCTCGATGAATGCATTCCCTTTTATCCCCTGCAGGCGTCGTCTGCCCCTTTAAACTCATTTTAAAAGCCCAGAAAGGAATTCTTCTCCTCTGCAGGGGAAAGGTACCAGGCATCTTTGCGAGATATTGGTAAATTCTACATTCCCCCCCTGTGACACCATGTCATTTATGGTATCATCTTACAGGTGAGCAAAGTTCCTGGCTCCCAAGAAATAACCTTCCCTGTAAATTAACTAAACTAATACCCAAAATATGCATTACACTTATGCAACATCACCACAGTGACACACTTTTCCCTTTACAGTTACAAACTTTTTACGTTTACACCCTCCCAGCTTGGAGGGGGTTCCATCCCTACAATTGCATTTCAGCACAGTTACATTTCATTTCAATTACATTATATTCACCAGCATGTAGTCAACGTACAACCACATTACAGAAGGAAGAACATAGATTAAAATTAAACAACATCAATTGGTCTCCTGAGGTTTGTCCATCACATGGTAATGTCTGGATCCTGCCCTTGAGAACTGCTCTCAGGCTGGCTGACACACAAGACAAACTCAAAACAATCACCTAAACATTACTGCAACATTACCCTCAATTCTAAACTAAACCTTAAAATGTAAAATGGTGCAGTCAGCTACCTTAGACTAAAAATTAGAGCTATGTACAGCCGCCACCCGTCTCTGGGTGGCCTGGTTAGTCCCTGTCAGGCCCATGCCTGGTGCGGCCTGATAGCCGCCTGGATGCTAGGGTTTCCCCGCAGCCGGTGAGCTGGAGACCCTTGTCTCTGGGACAGCTCGATGCTACTGCTCCTGTGAGACCCTCACCGCTGGAGGCGGCTGGCTGGGGGTCCCTACTCTGAGTGGCCTCTGTACTTCTGACCTTCGGCCTTTCCTGTCAGGCTGCCCTTCTCCTAGGGTAGAATCGCTGAGGCTCAGATGCCGGTGACCACGGTATCTTTGGCCGTGGTGTACGGAGGGTCCTTCTCAGGGCTTGGGTTATTGGGGGTGCGTCCGAATCCCAAACGATGGGTGAGATAGCCCCTCCAGTTGTGCAATTCACCGTCCCGAAAGGCACGGTTTCTGAGCCTGCCTCATTCCCTGTGGGCCCTCCACCGTCGGGGGCGGCCAACGGAGGATCCCTGTCCTGAGGACGGTTCACCCCTCCCGGCTGCCCTCTGTGCTTGGCTGACCCTGGGTTGTAAAGCTTGCACTGGTTGATGTGGAACCACTTAGTACAGCGGGGCAGCTTTATGTCATAGACCATCGGGCTTGCCTTGTCGACAATGCTGTATGGCCCCATATATAATGCTTCACAAACCCCGACCCGAGCATGGTTCCTCACCATGACCTGGCCTCCTATCTCCCATTCGTGGTGTTTGCTGGGTTCTAGCAGCAATCGGTTACTCTGATGCTGTCTGCCCATGTTACTAGCAGCCTGCCAGTGAATCTGTTTGAGGTGTTCAAACAGGTTCCTGACAAACCAGTCCCAGTTCACCTCTCTGAACTGACCTTCTGTGAGCACCGGGGCTAGGACATGGGTGGGGGTCCGCATGATCCGGCCAGTCATGAGCTCGCATGGGGAATACCCCGTGCTCTTTGACTGGCTGGCTCGGATACCCATTAGGACCAACGGTAAGACCTCCACCCACTTTTGGGGTGAGTCTCCTGTCTCCTTCCGCAGCCTTTCTTTAATGGTGTAGTTTAAAAGCTCCACATTACCCGATGACTGTGGATTGTGGGCAATGTGCCATTTCCCCTCAATGCCGAGCACCTTAAGGGTTGCCTGCATTACCTGCCCGGTGAAATGGCTCCCCTGGTCCGACTCCACATACTGTGGGAGTCCCCACCGGGAGAACACTTCCCTCACTAGAATCTTAGCTATCCCTAGTGCGGTGGCTGTTCGGCAGTTGAAGGCTTCAACCCATTTTGAGAACACGTCCACCAGGACTAGGCAGTATTTGTAGCCTCCCTGGGCGGTGGGTAGGGGCCCAATGTAGTCAATTTGGATTGACTGCCATGATCCCTCTACCCTCCTGACGTGTCCTAGGGACACCTTCCTTTTCTGGGGGTCAGGGTTGTTCGCAGACACACCAGGCAGTTCGCACAGAACCCACGGACATCCTCCCTGAGTCCCGGCCACCATCCTGCCTGTTCCACCCGTTGCCAGGTGGTCTCAGGCCCGGGGTGTCCCGCTCCTGGACCCTCATGGGCCAGTTTTAGGAATTCCCTCTGGTGCTGCTGTGGCACGACCCATTGTCCCTCTTTAAACAGCAGCCTTCCTTAACGGTAATGGCTGCTGTGCCGTACGGACCTTCTACTCTCTCTCCTTTAGCTAGCGCATTCAGGACAGCTTTCAGGACCGGGTCCTGTGCCTGAACTGTTTTTAAGTCTGGGGCCAAAGCTATCCCTGTACTCTCTGCTGCCCTGTTCTTATTCTTGACCGCTGCTATGCGGCCAGTGTCATAGGGGTCCCAGAACTTTACCGTGCAGGCACCTTCTTTGGCCAGTTTGTCAGCCTGTTGGTTTCCCTCTGCACGGGGTTCGGTTTTTGAATGGTCCTTCACCTTATGTATGTAGACCTTTCCTTCTTCCCCCACCGCTGTCAATATTTTCTCCAGCAGGGGCTTGATTGCCAGGGGTCTCCCGTCAGCGGACGTGTATCCGCGACGGGACCATATAGCCAGGTACTCTGTACACGAATTGCAGGTGAACATACTGTCCGAGCAAATCGTGTACGGGGTAAGGAATTCCTCGGGGTGGGACACCACGTACATTACGGCGGACAGTTCAGCATGCTGGGTGCTCATGATGCTGCGGAGCTTGATTACCCGGGCAATACCTGACCTTGGGTCATAGGCTCCGCACTCAGTGAGTCGTTTGCCAGCAGATACCGTGCTGGACCCGTCCACGTAGATGTCCCGGCCTGTAGGGTGTAACCCAGCCCGAAGGCCAATGTTCACCTCCCATACCCCTTTTATGGAGCACCTGTGGGCTTTCCCTGGGTAGATTAGGTTGGCTGCGAGCCTTGGCTCATGGGGGCCTTCTACTCTGAGGTCCATCTGGGAGAGGAGCAGGGTCCAGCGAGCAATGCGGGCACTGCTCACCATCCCGTCCTTAATCATCCCATCTAGGAGCATCTGAGTAGATGTGTGGTGGGTTAGGAGTGTTAGAGGAGAACCTCCCGTGAAGATCAAGGATCTTTTCACTGCCCAATGTGTGGCGAGGAGGTGTCTCTCACAGTTGGAGTACCCCTTCTCTACATCTGTGAGGATCCTGGAGGAGTAAACCACCGGTCTCAGCTGGCCGTGCCGCTCTTGAAGCAGCACTGAGCTCAAACTGTCCCCGCTGGCTGCCACCTCCAGGAAAAACTCCTTTCCTACATCTATCGCTCCTAAGGCTGGTGCGGTCTGCAAGTCCTTCTTGAGCTGATTAAATGCTGCCTCACAAACCCTCATCCCAGTCCCACTCTACCCCCTTGTGTAGGAGCCTGAGCAGAGGGGCTGCGGTGGCTGCATAATCCTCAATGAAGTCTCTGCAGTGCCCAGTGAGCCCTAGAAAGGATCTTACCCCTGTCACTGTGTTGGGGGCTGGTAACTCCTGTACTGCCTCCCTTCTAGCCTTGTCTATGGCCCTTTCCCCAGCACGCACAGTCAGCCCCAGGAATTTGACTTCCTTCTGGCCGATCTGTGCCTTATTCGGGTTTACTTTAAACCCTTCTTCTTTTAGCAGCTCCAGCAGCTCAGCCAGCAGTGGGCCATGCTCCTCCCCCTGATCGGTGAACAGGAGCAGGTCATCCACATACTGCACCAACTGCTGGGGTCTGCTAAAGCCCTTTAAACAGTTCGCCATGCATTGGTGAAAAATGCTGGGACTGTTGTGGAAGCCTTGGGGAAGACAGTTCCACGTGTATTGTTGGTCCTTAAAGGTAAAGGCGAACTTGTACTGGTCCTCCCGATTTAAAAGAATGGACCAGAACCCATTTGAAATGTCCAACACCGTGAAAGTGGTCGCGGATGCTGGAATACTCCCAATGAGATCCGCTATGGCTGCTGCAGTGGGTGCACAGGCAGGGATATTCTTATTTAGCACTCGATAGTCCACGGTGGCCCTCCATGAGTTGTCCCATTTCTTAACCGGCCACAGTGGAGAGTTCACATGGGTAGCTATCCGTCTTAACACCCCTTGCTTTACCAGTAATCCCAGCGCCGTTGTCAGGACTACCTCTGCCTCCCTGGGGAAGTTATATTGCTTTTGTGGTTGGGTCATGGGGTCCCCTTCTATACTAACTTCCACCCCCGTTACCCTGCCACAGTCATGTTTGTGGGTGGCGAATTCTGCAAGGTGTGCCCGTACATATGCCTGGTACTCCACTGGGGTGTTACTGACCAGTAATTCCAAGTCATAACCCTCCTTTGGCTTCACGGTACACAACGTTCCCTTGGCCTCTTTTTCTGGGATCACCGCCACCTCACCTTCCCTGTCTGTCTCTATGGCTCCCCATCGACAGTGGTTCCTCAGATCCAAAAGGATCTAGTGGCTAATGATAAAATCAGCCCCCAGGATACATTTTCCCTCCTGCTCCCATTTCATCAGGACACACTTCCATTTGGTTTTGAGTGTCCCTAACTGAATGGTGAGCGGGATGGGAAATGAACCAGTTTGCTCGTTGCCTGTGAACCCCACTAGACTGTACGGGACCCCGTTCGATAGAGGTGAGGTAGCTGGGTTATCTGCATGTACAGGGGTGCAGGAAGCACCAGTATCTAGCAGGTAGGTCCCGTTCACTTTCTCCACCTCCATTGTAACGCACGGTCTCTTCCAGGCATCGTACTCTAGGGAACACAGGTACACAGGCTGCGCTGGCTCTAGTCATACACATGGGTGGGTTGGAGCAGAGGGATTTACCGTACCGGCTACTGTACCGGTTGCGGTAGCTACTGCTCCCAGTCCATTTATAAGTGTCTGTAGGGTGGCTACGAGTGTCTCATATGAGTCGGGTGTTCCTGCCCCGGCCTTACGGGCTGGGGCTGAAGTGGCCTTTCCCTTAGTGTCTTTCCATGGGTTCCTACAGTCCTTCCTCCAGTGCCCACTTTTCCCACACCCAAAACATTCACCCCCTTTGTGGGGAGGGTTCCCACCTTCCTGATGCCACTCTCTCTTGCCTTGGCTGGGTTTAATCTCATGGACCTTCCCGTTCCGGTAAGCCAGGGTCAACTGTCTGACCAGTGTCTCCTCGGTGGTTCTGGGATCTCTTGCATCGAACCAGACCTGGGCTTTGGCCTTCACTCCAGGTAAGCTGTTTGCCACCAAGCTGCGGAGCCAGTGAGCCAGCTCGTTAGGGGCCAGGTGGGCCCGGTCAAGAACCCCACTACAAGCCCTTTCGTAGACCGGCCACAACCTGTCGGCGAAAGCCTGTGGAGTCTCCCCATGGAGCTGCACTGTTTTCTCCACTCGGGAGAAAGGACTCCCATCGTTCATACCCATGGCCTCTAGAACCTCCTCCTTAACCGTAGCGTACGTGTTTCGCCCCTTTCTGCTGTCTGCAGAGAGGGAATGGCACAGCTTGGTGTCTCGTGAGAGGAGCAACAGCTTAGCCTGCTCTGAATCATCGCACCCGTTAATATCCCCTGTGTGTTCCACTTCCAGGAAGTGTACCGAGGGGTCCCCCTGTTGGGTGAGCTTACTTAGGTGGCCTATCATAGCCCTCAGTTTTTGGGTGTCATGGGGGCTATGAAATTGCTTACTAGGGGTCCTGCTGCCCCATTTGCACCAGGTGGGCCAAACGTCTGCTGCCAGACCGAGTGCATTGGCCCTGGTTCCAGCCCTCCTTGTATTGGCTTGCCTGCTTCCCCCTGCTACCAAACTGATTTAAAACTCGGGGCTGCCGGTGTTAGTAGTTCGCAATCCTTGCCTGCCCCAGACTCTGGTTGACACCCCCGCTGCTCTGGGCTGTTCCCGGGAGCTGCAGGCGGTGACTGCGGGGTTTCTCCTTGCTCTACCAGGTATTCCTGGGCTAAACCCGGGTTTATCAGGCACACCATGCCTTTAGCCCGGGATAGAGCAAGGTTCAAGCCTTGGACCAGCTGCTGGCGGGGGCCATGGTCACCAGCCTCAAATTCCCTGGTACTGGCTACCTTATAGGCTACCTGAATGTCTTTCACCCTCTCCCCATAATCTTTAATTTGCTTGGCGAGGCAGGAATTCTATTCCCACAATGCAAGTTCGCTATTCTTGGCTTCAATAATCTGACACTGTAAAAGGTCCAGTTGGGTTTTGTGCCTTTCTTTAGTGAGCTCTCTACTTTCCTTTCACTGTCCCACCTCAGTCCACAGCCTTTTCCCGACTGTGTCCCTTGCACTGGACCTCTCTTCTGCCTGCCTCAATACTCCCTTTAATTTCTCATTCTCCTCATCGAGAAGCCGGATCTGTCGCTGAAGGCAAATTAGCCAAATGGCCTTCTCTATTGACTTTTTATGGTCCTTGCTCTCGGTCCATTGAGCTGCAGCATCTTCTGGACGCTCAGCATACAATAGATCGAGTACCCACTCCTTCGCCACATTTACCCTCTTAAACACATACGAGGAAATCCCCTCTTCCCCTTTTTGCTTCTTTTCATGAAACCACTCTCTCTCTTATCACGTCCCTTGCCCCAGAGGCCCTTGGTGGCCACCATTATGTAAGGGGTGGTTTTCGGAGGGTCAGCTTTCCCTTCTGCCCTTAAATGAATTGCTCCCACACCCTTGGTTCTAGACACTTGAATTATAAAGGGGCTGTGACAGACTTGGGCAAACAATCGGTTTCAAGATAGGAAGCAGGTATGGCTTTATTGTGTTTAAAAGTAAATAAAAGGCACATCTTTAATAACACACACAGAATAGTAATAGCAATAGACACTAAGGGGTACAACACGTTGAATAAATTGTCAACATACAGCCTATGGGGAAAAGAATACAGCTTAAACTCTAAATGGGGTAAAGAGGAGAATGCAGATACATTTACACAAGTTATCCTAGCCTCCCCCACTCTCAATTCCCCTGACTAACTAAGTTATAGCTCTGGGGGTTCAGGAGCTATGCTCACCAATCCCTTTTGACAGTTGCCGGTGAATCGCGGTTTCGGGGTTCACTGCACTTGGCCTTCTAGGCGAGCCGTATCCCGGACGGAGGAGAGGACTACGGACTGCGTAGTCTTCAGTTGGGGTGATGCAGTAAGTTGAGTTTTGGATGTATGGAGTAAGTACCCACTTTCTTTGGTTAGGAATAGTTTTAGTTGGTCCTTTTTGGTAATTTCTCACCCGTTGGTCGTTCAGAAGTAGATTGTAGAGTGGAAATAAATGTCGATTGTTCGGTTTTTGCTGAGTTGGTTTCGGTTGGTCGTTTCGCTGGTTGTGGTGGCCCGGATTGTCAATTTGGTTGCTGACAACCTTCCGTTTCGTGGACCTCGTGCTGTTTGCATGCTCGGTCGGTCCTTGATGATTTCTTGCAGTTTTCTCCACTACTCCATTTCTTCACTCCCCACCTCCGGCTGCTTGTGTTCTTTTCCTTGTAAAACTGGGAATAGATAGATCCCAAAAAGGCTTCCTTATCTCCCACCAAATCTGGCCCAGCTCTTTGTTTCAAGGGAGCTGCACATTAGTTTTGAGCTCTCTTCTTTGTCAGAATTTGTCGGGTTTGTTCAGCAGTAATTTGATTAAGTTGTGTCGTTTAGATAATGGTTGGTAATTTGATTATCTATTAGGGGGTGAATTGGTGTTGCACAGTTCCCCCAGACATCTGGGATCCTTAATACACGAATTTGCTTCACAGAGGTTAGTCCCATGTCATGTATTCGGTAACTCTTTTTTCGCAGCCAAAATGTTGTAGAATCTTAAAATTGATATGCTGCTTCCCAGAGATGTTTAGGGGATCTCAGGCTTCTGTAATTTAGGTACAAATTAAATTCCCTTTCTTATGAGTTCAAACACTGTGGGGGCTCCATGAATGCATCCCCTTTTATCCCCTGCAGGCCTCGTCTTCCTCTTTAAACTCATTTGTGTCCCCAAGTTTGTCCTTCCATTTTAAAAGTCCAGAAAGGGATTCTTCTCCTCTGCAGGGGAACAGGTACAAGGAATCTTTGCGAAATATTGGTAAATTCTACATCTCCAAAACAAGTAAAGCAAGTATTCAATATGGAAACCAAAACTGCACGCAGTATTCCAGGTCTTGCCTTACCAATCTCCTTTATAACTGCAACAAGACTTCTCTGCTTTTCTACTCCATCCCCTTTGCAATAAAGGCCAAGATTCCATTGGCCTTCTGATCAATTGCTGTACCTGCATACTAACCTTTTGTGTTTCATGCACAAGTACCCGCAGGTCCCGCTGTTACTGCAGCACTGTGCAATTTTTCTCCATTTAAATAATAACTTGTCTTTGATTTTTTCTGCCAAAGTGCATAACCTTGCACTTTCCAACATTATACTCCATCTGCCAAATTTTTGCCCACTCACTAAGCCTGGCTATGTTGTTTTGCAGATTTGTTGTGTCCTCCTCACACATTGCTTTTCCTCCAATCTTTGACTACGTTACACTCGGTCCCTTCTTCCAAGTCGTTAATATAGATTATAAATAGTTGGGGTCCCAGCACTGATCCCTGCAGCACTCCACTAGTTACTGTTTACCAACCAGAGAATGAACCATTTATCCCGACTTTCTGTTTTCTGTTAGTTAGCCAATCCTCTATCCATGCTAATATATTACCCCCAACCCCGTGAACTTTTATCTTGTGCAGTAATGTTTTATGTGGCACCTTGTCAAAATGCCATCTGGAAGTCCAAATACACCACATCCCCTGGTTCCCCTTTATCCACCCTGTTCATCACATCCTCAAAGAATTCCAGCAAATTTGTCAAACATGACTTCCCTTTCATAAATCCATGCAGACTCTGCCTGACTGAATTATTTTTTTCCAAAAGTGGGAGGAGCAGTGACCGGAGGAGGTGTGAGCAGCGGCCTATAAAGGCCCAGCGGGAGTCCGGGGATCGGCGGCAGTCGGAGGAGCAGCGGCTGGAGGAGCAGCGAGCAGCGAGCTACAGCTGGTGCAGGGTCAAAAGTAAGAAAGAAGTCAAAAGTAATCAAAGGGTGACGTCACAGCCAAGAGGGTAAGTGATTGGCTGGTTGAGTGGTGAGTAGTTTTCTGTTTCTTTGTCTTTCTTCTTGTTCTTAGCAGCAAGAAACCTTTGGCATGTTGCCAAATTAAGTAATCTAATGGTTAAGTCATGGCAGGAGAGCTCGGACACGTGTCATGCTCCTCCTGTGCTATGTGGGAAGTCAGGGGCGCTTCCAGTGTTCCTGATGACTACATGTGCAGGAAGTGTATCCAGCTGCAGCACCTAACAGGCCGCATTGCGGCACTGGAGCTGCGCATGGTGTCACTCTGGAGCATCCGCGATGCTGAGGATGTCGTGAATAGCACGTTTAGTGAGTTGGTCACTCCGTGGGTAAAGGTTACTCAGGCAGATAGGGAATGGGTGACCATCAGGAAGAGCAGTGGAAGGAAGGTAGTGCAGGAGTACCCTGGTGTCATCCCCCTGCAAAACAGATACACCATCTTGGGTACTGTTGGAGGAGATGACTCATCAGGGGAAGGCAGCAGCAGCCAAGTCCATGGCACCTGGGGTGGCTCTGCTGCACAGGAGGGCAGGAAAAAGAATGGGAGAACTATAGTGATAGGGGATTCTATTGTAAGGGAAAAGATAGATGTTTCTGCGGCTGCAATCGAGACTCCAGAATGGTATGTTGCCTCCCTGGTGCAAAAGTCAAGGATGTCTCGGAGCGGCTGCAGTGTATTCTGGAGGGGAAGGGTGAACAGCCAGCTGTCGTGGTACATATAGGTACCAACGATATAGGAAAAAACAGGATGAGGTCCTACAAGCTGAGTTTAGGGAGCTAGGAGTTAAATTAAAAAGTAGGATCTCAAAGGTAGTAATCTCAGGATTGCAACCAGTGCCACGTGCTAGTCGGAGTAGAAATTGCAGGATAGCTCAGATGACTATGTGGCTTGATGAGTAGTGCAGGGGGGAGGGATTCAAATTCCTGGGACATGAGAACCGGTTCTGGGGGAGGTGGGACCAGTACAAACCGGACAGTCTGCACCTGGTCAGAACCGGAACCAATGTCTAGGGGAGTGTTTGCTAGTGCTGTTAAGGAGGGGTTAAACTAATATGGCAGGGGGATGGGAACCTATGCAGGGAGATAGAAGGAAGTAAAATGGGTGCAGAAGCAAAAGATAGAAAGAAGAAAAATAAAAGTGGAGGGCAGAGAAACACAAGGCAAAAATCAAAAAGGACCACATTACAGCAAAATTCTAAAGGGAGAAAGTATATTAAAAAGACGAGCCTGATGGCTCTGTGCCTCAATGCGAGGAGTATTCGTAATAAGGTGGACGAATTAACTGCATCAACAGCAATTAACAAATTTGATATAATTGGGATTACAGAGACATGGCTCCAGGGTGACCAAGGCTGGGAACTCAACATCCAGAGGTATTCAACATTCAAGAAGGATAGACAGAAAGGAAAGGGAAGTCGGGTAACGTTGCTGGTTAAAGAGGAAATTAACGCAATCGTAAGGAAGGACATTAGCTTGGATGGTGTGGAATCTGTATGGATAGAGCTGCGGAATACCATAGGGCAGAAAACACTCATGGGAGTTGTGCACAGACAACCAAACAGTAGTAGTGAGTTTGGGGACAGCATCAAACAAGAAATTACGGATGCGTAAAGGTACAGCAGTTATCATGGGCAACTTTAATCTGCATAGACATTGGGCTAACCAAACCGAGAGGCGGGAGTGCGTGGTTGGTGAGGCCTATAAAAGGCCCAGCGGCAGCGCGAGGCGGCGGCAGTCCGAGAGGCGGGAGTGCGTGGTTGGTGAGGCCTATAAAGACCCAGCGGCAGTCCGAGAGGCGGGAGTGCGTGGTTGGTGAGGCCTATAAAGACCCGGCGGCAGTCCGAGAGGCGTGACCTGTGCAGCTGCAGCGGGGAGAGAAGGCAAAAAAGAAGTAGAAAGAAATCAAAAGGTGACGTCACAGCCAAGAGGGTAAGTGATTGGTGAGTAGTTTTTCTCTTTTCTTTTTTCTCTTCTATATCAGTGAGTAACTTTTAACATTGTTGTTGCCAATTTAAGTGTATCTAAGGGTTAAGTCATGGCAGGAGAGCTCGGTCGGGTGTTATGCTCCTCCTGTACCATGTGGGAACTCAGGGACGACTCCAGTGTCCCTGACGACTATATCTGCAGAAAGTGTATCCACCTCAAGCTCCTGACGGTCCGCGTTGCGGAATTGGAGCTGAGGGTGGATTCACTCTGGAGCATCCACGATGCTGAGAATGACGTGAGTATCACGTGTAGCGAGTTGGTCTTACCGCAGGAGAAGGGTCCACAGCCAGCTAGGGAATGGAAGACCAGCAGGAAGAGTAGTGCAAGGAAGGTAGTGCAGGAGTCCCCTGTGGTCATCCCCCTGCAAAACAGATACACTGCTTTGGGTACTGTTGAGGGGGATGACTCATCAGGGGAGGGCAGCAGCAGCCAAGTTCATGGCACCGTGGCTGGCTCTGTTGCACAGGAGGGCAGGAAAAAGAGTGGGAGAGCGATAGTGATAGGGGATTCGATGGTGAGGGGAATAGATAGGCGTTTCTGCGGCCGCAACCGAGACTCCAGGATGGTATGTTGCCTTCTGGTGCAAGGGTCAAGGATGTCTCGGAGCGGGTGCAGGACATTCTAAAAAGGGAGGGAGATCAGCCAGTTGTTGTGGTGCACATTGGTACCAACGACATAGGTTAAAAAAAGGGATGAGGTCCTACAAAACGAATTTAAGGAGCTAGGAGCTAAATTAAAAAGTAGGACCTCAAAAGTAGTAATCTTGCGATTGCTAACAGTGCCACGGGATAGTCAGAGTAGGAATCGCAGGATAGCACAGATGAATACGTGGCTTGAGCAGTGGTGCAGCAGGGAGGGATTCAAATTCCTGGGGCATTGGAACCGGTTCTGGGGGAGGTGGGACCAGTACAAACCGGACGGTCTGCACCTGGGCAGGACCGGAACCAATGTCCTTGGGCGAGTGTTTGCTAGTGCTGTTGGGGAGGATTTAAACTAATATGGCAGGGGGATGGGAACCAATGCAGGGAGACAGAGGGAAACAAAAAGGAGGCAACAGCAAAAGACAGAAAGGAGATGAGGAAAAGTGGAGGGCAGAGAAACCCAAGGCAAAGAACAAAAAGGGCCACTGTACAGCAAAATTCGAAAAGGACAAAGGGTGTTAAAAAAACAAGCCTGAAGGTTTTGTGTCTTAATGCAAGGAGTATCCGCAATAAGGTGGATGAATTAACTGTGCAAATAGATGTTAACAGATATGATATGATTGGGATTACGGAGACGTGGCTCCAGTATGATCAGGGCTGGGAACTCAACATCCAAGGGTATTCAACATTCAGGAAAGATAGAATAAAAGGAAAAGGAGGTGGGGTAGCATTGCTGGTTAAGGAGGAAATAGTTTGGAAGGACATTAGCTTGGATGATGTGGACTCTATATGGGTAGAGCTGCAGAATACCAAAGGGCAACAAACGTTAGTGGGAGTTGTGTACAGACCTCCAAACGGTAGTAGTGATGTTGGTGAGGGCATCAAACATGAAATTAGGGGTGCATGCAATAAAGGTGCAGCAGTTATAATGGGTGACTTTAATATGCACATAGATTGGGTTAACCAAACTGGAAGCAATACGGTGGAGGAGGATTTCCTGGAGTGCATAAGGGATGGTTTTTTAGACCAATATGTCGAGGAACCAACTAGCGGGGAGGCCATCTTAGACTGGGTGTTGTGTAATGAGAGAGGATTAATTAGCAATCTCGTTGTGCGAGACCCCTTGGGGAAGAGTGACCATAATATGGTGGAATTCTGCATTAGGATGGAGAATGAAACAGTTCATTCAGAGACCATGGTCCAGAACTTAAAGAAGGGTAACTTTGAAGGTATGAGGCGTGAATTGGCTAGGATAGATTGGCGAATGATACTGAAGGGGTTGACTGTGGATGGGCAATGGCAAACATTTAGAGACCGCATGGATGAACTACAACAATTGTACATGCCTGTCTGGCGTAAAAATAAAAAAGGGAAGGTGGCTCAACCGTGGCTATCAAGGGAAATCAGGGATAGTATTAAAGCCAAGGAAGTGGCATACAAATTGGCCAGAAATAGCAGCGAACCTGGGGACTGGGAGATATTTAGAACTCAGCAGAGGAGGACAAAGGGTTTGATTAGGGCAGGGAAAATGGAGTACGAGAAGAAGCTTGCAGGGAACATTAAGACGGATTGCAAAAGTTTCTATAGATATGTAAAGAGAAAAAGGTTAGTAAAGACAAACGTAGGTCCCCTGCAGTCAGAATCAGGGGCAGTCATAACGGGGAACAAAGAAATGGCAGACCAATTGAACAAGTACTTTGGTTTGGTATTCACTGAGGAGGACACAAACAACCTTCCGGATATAAAAGGGGTCGGAGGGTCTAGTAAGGAGGAGGAACTGAGGGAAATCCTTATTAGTCGGGAAATTGTGTTGGGGAAATTGATGGGATTGAAGGCCGATAAATCCCCAGGGCCTGATGGACTGCATCCCAGAGTACTTAAGGAGGTGGCCTTGGAAATAGTGGATGCATTAACAGTCATTTTCCAATATTCCATTGACTCTGGATCAGTTCCTATGGCGTGGAGGGTAGCCAATGCAACCCCACTTTTTAAAAAAGGAGGGAGAGATAACAGGGAATTATAGACCGGTCAGCCTGACATCGGTAGTGGGTAAAATGATGGAATCAATTATTCAGGATGTCATAGCAGTGCATTTGGAAAGAGGTGATATGATAGGTCCAAGTCAGCATGGATTTGTGAAAGGGAAATCATGCTTGACAAATCTTCTAGAATTTTTTGAGGATGTTTCCAGTAGAGTGGACAAGGGAGAACCAGTTGATGCGGTATATTTGGACTTTCAGAAGGCTTTCGACAAGGTCCCACACAAGAGATTAATGTGCAAAGTTAAAGCACATGGGATTGGGGGTAGTGTGCTGACATGAATTGAGAACTGTTTGTCAGACAGGAAGCAAACAGTAGGAGTAAATGGGGACTTTTCAGAATGGCAGGCAGTGACTAGTGGGGTACCGCAAGGTTCTGTGCTGGGGCCCCAGCTGTTTACACTGTATATTAATGATTTAGACGAGGGGATTAAATGTAGTATCTCCAAATTTGCGGATGACACTAAGTTGGGTGGCAGTGTGAGCTGCGAGGAGGATGCTATGAGGCTGCAGAGCGACTTGGATAGTTAGGTGAGTGGGCAAATGCATGGCAGAAGAAGTATAATATGGATAAATGTGAGGTTATCCACTTTGGTGTTAAAAACAGAGAGACAGACAGATTAGGAAAAGGGGAGGTGCAACTAGACCTGGTTGTCATGGTACTTCAGTCATTGAAGGTTGGCATGCAGGTACAGCAGGCGGTTAAGAAAGCAAATTGCATGTTGGCCTTCATAGCGAGGGGATTTGAGTACAGGGGCAGGGAGGTGTTGCTACAGTTGTACAGGGCCCTGGTGAGGCCACACCTGGAGTATTGTGTACAATTTTGGTCTCCTAACCTGAGGAAGGACATTCTTGCTATTGAGGGAGTGCAGCGAAGGTTCACCAGTCTGATTCCCGGGATGGCGGGACTGACCTATCAAGAAAGACTGGATCAACTGGGCTTGTATTCACTGGAGTTCAGAAGAATGAGAGGGGACCTCATAGAAACTTTTAAAATTCTGACAGTGTTAGACAGGTTAGATGCAGGAAGAATGTTCCCAATGTTAGGAAAGTCCAGAACCAGGGGACACAGTCTAAGGATAAGGGGTAAGCCATTTAGGACCGAGATGAGGAGGAATTTCTTCACCCAGAGAGTGGGGAACCTGTGGAATTCTCTACCACAGAAAGTTGTTGAGGCCAATTCACTAAATATATTCAAAAAGGAATTAGATGAAGTCCTTACTACTAGGGGAATCAAGGGGTATGGTGAGAAAGCAGGAATGGGGTACTGAAGGTGCATGTTCAGCCATGAACTCATTGAATGGTGGTGCAGGCTAGAAGGTCCGAATGGCCTACTCCTGCACCTATTTTCTCTGTTTCTATGTTTCTAAATACAGTGGAGGAGGATTTCCTGGAGTGTATTAGGGATGGTTTTCTTGACCAATATGTCGAGGAACCAAATAGAGGGCTGGCTATCCTAGACTCGGTGATGTGGAATGAGAAAGGACGAATAGCAATCTTGTTGTGCGAGGCCTCTTGGGGAAGAGTGACCACAATATGGTACAATTCTTTATTAAGATGGAGAGTGGCACAGTTAATTCAGAGACGAGAATCCTGAACTTGAGGAAAGGTAACTTCAATGGTATGAGATGTGAATTGGCTAGAATAGACTGGCAAATGAGACTTAAAGGGTTGATGGTGGATAGGCAATGGCAAACATTTAAAGATCATATGGATGAACTTCAACAATTGTACATCCCTGTCTGGAGAAAAAACTGAAACGGGGAATGTGGCTCAACCGTGGCTAAGAAGGGAAATTAGGGATAGTGTTAATTCCAAGGAGAGGCATATAAATTGGCCAGAAAAAGCAACAAACCTGAGGACTGGGAGAAATTTAGAATTCAGTCGAGGAGGACAAAGGGTTTAATTAGGAGCGGAAAAATAGAGTATAAGAGGAAGCTTGCAGGGAACATAAAAACTGACTGCAAAAGCTTCTGTAGATATGTGAAGAGAAAAAGATTAGTGAAGACAAACGTAGGTCACTTACAGTCAGAATCAGGTGAATTTATAATGGGGAACAAAGAAATGGCAGACCAATTGAACAAATACTTTGGTTCTGTTTTCACGAAGGAAGATACATATAACCTTCCGGAAATACTAGGAAACCGAGGGTCTAGCGAGAAGTAGGAACTGAAGGAAATCTTTATTAGTCAGGAAATTGTGTTAGGCAAATTGATGGGATTGAAGGCCAATAAATCCACAGGGCCTGATAGTCTGCATCCCAGAGTATTTAAGGAAGTAGCCCTAGAAATAGTGGATGCATTGGTGATCATTTTCCAACAGTCTATCGACTCTGGATCAGTTCCTATGGACTGGAGGGGAACTAATGTAACAACACTTTTTAAAAAAGGAGGGAGAGAGAAAATGTATAATTATAGACCAGTTAGCCTGACATCAGTAGTGGGGAAAACGCTGGAATCAATTATTAAAGATGAAATAGCAGCACACTTGGAAAGCAGTGACAAGATCTGTCCAAGTCAGCAAGGATTTATGAAAGGGAAATCATGCTTGACAAATCTTCGAGAATTTTTTTAGGATGCAACTAGCAGAGTGGACAAGGGAAAAACAGTGGATGTAATGTGTTTGAACATTCAAAAGGCTTTTGACAAGGTCCCACACAAGAGATTAGTTTGCAAAATTAAAGCATATGGTATTGGGGGTAATGTATTGATGTGGGTAGAGAACTGGTTGGCAGACAGGTAGCAGGGAGCAGGGATAAATGGGTCCTTTTCAGTATCGCAGGCAGTGACTAGTGGGATGCCACTGGACTCAGTGTTGGGACACCAGCTATTTACAATATACATCAACGATTTAGATGGAATCAACGGAATTGATTGTAATATCTCCAAGTTTGCAGGTGACTCTAAGCTGGGTGGCGGTGTGAGCTGTGAGGAGGATGCTAATAGGCTGTAGGGTGACTTGCACAGGTTCGGTAAGTGGGCAAATACATGGCAGATGCAGTATAGTGTAGATAAATGTGAGGTTATCCACTTTGGTGGCAAAAACGTGAAGGCAGAATATTATCTGAATGGTGACAGATTAGGAAAAGGGGAGGTGCAACGTGACCTGGGTGTCATGGTACATCAATCATTGAAAGTTGGCATGCAGGTACAGCAGGCGGTGAAGAAGACACATGGCATGTTGGTCTTCATAGCTGGGGAATTTGAGTATTGGAGCAGGGAGGTCTTACTGCAGATTTAAAGGGCCTTGGTGAGGCGTCACCTGGAATATTGTGTATCAGTTTTGGTCTCCTAATCTGAGGAAGGATGTTCTTGCTATTGAGGGAGTGCGGCGAAGGTTCACCAGACTTATTCACGGGATGGCAGGACTGACATATGAGGAGAGACTGGATCGACTGGGCCTGCATTCACTGGAGTTTAGAAGAATGAGAGGGGATGTCATAGAAACATATAAAATTCTGACGGTACTGGGCAGGTTAGAAGCAGGAAGAATGTTCCTGATGTTTAGGGAAGTCCAGAACCAGGGGTCAGAGTCTAAGGGATAAGGGGGAAGCCATTTAGGACCGAGATGTGGAGAAACTTCTTCACTCAGAGAGTTGTTAACCTGTGAAATTCTTTGCCACAGAGAGTTGTTGATGCCAGTTCGTTAGATATATTCAAGAGGGAGTTAGATGTGGCCCTTAAGGCTAAAGGGATCAAGAGGTATGGATAGAAAGCAGGAAAGGGGTACTGAGCTGAATGATCAGCCATGATCTTATTGAATGGTGGTGCAAGCTCGAAGGGCCGAATGGCCTTCTCCTGCACCTATTTTCTACGTTTCTATGTTTCTATGTCCTGCTACTGCTTTTTTAATAATGGACGCCAACATTTTCCCAACCACAGATGTTAGGCTAACTGGTCTATAGTTTCCTGCTTTTTGTCTTCCTCCTTTTTTAAATAGGGGCATTACATTTGCAGTTTTCCAATCTGCTGGGTCCTCCCCAGAATCCAGGCAGTGCATGTCCACAGATCCCTGAAAGTAGCAGGCCAGGTCGATAAGGTGGTTAAGAAGGAATATGGAATGCTTGCCTTTATTATCCGAGGAATAGAATACAAGAGATGTGGTCGGTGGGGCAGGTTTGGCCACTGCTGGAGTACTGCGTGCAGTTCTGGTCGCCATATTACAGGAAGGACATGATTGCACTGAAGAGGATACAGAGGAGATTTACGAGTCTGTTGCCGGGAGTGGAGAATTTAAGCCATGAGGACAGATTGGATAGGCTGGATTTGTTTTCCATGGAACAGAGCCTGAGGGGAGACTTCATTGAGGTGTATAAAATTATGAGGGGCCGAGATATAGTGGATAGAAAGGGCCTATTTCCCTTAGCAGAGGGGTCATCAACAAGGAGGCATAAATTTAAAGTAATTGGTAGAAAGTTTAGAGGGGAAATTTCTTCACGCAGAGGGTAGTGGGGGTCTGGAACTCACTGCCTGAAAGGGTGGCAGAGGCAGAAACCCTCACCACATTTTAAAAGTGCTTGGATGTGCACCTGAAGTGCCGTAACCTGCAGGGTTATGGACCTAGAGCTGGAAAGTGGGATTAGGCTGGATAGCCTCTTGTTGGCCGACGCGGACACGATGGGCCGAAATGGCCTCCTTCCGTGCTGTAAACTTCTATGATTCTATGATCTCCTTCACAAAGAGTTGAGGTGCGTGTGAGGTGACTTGGGCACATCTTTCCTCACGTGACAACATTTCAAAGGCAACTCAACGACTGTAAAGCACTTTGGGGCATCATGAGTTCCTGACAGACGCTGCAGAAATGCAAGTCCTTCTTTGCAAAAGTTCGATGCAAATTCAAAATTCGCGGCAAAATGAGGGCTCGTCCGGGATTTGAACCCGGGACCTCTCGCATATTTCAAATAACAACCCCGAAGCGAGAATCATACCTCTAGACCAACAAGCCAACTATGTAGTTTATTTGGAGATAAGGTGCAACCATTATTAAGCATTTTTAGTTTGTTGCTGTTCCTGATTGGAGGAGCACATGAGACGGAATCAGTGACTTTGTCTTTTTGACATGTCTTCTGAAGCGCCACACGGTCCCACTCCTGCAGTCAATGAGCTGTCGGGACGTTAATGTATCCATCATCATCATCATCATAGGCGGTCCCTCGAAATGAGGATGACTTGCTTCCACGCCAAAAAAGGATGAGTTCATGGTCGTATGGTGTTACTCCTCCCTGTGCGATCCCCAAGTTTGGCCAGGGAGCGTACAGCACCTTTGGTGCCTGACCTGACGGCCTCTGCGTTTCACTCAACAAGTGAGACACCATAAGTAAAGAATAATCGTGAGTTGACAGACAACCAAAAAGTGGGAAGCTATTCTGATCCCGGCAGGAACTTCTATATTTCTGAAAATGTCCCACCAAGGTGGAATTGTGATCTCTAGAATCTTTCTCCCTATCTCAATTGTTTTCTGTTCTCGAGAATCGAAATGTTTTCGTGAGATAACTACAGCTGCTAGCAGAGCAGTAAGTTGTTCGGGTAGTGGGGGAATTTCATCGCCAAATGAACAAATAATCCTGCAGGTTTGTGATGTTTTCTCTCACAGTGAGGTGAACAGTGGAGGGTTCAGGAATGGGGACAATCCGTTCCTGGGACACTTGAACTTCTGCCTCGGGTTTGAAGCAAAAACTGCTGTCACTGACCGGACACCAGAAGTGACCATGTTGGTAGTGGGGCGCACTGGTGGTGACACAATATGTCCCACCCCCGATGTATGCTCCCTGTGGAGGGACATGGTTTTGTGCCATTACCTCCATGGTACAGTTGATAGACTGTGCACCAGCAGCTTTAAACCCACACTGTGGTTTAGAATAGGTGTTCAAGTGCTGGGGACACAGTATTATGTGTGCACCCGGAGAGGTCAGTACCCGTCACAGCGTGTTCCCACTTTATGACATAGGGTGGGACTGCTGTGAAATGAACATGTGCACCTCCTTGAATGACTCCAATGTTCTCCACCCTGTATACAGTGTGGGAAGGGCTGTCCCACCCATGACCGACATCCTTAGTACTATCCCCATGATGGTGTGATTAGAACATCGCGATCGACTGGGACAGGGTAAGTTTCAGAAGCTAGGCCGAGCTGGCACGGGCTTAGTGAGTTACTGTACGGGTGGAGGGCTGCAAGGTGCTTGTTACTGATCCAGGAGGGGACTAAACCTTGTTTTAAATCCTCCAGGTTGTTGCGGCCCTCGTCCAACAACCATGCCCCGTACAGCACACACACCTCGTTCTGTGCAACCTGGTCAGAAGCATTCCTATCCCCCCATATGAGTGCATTCCCTGTCTGTGCATGTTTTTCCAGCTCAGCCACGATTTCCTTTCAATGGATCATCATAGCCTGGTCCTCGTGTAGCTCTGAGCCTTCTCCTGTGTTTTCTTCTTTCATGATGTTTCTCAGTTGGTTCTTTCGACCATTTATCTGCATGTGGATTTCTATATCGTCCAGGCTATTTATCACAGAGGATCCTGCATGATATGCAGTTCAAATGTCGTTCAAGGTTCCCCTTCTAGGTCTTCCCGTGCCCATGGTGTCCCTAGCGTACAGGATGTATATATCTGTTTTGTCCACATTCTCAAATTCTAACTCATAAAAGTTCTTGAACATTTCTCTGAGTAGGGCCTGGTATAGCTGCTCTGTTTCCTTCGGGCACCAGTCAGGTATATGCACCTCGGTAAAGTTTAAAATAACTGAAGCTACTGCATAATGTAGCCCCTGGTATAACACCTTTTCGGTTGGTACCAATACTAATCCATTCCCGAGTCACTTGGTGGTGGTCGGACACCTTTCTATTATTGTTCTCACTGGCGGGGTCGTGGGCAGGGGTTTCTTAATGTGTGCTAGAAGTTCGGTGGTGTTAATTGGGAGTGGGGAGTGTGGGACCACACACCCGTGTAGGCTGGAATCCCACCCCATCCCTTCCCCCTCATCTTGCCATTGCCTGGCAAAGGCGATTGATATGCCTGCAGGACAGATCTCCTCTGACCACCACATGCAGACGTAAATTCCCTGTTCAGACTCCCACCACTTGTTCTAACACACCTTCACTCCTCCCCGTGTCCCCGTGATGGTACGGTACGTGTCATTCCCGAGTCTTTCCCAGTCAGAGTGCTGATCCCCCGCATCCTTGCTCAGCTTCCTGAGCCAGCACCATCTACCCAGGGGAATCTTTCCTTTACAAGTCAAACATACACGTTTTCCCTCCGTGACACTGACCCACGCAGCAACGACCCGTATCCTGGGGCATGGAACGGAGGCCTCCCCAGAGGTAAACCCTTCCTGGCTGGAGTAGTGGGTGGAATGAGACCCCATCCACCCTGGCCACCTTCCCTCGTGGGCGTACACGGCGAGCTCTTCCACACCCGGGGTGTCACCCGCTGCAGTCACGATCGGTGCTCTCTCTCCTGAGACCATAAATGGGGGATTCTTCCACGTCTCCTCAGCTGTCACTGCTCATCCTTATCAGGGTGAGCAGGAACAGGACCCTGTTCATGTTGTTATCGATCTTGTAGTGCCTCTTTTACTGCCGACAAGGTGGGGTCTTTTCCTTTCCCCAACACATATGTCACTATTTAGTCACCGGCTGTCGGCTGAAACTCTTAACTTCTATATTCATATAAACATCCTGATCCTATTCTACTCGTTTCACACCTTCCAGACGTGTGGTTTCTTTTCAGTTGTGGTGCCCTGAAATCATGACACGCATAATCTACGCTACGCTAGATTCTTACTAAACATACCTTAACACATATCGTATTATTTATGTACATCTGTCACCCATCTCCGGGTGGCCAGGTTAATTCCTGTCCTTCTCTTTTCTTCTCTGGCCTCTGTGTTTCCAGCGGGGCCGGTCGTAGGTCGGACTGTACCGCAGGACCTGGAGTGTCCTGACCGGAGGTGGGTCTGAGTCCCACACTATTGGGGGAATGTCCCCTCCGGTGATACAGCACACCGCTCCTTTGGGGGTGGCTGCCTGGTTCATTTTGTCCCCTGGGGGTTCTGCCTGGTTGAGGGCCGTGGGCTGGGGACCCCCAATTAATGGCTGGTCCACCACTATCTCTTCTGGGGCTCCCTCGTCGCCCGAGACTACCGGCTGGGTGTCCCTGCTCGCAGGCTGGTCCCTGATCTTAAGTACCCTTTCACGGCAGGTCCCTCTCCCGGGGCTGAACCACTTAAATTGGGCGCTGGTGACCACGGTGCCTTAGGCCGTGGTGTGCGGAGAGTCCTTCTCAGGGTTTTGACCCCTGGGGGTGCGTCCAAGTCCCAAATGATTGGGGGGATAGCTCCTCCAGTAACTCAGTCCATTGCCCCTCTGGGTACAGTCTGTGGGTCTGCCACGTCCCCTGTGGGATTTCCACAGTCGGGGGCTGCTGGCTGAGGGTCCCTGCCTTTAACACGGTTCTCTGTTCCTGGCTGTCCCTTACGTTTAGCTGCTGTCCCGGGGTTGAAAAGTTTGCACTGGTTTATGTGGAACCACTTTGTACGGCGAGGCATTTTCACGGCACAGACCATGGGGCTTGCCTTGTCGACAATGTGGTACGGCCCCATGTACAGTGCCTCATAAACCCCGACTCGAGCGTAGTTCCTTACCATAACCTGGTCCCCTATCTCCCATTCGTGGTGTTTGAGGGGCTCTAGCAGCAGTCAGTTGCTCCGATGCTGTTTTCCCATATTGTCAGCAGCCTGCCAGTGAATCTGTTTAATGTGTTCAAACAGGTTCCTGACAAAGCTGTCCCGGCTCGCTTCCCTAAGCTGACCTTCCGTGAGTACCGAGGCTAATACATGGGTGGGGGTTCACCTGGCTCTGCCGGTCATGAGCTCATACAGGGAGTACCCCGTGATCTTTGACTGGCTGGCCCAGATCCCTATGAGGACCAGTGGTAGGATTTCTACCCACCTCTTGGGTGAGTCCCCTGTCTCTTTTCGCAGCCTTTCTTTGATGTTGCGGTTTAAACGCTCCACAGGCCCGGATGACTGCGGGTTGTGGGCGACATGCCATTTACCGTTAATGCTGAGCACCTTAAGAATCTCCTGCATCACCTGCCTGGTGAAGTGGCTCCCCTAGTCGGACTTCACGTACTGGGGTAGTCCCCATCGGGAGAACACCTCCCTGACCAGGATCCTGGCTGTTCCCAGGGCAGTGGCTGTTCGGCATGGGAAGGCTTCCACCCATTTGGTGAATACATCCACCAACACGAGACAGTACTTGTAACCTCCCTGGGCAGTGGGTAGGGGCCCAATGTAATCGACCTGGATCGACTGCCAAGATCCCTCTACCTTCCTGATATGTCCCATAGACACCTTCCTTTTCTGGGCGTCGGGGTTGTTGGCAGCGCACACCAGACAGCTGGCACAGAACTCGCGGACGTCTTCCCTGAGTCCCGGCCAGCACCCTGCCTGTTCCACCTGTTGCCAAGTGGTCTCAGGTCCAGGGTGTCCGGCTCCTGGACCCTCGTGGGCCAGCTGGAGGAATTCTCTCTGCTGTTGTTGGGGTACTACCCATTGCTCCCCCCTGAACAGCATGCCTTCTGTACGGGCCGTCTACCCTATCCCCTTTTTCTAGCGTGTTCAGGACAGTTTTGGGGACGGGGTCTTGGATCTGAACCGTTTTTAGGTCCGGGGACAATGCTACCCCTGCCCTCCCTGTCATCCCAATCCTACCCCTGACTGCTGCGATGGTGCCTGGGTTGTACGGATCCCAGAGCTTACCCGTGCGCGCACCTTGCTTGGCCAACATGTCAGCCTGCTGGTTTCCCTCGCTACGGGGTTCAGTGGTGGAATGTGCCTTCACTTTATGTATATAGATCTTCCCTTCCTCCCCCACGGCTGTCATGATCTTTTCCAGTCGGGGCTTAATTGCCAGGGGTCTCCCGTCTGCAGATGTGTATCTGCGACGGGACCAGATAGCCAAGTACTCCAGACACGAATTGCATGTGAACATACTGTCCGAGAAAATCGTGTGTGGGCTGGGGAATTCTTCGGGGTGTGTGACTACATATACCACCGCAGACAGTTCAGCGTGCTGGGCACTCATCATACTGGGGAGTTTAATTGCCAGGGAAATGCCTGCCTCTGGGTCATAAACTCCGCAGCCTGTGAGTCGTTCACCCGCAGATCCGTGCTTGAACCGTCCACAAAGATCTCTCGGCCTCTGCGGTGTAACCCAGCCCGAAAACCTATGTTAATTTCCCACCGTACACCGGTGGGCGTTCCCTGGATAGATCATGTTGGCTGCGAGCCTTGGCTCGCAGAGACCCTTTACCCTCAGGTCCATCTGGGAGAGGAGTAGGGTCCAGCGAGCAATGCAGGCACTGCTCTCTGTCCCGTCCTTGATCCGACTGTCCAGGAGCATTTGGGTGGGCGTATGGTGGGTAAGGAGTGTGATAGGGGACCCCCCTGTGAAGATCAGTGAACTTTTCACAGCACAGTGAGTGGCTAGGAGATGCCGCTCACAGTTGGAGTGTCCCTTCTCCACATCCGTGAGTATCCTGGAGGAGTAGACCACTGGTCTCAGCCGGCCATGCCACTCTTGGAGCAGTACTGCACTCAGGCTGTCCCTTCACTGGCTGCTACCTCCAGGAAAAACTCTTTACCCCCATCAATAGCCCCTAGAGCTGGTGCGGTCTGCAGGTCTTTCTGAGTTGGATAAATGCTGCCTCTCAGCCTTCGTCCCATTCCCACTCCACTCCCTTGTGTCGGAGTCGGAGCAGAGGGGCTGCTGTGGCTGCATAATCCTCAATGAGATCTCTGCTGTACCCGGTTAGCCCGAGAAAAGATCTTACTCCTGTTACTGTGTCGGGAGCTGGTAACTTCTGCACTGCTTCCCTTCTAGCTTTGTCAATGGCCCTTTCCCCAGCGCGCACAGCCAATCCCAGGAATTTTACTTCCTTCAGACCGATCTGTGCCTTTGTGGGATTCACTTTAAACCCTTCTTCTTTCAGCAGCTCCAGCAGTTCAGCCAGCAGTGGACCATGCTCCTCCCCCTCATCGGTGAACAGGAGCAGGTCGTCCACATACTGTACCAGCTGCTGGGGTCTGCTGAAGCTCTTTAAACAGTTGGCCATACATTGATGGAAAATACTGGGGCTGTTGTGGAAGCCCTGAGGGAGACAGTTCCAAGTGTATTGCTGTCCTTTAAAGGTAAAAGCAAACTTGTACTGATCTTTCCTTCTTAAAGGTATGGACCAAACCCGTTGGAAAATCCCAGCACCGTGAAGATAGTCGCGGAGGCTGGGATACGTCCAATGAGGTCGGCGACAGCAGCAACGGAGGATGCACAGGCGGGGATGTTACGGTTGAGTATTCGATAAACCACCGTGGCTCTCCAGGTGTTGTCCTGTTTCTTAACCGGCCACAACGGAGAGTTCGCATGGGTAGCTATTGGTCTCAATACCCCCTGTTTCACTAAAGAACCCAAGGCTGTTTCCATGTCTGCCTCCGCCTCCCTGGGGAAGTTATACTGTTTCTACGGTCGGGTCATAGGATCCCCATCAATGCTAACCTCGACCCCGTTTATCCTCCCACAGTCGTGTTTGTGAGTGGCAAAAGCTGCAAGGTTTGCCCTTACATACTCTTGGTACTCCATCGGAGTGTTACTGACCAGTGATTCACGGTCGTAACACTCCTTTGGCTTCATGGTGCACACTGTCCCCTTTCCCCGTTTTTCTGGGATAACCATTACCTCACTCTCCTGTCCCGTACAGATTGACCCCCAAAGACAGTCGTTTCTTAAATCCACTAGAATCCCGTGGCCTAGAATAAAGTCAGCCCCCAGGATCCCTCTCCCTTCCTGTTCCCACTTCATCAGGACACAAGTCCACTTGGTGTGGGGTGTTCCTAAATGAACAGAGAGCGGAACGGAGAATGAGCCAACCTGCTCGGTGCCTGTGAAACCCACCAAGCTCTAGGGGACCCCGTTAGACAGAGGTGAGGCGGCGGGGTTATTTACATAGACAAGGGTGCTTGATGCACCGGTATCCAGCAGGTCAGTCCCTTTCACCTTCTCCACTTCCATCTGAACGGTCGGTCTCCCCCACGCATCGTACTCGAGGGAACACAGGGGAACAGGCTGTGTCTGTTCTAGTCACTGTTTTGGCTGGGATGGGGCAGATGGGATTTCGGTACCGGTGGTGGTGGCTACCCTCCCAGAGCCATCCAGCATTGTTCGCAGCGCAGTCAGAAAGGTATCAAACGTGTGGGGAGGGGCTGGCTTCTCGGTCTCGGTCTTTTGGGCAGGGGCAGGAGAACTCTTCCCTGCGCTACTCTTCCATGGGTTTCTACAATCCTTTCTCCAGTGCCCACTCTTTCCGCACCCAAAACAGGTACGTTTTGTACCGGAGGGGTTGCCCCCCTCGTGGCACCATTCCCTCTTGTCCTGACTAGGTCTGATTTCGAGGACCCTTCCCTTGGGTGGGTGCTCTTCCATCCCCCTGCCGTTCCAGTAGGCTCGGGTCAGTTCCCTGACCACTCCCTGTTCGGTGGCCTGGGGATCTCTCGGGTCAAACCAAGCCTCAGCCTTTGTCCTTATACGTGGGAAATTGTTTGCCATCAGGCTTCGGAGCCAGTGGGCTCTCTCATCCCGGCTTAGGTGATTCCGGTCGAGGTCCCCTCCACAGACGCTCTGGTACACAGGCCACAGCCTGTCTGCGAAAACCTGTCGGGTTTTCCCTGTGAGCTGCACTGTTGGGACTCCCATCATTACAGTCCATGGCTTCTAGAATATCTTCATGGACAGCGGCACATGTCCTCTGCCCCCTTTTACTCTCGGCAGAGAGGGACTGGTACAGCTTGCCGTCCAGTGAGAGAAGGTGCATATTTGCTATCTCAGCATCATCACACCCGTTAATATCCCCTGCCTGTTCCACTTCCATAAAGTGGACCGAGGTGTCCCCCTTTGGGGTGAGCTTTCCCAGGTGACTTATCATAGCCCTAAGGTGTTGGGTCATGTGGGGAACCACAAACTGACTTTCCAGGGGCCCCAGACCCCCAGCACCGGTGGGCGGGCCAAATGTTTGTTGCCGGTCCAGGCACATTGGCCCTGGTTCTGGCCCTTCCTGTTCTGGCTCGCCTACCCCTCCTCCCTGCTGCCAAGCCAAGCTGAAACTCGGTGCCACAGGTGGTGGTGGTCCGCTGTCCCTGTCCGCCCCACAACTCGTTCACCCTCCTGCTGCCGAACCGGTATAGTCACCGGCACCACAGGTGGTGGTTGAACAGTTTCCTCCTTCTCTTCCAGGTTTACCCGGGCCGTACCCGGGTTTATTAGGAATACCTTGCCTTTTGCCTTGCACAGAGCAAGGGTTAAACTTTTGTTTGTTGCTGGCAGGGACCGTGGTCTGCTGACTCAAACCCATTAGTGCTGGCTACTTTATAAGCTGCTGTACGTCTCTTAACTTATCCTCCAGCTCTTTTACTTGAAGGGTGAGGCGAGTGTTTTCCTCCCACAGTATCTTTTCATTATTCTTAGCCTCGGTAACCTGACACTGAAAACAGTCCTGGCTGTTTTTGAACCTTTCCATTCGCTGTGTCTTTCCATGTTTTAGTTTACGGAGTTCCCCCCACACCTTTCTTCTGCCATAGCCCTGTCATGTGATGTTTCTGCACATTCACATTGTTCTGCCTGCAGTGACTCAATGTTCTTATCTAGGGGTTGGACCTGTTGCTGTCGTCAGGACAACCAAATTGCCTTTTCTACTGATTCCTTCTGGTACTTGCTGGCTGTCCACTGGGCCGCAGCGTCTCCTGAACGCTCAGCGCGCAACAGACCAAGCACCCATTCCTTAGTGACATTCACTTTCTTGTACACATAGGAGGAAATCCTCTCTTCCATCTTTGTTCTTTCCTCCAAAACAGCAATCTCTGCATCACATCCTTTATACCAAAGTCCTGCCGTGGTCGCCATTCTGTCGGGCGTGGTGTGTGGGGTGAGGTTCACCTCTGACCTTCTGAGCGGTTTGAATCGCTCGCACTATCTGGGTTCTAGACTTTGGATTTATTTGGGGATGTGACAAAGTGCAAGAGACAATTGGTTTTGGTGCAAAGAACCTCAATTTTATTAAGTGCAAGAACGTAAAATGTCGAGCTTGTAATTACTCGAATAAAAAAACACTTATCACACTTTAAAGGGGTTACAGAAAAATAATACACCTCCCACCTCCCAATGCCTAACTCTGACTCGGTGAAACTCGAGGGCAAACAGGGATTATGCTCACCAATCCTCTTATTGTCAGTTGGCGGTGGTTTGTAGTTTCGAGGTTCACTGGACTCTGTAAGTTCTGCTTGCCGTACCCCGAACATCGTGGAAGACTTCTTACTGCGTAGTCTTCAGTTGGGTGGTGTCCGCTGATGCGGTAGGGTGCGTATTGGATTTATGGGGTGAGTACCCACTTTCTTCCGTCAGCAGTAGGTTTTAAAGTTCTTTAGGTAATGTTTCACCTGTTGGTATCGAGGAACAGATTGTAGAGGGGAAACTTTCGAAGCTTCGGTTTCTTCTTGAGGACTTTTGTTCTTAGAATTTGCCGATCGCGGTGTTTTCGATGTTACCACGTTGGCTGTGGTCAGTTGCTGCCGCGATGATGATGTCCGAAGTTACTGGGAACTGCTTTCTCTGCTGTGATGATGTTCTTCCTTCTCCTTCGGTAGCAGGGCAGTGTGGTCCAGGAGTGTCGTCGAGGCTGAAGATGTTGGAGCTCAGAAGAGCTGCATAGGAGGCTGTGTAGCAAGCTCTCTGGAAGGCTTGTTACAAACTGCTGCGGTGATCTCTCTCCTTTTTCCCTCCTTCCCGTTCTCCTTCTTTCGTTAAAAAACAAGGCCCCAGTTATACTTTGGGAGCCGTTCTAATTTGCGTGCCAAATGAGCCCCGATTCTTTGTTTTAATTTTGGCGGGCTTGATATCTCTTTGTTATATTTTGGCGGGCCCATTAATGGTAACCTGTCTCGGATGTGTCGATCTTTTGAATTTGTTTCTTGATCGGGAAAATTAGATTTTTGTTATTTGCAATGTCAGCCGAGGCCTGGGTTTTCCATGCGGGCTGGATGGGCCATTGTCATTATGTTAACGCTGGATGGGTTTCCTGCTCAGTGTGATGGCTGGCTATCTCTGGGTTGATTGTTGCTATGTTAATGTCTCCCGGGGAGATGGGTTTTCGAGTTTACACAATTCCCCAGACAATTTGTTCAGCTTCAATATCCCAGACAGCTTCAATACCCAAACTGCTTTCTTTGAACAATCCTTTAGTTCTCAGCCCTTTCCACACGGACCCAATCTGCCTTGTAAAATTCCAAATTCGATTAAAACTTGTAGTTTCTTCCATGTGCACTTTAGGATCCCAAACTTTCTGGTTGATAGTTCCAAATTAAATTTCCTTTCCAATGAGTCCACACACTGGGGGGTTGTCCAACGAATTTTTGCAATCCTACTCCTGCACATATTTTCTATGTTTCTATGTTTCAAAAACTTTGGCATGATTGGTTCCATGGTGTAATAGTGAGCATTCTGTACTCAGTAAACCAGTGATCTGAGTTCACATTGTGGTGGAACCTCAATTCTTGCTGTCCCAGCTGCTGAAAATTTGGGACAAACAAGTGAAAGACACCTGGTGTTGGTGGGCAGTTTTGTTGCCTTTGTCAGTGATGCTTGATCTGCAAGTCCAGTTGTCAAATCGTGTGTTCAACCATCAGTTACCTGTTACAAATCAGCGGAGGATAAACCAGTTTTTTTATCTAATGCTGCCTTTACCTGCACAATGTGTGCTGAGATTATCTGTGCAATATGCTTTCAGCTGGATGAATAAAAGCAATGCTTTTTGAAATGCAGGCACTGCATGTTTTGTACTCAAAATAATTTGCATTTTCTTTTCATGCCAAGCATTTTACATTAATGCATTGCAACGCCAATGCACTTTTTACCTGGCAAGACTGAAGTACAAGCTGTGATGAACAGTGTGAAACAAAAACAGGCACTTGAGAACCCATAGCCTCGACAGCATCTGTGTGAATTGGTCTGCATCGATAATTAGCAGAACGTAAAGAGGGGAACGCTATGGAAGAGAAAAGTCTGAGCCAAAGTGTAATGTTGGAGATGATTTTATTGTTTTTGAGAAATGTTTCAAATAATTTTTGCATTGTTGGTTCCATGGTGTAATGGTAAGGTCTCTGAATTCAGCGATCTGCGTTCAAACCTTGGGGGAACCTGAATGCTTGTTGTCCCAGCTGCTGAAAATTTGGGACAAACAGATGAAAGACACCTGGTGGGCAGTTTTGTTGCCTTTGTCATTGATGCTTGATTGACAAGTCTCGTTGGCAAATCGTGTGTTCATTCACTGGAGTTTAGAAGGATGAGAGGGGATCTCATAGAAACGTATAAGATTCTGACGGGACTGGACAGGTTAGATACAGGAAGAATGTTCCCGATGTTTGGGAAGTCCAGAGCCAGGGGTTATAGTCTTAGGATAAGGGGTAGGCCATTTAGAACCAAGATGAGGAGAAACTTCTTCACTCAGAGAGTTGTTAACCTGTGGAATTTCCTGCCGCAGAGAGTTGTTGATGCCAGTTCATTGGATATATTCAAGAGGGAGTTAGATATGGCTCTTACGGTTAAGGGGATCAAGGGGTATGGAGAGAAAGCAGGATAGGGGTACTGAAGGAATGGTCAGCCATGATCTTATAGAATGGCGGGGAAGGCTCGAAGGGCCGAATGGCCTAATCCTGCACCTGTTTTTTTTTATGTTTCTATGTTGCTAACCATCAGTTACCTGTTACAAATCAGCGGAGGAGAAATCAGTTTATTGTCTAAAATACTGCCTTTACCTGCACAATGTGTGCTGAGATTATCTGTGCAATATGCATTCAGCAAAATGAACAAAAATAATGCTTTTTGAAATGCAGGCACTGCCACGATAGATTAAAAAAAGGCCGAGCCAAAGTGTAATGTTGGAGATGATTTTGCTGTTTTTGAGAAATGTTTCAAAGATTTTGGTGTAGTTGGTTCCATGGTGTTATGGTGAGCACTCTGGACTTTGAATCCAATTATCTGAGTTCAAATCTCAGTAGAACCTGAATGCTTGTTGTCCCAACTGCTGAAATTTAGGGACAAACAAGTGAAAGATACCTGGTGTTCAAGGGCAGTTTTGTCGCCTTTGTCATTGATGCTTGATCCACAAGTCTCGTTGTCAAATCGTCTGCTCAACAATCAGTTACCTTTTACAAATCAGCGGAGGAGAAATCACTTTGTTGTCTAATGCTGCCTTTGCCTGCACAATGTGTGCTGAGATTATCTGTACAATATGCATTCTGCAGGATGAATAAAAGCAACGCTTTTTGAAATGCAAGCACTTCATAGAAACATAGAAAATACTTGCAGGAGTAGGCCATTCAGCCCTTCGAGCCTGCACCATCACTCAATAAGATCATGGCTGATCATTCACCTCAGTACCCAATTCCTGCTTTGGCTCCATACCTCTTGCTCCCTTTAGCCGTCAGGGCAACATCTAACTCCCTCTTGAATACATCCAATGAACTGTCATCAAAAACTCTCTGCAGTAGTGAATTGCACAGGTTAACAACTCTCTGAGTGAAGAAGGTTCTCCTCATCTCGGTCCTAAATGGCTTACCCATTATTCCTAGACTGTGTTCCATGGTTCTGGACATCCCCAATATTGGGAACTGACGCGAAACATGAGAAAAGGCCGAGCCAAAGTGTAATGTTGGAGATGACTTTTTTGTTTTTGAGAACTGTTTCAAAGATTTTTGTGTGGTTGGTTCCATGGTGTAATGGTGAGCACTCTGGACTTTGAATCCAGCAATCTGAGTTCAAATCTCAGTGGAACCTCAATTCTTGTTGTCCCAGTGGCTGAAAATTTGGGACAAACAAGTGAAAGACACCTGGTGCTGGTGGACAATTTTGTTGCCTTTGTCATTGATGCTTGATCTGCAAGTCTCGTTGTCAAATCGTGTGCTCTGTATGAGCACAGTCCTGCATTGCTGAACTCTTTGCTTCAGCATGCAGTCTGAAGTTTGGATTAAAAAACAGGAAGATTGAAGTTTGGATGGAAAAGAGACTGTTAGACAATGTGGTGCCTTCAGCCAGTGAGATGAGTAACTGGTCATTGTCTGGATGTTAAATATTTGAGTACCTTGTTACGGTGGGAATAATGGAAATTCAGGACTAAACGATTTGACGATGTCTGTATGTTCAGTATTTGAGTGTAACCTTGTTACTATTTAATGAGATCTGTAGGTTAAACAAGCAATATTAAGTCTGTCTGTTAAACGATTCAGAAAGCAGTTAGTCAGGATTGTCTGAATGCAAAGAATAAGAGTTCAAAGGCTTTTTCAGTGTAAAGATGAGACTTTTGTGGACTGTAGAGACACAGACAGCAGAGACACTGGACATTCGGAAGGTGTGTGTGTCAAGCAGCCACGGAAATCGAAGCAAGCTGCCTTTGTGAAGTGTTCTCAGTAACTTTCATACTGGTTTGTTTAGTATGAATGTTTAAATAAAAGACCCGATCCTGCCTTTACTACAACAGAGTGTGTGCGGGTAATTCGTTATTAAAAGCAACGAAGCGAAAAGAGCAAGACAGCCGTTTACAACATTTTGGTGATCCCGACGTGATTTTCAAAAGTTCGTTAGCTTATTCGAAGACCCCGACGTGAAGCAGAAAGTTGGCTGAGTTGTTGGAAGAAGTGTTTCCCACACATCAGTTCGAGGGGTGAGCATTCTCTTAGTTGTCGTGATTAAAGGGATCTACAGTTAGTAATGGGAGGCTCAGGGGATATTCCAGTTGAGCTCCAGCCATTTCTTAATGAATGGATTGAGTCGAAAGGGAGACCTTATGGGATAAGACAGGAAACAATGACAGGAGGATGGAGAGAGACACGGCAGTCCTTAGTGGAGAGTGTCCAGTTAAAAAAGATTAAAGTGTTTGGGTTAAAAAGTGATAAAAAGAGAAAAGCGTTCGTGTTGCAGTGTCTCATGCTGGGGATTCAAACGTTAGGAGAAGAGGCTGAGGCTCGAGACAGGGAAGTCTCAGAACTCAGAGAGCAGCTAACAGCAGTGAGTAAAGAAGTAGAGAATTGGTGATTTCAGGCACTCGGGGCAGCCAGGACTGTTCTGACACTGGATCAGCATCTTGCTAATGAACAGAAGCGTAAACAAGATCTAGAGAAAGGAATATCTAAGCTGCAGCAGATGGTGGTATTAGGTTAGCCAGCGGAGACAGCAATTGATAAAGCCGGGTGGTATTCGGAGGATTCTCCGGGTCTGAGAGTTGAAAAGGGGATTAAGGGACAGGGAGAATGCCCACCGTTCCCATCCACAGCTCCTTTGTCTTCTCTGACTTCGGAGCCTCGAACCCGGAGGCGGAGCAGTTAGATGCCTCTTTGGTTACTCAGACGCTTAACACCCCAAAACATTACACACGACCTTCCGGTAATGTGGAGAGTGGGGGAAGCACGCTCGAGCGGACAAGGCGAGAGCAGGATCATGATTCCTCTACTCCCTGTGGAGCTCGTGAAGGGAACACGACCTTAAGTGGTTTTGGGGATACCTGGTATGAGCGAGGAGGGGTACAGTTACAGGACATGAGAGCTATCCTTCGTGAAGTGGGACCTGCACCTCTTCAGGATCTTAAAAAGTTTGCCCAATGGTGGTGTAATATTCTGGGATGGTGGCAGTCTGGGAACATATCAGAGAAACCGAGGGTTCACATGGTTTTGTGAGCTTTTGGGAATCACCGGGGAAAGGTAATAGGTTTTGAAACAACTTCCAGGTCTCATGCTTGGTAGAATAATAGCTGCAATCTTTGTTACTCACTCAGGGCCACAGTTAATAAAGCGGCTTGCATTATTACCAGGGGAAGGACCCAGGGAAGCGGGGGAACGTATATTCCAGTTGTGTAAAAGTTTGGGAAGTAATTGGATTGATATCAGTCATAACGGGGATGGTACACATAGAGAGATCATTTTGACTCTCCTACCCCCATCAGTAGTTCTGGAAGTAGATGCCTGGAGTGGGGACAAACGTTTTGATAAATGGTTGGCAAGGGTAGAAAGCTTGTATCAGGGAGCTGCAGGAATTTCAGTCATGGAAGTGAGACAGGGGTTACAGCGATGGAAGGCAGAAGGGCCTGAGTGGATGAATCCCGCGAGGAGTCACATAAAAGGAGCAGGACCAGGTGGTGGCCGTCAGTTGATAGAGAACAGGGAGAGACTGGCTAAAGAATTAGAAAAGTGAAAAGAAAAGTTGAAGAATCAGGAAAGAGAAGCTGGAGACACAGACAGGAATGATACCTGGGTTCAGTTGCTGAGGTCGGGGGTAGATTCCGCAGGTGAGGGAGGATCCCTATAGGGATGCCGTGCCTCAACCACACATGTTGTTCCTTAGGACCCTTACTTCAGGATAGGGGTGGCCATACCCTTATCGAGGCTTGTGTGGAAGGGCAGCGGGAAATGGACACAGGGTCTGCCGGACAAATGAAGGTGCTCCTGGAGGAAGGGGATTCCCCTCTTCAGAGACAGTTCCCCAACACCCCAGATACACGAGGAGCAGTTACTGAACAGTCAGAGATGAAAGCAGTGGGAGAAGCTTGTTCAGAAACATTTAAAGTTTCTGCAGGAATGGGCTGTCTCAGAACTGATGAGATGTTCAGTGAAAACCTGAAATGTTGGAGTTACAAACATGATCTTAAAGGATGTGAAATAGAAGTTGGATCGTTGCAAATGTTGAGAGAGTGAATTACAGCAGTTCCGAAGGGTGAACTGAGAGAAGGACTGGGTCTCTCGACTGACTATTCAGTATTTCCGTCATCCTTTACTGTATGTTGTTACACTTCTCCCACAAAGCAGAGGAAATTGTTAAAACCTGTGCAGAGTGCAACAGACTTAGTCGAAGACACCGATTGTGAGTTTACATTTCTGAATGTAAACAGCATGGAATTCAGTTGGAAACATCAAAAATTGAAAATTGACTTTTAAGTAAAAATGGATATGGTGATCACAGACCAACGGACTTTAAAATGGCATCCTGAGAATCGGAATCTACAAGAACCCTACTTTGACCCTAAGCGTGCTGCTATTTGGAAGAAGGAAATATGGAAATGGAATACAACATTTCAACAGCTGCAGAGTTTGAATCAAGCAATCGTTGTGGACATTAACCATCACACTGCGGAAATCGAGAAGGTTCACACAACTTTGGACCAGATTGAACATGTGAGCTGGTGGGAGTCATTGTTGGGATGGAGCCCGACGGCAACAGGTGTGATGAACACAATGATACACCCTGTCCTTATGCTGGTGCTGGTTCAGCTGGTCGTGCTGGTCATTTTGATTTATGTGGATGTTGTGTTGGAAAACAAGGACAACAACTGGACAATGCTGTTGAATGAGCTCGAGCCACCATGCAAATGTATGTTACCCAGATAAGACCTGCAGAGAGGCGAGGAGAAGAAGTGGGGGAATGTGGGAGCACAGTCCCGCATTGCTGAACTCTTTGCTTCAGCACGCAGTCTGAAGTTTGGATTAAAAAACAGGAAGATTGAAGTTTGGATCGAAAGAGACTGTTAGACAATGTGGTGCCTTCAGCCATTGAAATGAGTAACTGGTCATTGTCTGTATGTTAAATATTTGATTGTACCTTTGTTACTATTTAATGACATCTGCAGGTTAAACAAGCAATATTAAGTCTGTATGTTAAACAATTCACAAAGCAGTTAGCCGTGATTGTCTAAATGCAAAGAAATAAGAGTATAAAGATGAGACTCACACACGCAGACACCAGAGACACTGGACATTCGGAAGGTGTGTGTCTCAAGCAGCCACGGAAATCGAAGCAAGCTGCCTTTGTGAAGTGTTCTCAGTAACTTTCATACTTGGTTTGTTTGGTATGAATGTTTAAATAAAAGACCCGATCCTGCCTTTACTACAACGGAGTGTGTGCGGGTAATTCGAGGTTAAAAGCAACGAAGTGAAAAGAGCAAGACAGCTGTTTAAACCATTTTGTAACAGGTAACTGACGGTTGAACACACGAATTGACAACTAGTCTTGTCGATCAAGCATCAATGACAACGGCTACAAAACTGCCCACCAGCACTTGTTTGTCCCAAATTTTCAGCAGCTGGGACAACAAGCATTCAGGTCCCACAAAGATTGAAACTCAGATCACTGGATTCAGAATCCTGAGTGCTCACCATTACACCATTGAACAGATAATGTAAAATCTTTGAAACATTTCTCAAAAACAACAAAATCATCGACAACATTACACTTTGGCTCGGCATTTTCTCATCCACTTCGTCAGTTTCCTCTCTTTACGCTCTGCTAATTGTCGATGCAGAGCAATTCACACAGATGCCATCGAGGTTATGGGTTCTCAAGTAGCTGTTTCTGTTTCACACTGTTCATCACAGCTTGTACTTCAGTCTTGCCAGGTAAAAAGTGCGTTGGCATTGCAATGCATTAATGCAAAATGCTTGGCATGAAAAGAAAATGCAACATTTTGTCGAGTTAGTGAGTAGGTGACGAGGTTTGGGGTTGATGTGCGTCGCTTTCAATCTTTGAAATTTCACCAAGCAAAGAAACGGTGAATCGAACTGTCCCTGTAAGCATTGTGTTCACATTTAATCACAGGAATATCCACAGTCAGGAGCTGAAAAGGAATTAAAACCAAATACCGGCTTTGGGACATTCAGAATACTTCGTCACAGACAAGGCACCGGAAGGCTGGAAGGTCGATCACACCGGTTGTGGAAGAGCTGGTTGGCGGTGACATGGAAGTGTCTGCAGTGTGTGGGACCAGACTGCTTCCACACATCCACAATGAATGTCCCACGCTTTATTTGGAAAAAATACAACTGAGAGTGGACAAGTTCCATCCCGGTCGGAGCAATCTGAAGCTTTAACTGACTGACACCCTGGTTTGGGATGTCTTGCGATGTTCATTTGCGTAAGTTTCTGTGGCGCAATGGGTTACCGCTGTTTGGTTGTTAACAGAAAGGTTGGTGGTTCGAGCCCCCCCAGGGACGATGCCTTTACCTGTTTTTTCCTGAGGATTCGGTGCCGCACAGTTCCAGGTTGTCATTGTGTGCTTTGGTGTCACGAATATATTCCACAAACATTGCCAGCTGTGCTGTTATCCAGTGAGTTCCCACTCCAATACTTTTATGAGCATTCAGTTCAAGTGTCGAGTTTGAGTGTATGCAGAACTATACAGAGATATCAAAAAATTTAACAAGGCTGTGGGACATTGTGTTTTGTTAATATTGAACCACTAATATGAATAAAATCCATTTTTTATAAAAATTAATTCAGCAAGTTTTCAAAATGCTTCCGCCCAGTTTCGAACCAGGGACATTTCACGTGTGAGCTGATAACCACTACATTACGGAAACACGACAGCAATGTCAGGAACATCACCAGAGCTTTAACCTACACTGCTGGCCGATACTTCAGGAGCTGGTTTTACGAGAATAGAATGACGGTGCTATATTTAGGAAGGCTGTGAGTGTGGCAGGAATTGATCTAGTGTTTGCCAGACTTTACACATAGGAACAGGAGGTGACCATTGAGCAGCGAGTGGTTAGGATCTGGAATGCACGGCTTGAAAGGGCGGTGGAGGCAGACTCAATCTTATCTTTCAAACGGGAGCTGGATAAGTGTCTGAAGGAAAAACAATTGCAGGGCTACGGGGAAAGGGCGGGGGAGTGGGACTCGCTGAGAGTCGGCACGGGCTCGACGGGCCGAATGGCCTTCCGTGCTGTAACCATTCCATGATTCTATAAGTTAGTGGCACATTTCATAGTGTGGGTGGAAGCAGAACATTGCAAAGGGACATGGATTGAGTCGGCAAAACTAGAGGCATCTGATTCAGGAGATTCGGGGGGCGCAGAAATTCGGAAGTTTAATGACTTTGAAAGGAACATTTTTGTTTTGTGCAGTTTCTGTCAAAGAAATGTTTGTGAAAGGAATTTTTTGCACAGAGGAATGCAGCATTTAATCTTCTGCCTTAACACTTCTTTCTGGGTGTCGGGGTCACATTTCTTTTCGATGTCATTCTTCTAGAATTTATATTTCCTTTGGTGTTTCACAATAACCAGATTCTTGCTCTAAAGTCAGTCGCAGTGTTTCCCCAGTCTCCTGTTGATGTTACCAGCAATGAACATTTTGAACCAGACCCCGGAAACACACTGTGCAAAATGGGACATGTTTTAACTCCAACCCACAAATTCGAGATTAAGAGTTTCATGATCGACCGATTGATCTCACGGGGCTCCTGCCCAAATACACGTTTTTGTCATTGATTGCAGCCAGGCGCCTGTTGGCTCCGCCCCAGATGTTTAAACTTGCTGTCGCGGAACTGCCAGGATCTTCTTGAATGGTGGACCAGGCTCGAGGGGCCGAATGGCCCACTCCGGCTCCAAATCCTTACATGTTTATGACCTTATGACCTTTCACAGGAGAACAAACTCGCCCCTGAGCATGCATGAGGAGAAAGCTACAGAAAATATTCCCACCCGGTGAGCTTTCGCGTGTGAGGCGAACGTGTTAACCGTTACACTGCGGAAACATCTCCACTTTCAGCACCCGGTCAGATGGAAATATTAAGTGAGCAGCTGAACTGCTGAATCCCAGTTTTTAGGAGCTCGTTGTGGTGTCAAATAAGTTTTGCTTAATGATTAAAAATAAAATATGTCAGAAGTGGGATAAGAAGCCAAGCTTTACAAAGCAGATTGCAACTTAAACACAACACCTTAGACCGCTCAGCCATCCTGAGTATCAAAACTGCATCTGGCCACCTGATTTTGAACTTTTGTGTCCTGTCACATGAATTAAATGAGGGCAGCAGGCGTATCTCTGCCTGACACCGGGGAAACAGTGAGACAGACCTTGGAGCAAGGGTCTGGTTGTCGTGAAACAGCAAAGAATGTATTACTTCTCGAAGAACAATATCAAAAATTACAGTGACCCAGATGTGATTTGAACACACAAGCTTCTGATTTGGAGTTAGACGCACTACCGTTGCACCACGAGGCCTACGCAGGGAGCCTAAGATGTCCGTCGATATGAAGGTTTCACAATACAAGGGGCTTTAAAATCCCTGCCCATTCCCACCAGGAATCAGAAGCAACGCTCACCTGCCAGTCACTGTATGTTTTTTTCTGAAACATTTGTGTTGCTTTCACGGGAAAGCATCATTAATTAACCCCTCACCTTCTTTTGCACAATGAAAAAAATGCTAACTGAGGGACAGTCGGATACTTCAATCATTTGTCCTGTGCTTTGGGGAGCGGGCAGGGAAGTGGACCTGAGTCCATGATCGGATCGCCCATGATCGTATTAAATGTCGGAGCAAGCTCGAGGGGCATATGGCCGACTCCTGCTCCTATTTCTTATGTTCTTATGTTCTTGTGCATGTTAACCCATTTTACACACTGTATTTTAGGAGTCTGGTTTAAAATCTTCATTGCCGATGACACCAGGAATCTGGGGCAACTTTTGTCAACTTTAACAGCACCAGTTATTCCTACCGTGCACAGAAAATAGAATCAGTAGTAAAGATAAAATCCCATGTTGCTCATTTTCAGATTCAACGCAGTAGGATTTCAAATAAAGTGAAATAATTTTACAGTGAAAAGATTTGGAAGTGTTACTTGTATTTCTGTCTTTAATTAAACTTTGTGGCATCTGACTCCCGTTCATGCCTCTGCTGAATAAGAAAGGAGGGTTTGACGTTGACCAGACTGCACTGCCCCTGATATTTGTGAGCTCATCCTTTATATTCAGTGGTTTCTCGCCCTTTGATGGGCTGCAGTGTGGTGGATATCACGTTGGCCTCACACACGAAAGGTCCCCGGTGGATCCGTTTTCTCTCACTCAAAGTTATTGAAGTGAAATAAAGAGCAATGAAGGAATAAGGGAGCCCTTTTGCCATGAGAGTAAATAGCAAATAAAAACAGCAAATGCTGGAAATCTCAGCCTGTCAGGCAGCATTTGCCAGGAGACGAAACTAACCTCCGATTGATTCCTTATGGCAAGTTTAAATATAATGTTTCTGCCCAGGATTGAAGCAAAGACCTTTTGCATATAAAGCAAACGTGATAACAACGACACCACAGGAACCTCTGGCACAACAGCCCCAACAGAGGGGAGCTGACCAATGAGCTCCCTCTGTGCTGATCAGGAATGTGTTGGCTCACCTGAAACAACTTCTGTCCCACACTGAAAGTTCTCAATCCTTCTCCTCCACTGCCCTTTACAGAAATGTCACGGATCACCCAGCCACCGTGTTCACTTCCACATCCTCACAGTGGGGCCACAGAGGCTCCTACCGTCTCCCCGCGATCAGCGAACTCACACAGTTTGTAAAATTAAACCCCGAACACGTGCCCGGCAAAGGGCAGGAGAAGCCAGATAGTCTGTAAGCTCGGTCTATCACAGAAAGTATTGGTATTCATGGTGATTGCAGCAATTATTAATCGTCTCACAGACCTCAATTATTTTTATGCGACGAATTGATCGACAATTGAAACCAGGTTAGTGCACCGGATCTTAACCCATCGACCACCAGGGAACAGTTATGATAGATGTAGATATATTTATATATATTTATATTTGAACCTGAATATCAATGGCTAGCTACCTAGACCTCATGGTGCAACAGTAGTGCATCTTACTTTGCGTGAGAGAAGTTGTTCCACAGTGATACCCATTTCATCTTTTGTTCCCTTTTAAACACTAGAAACTGAGACAGGGGGAATAAATAGAGAAATAAAAGCACAGGGATATAGACAAGAGGAAGAGAGAAGGGGAAAGATACTGCCCCCACCCAGAACTAATGCAGAAACCCCTCTGCTGTGCTCGGGGTGGCCACCCACAGCCTGGATACACTAACGGGAGAACACCAGCGGCAGGCCGGGGCCATAAAAGGAACGGCGAGCGGCCCTGGGAGCAGCTTGGAGGTCCCGGGAGACTACTCCAGGGAGCAGCGCGAGCTGGTGCAGGAGGGCGGCGGCAGCGAAGAGTGACGTCATCAAGGTCCAGGTCAGTGATTGGAGCGTGGGCAGATACAGCAGGAGCGGCAAGATCGGGGCGAAGGAGCGGCGAGAGACTGTAGAGGGACGTGATCAGGGCCCAGGGGAGGCATGAGTTCAGGGCCAGGGGCCCAGGGGCAGCATGGGCCAGCCCACAATGCGGTATGTGTGTGCACTGGGTCCGTGCAGCAGAGCTGGTCTCCAGTCGTCTTGGATAACCCTTGCCACTGGACCAAGACCTCGCTCTGTCAAGCCCGTGTGATGGCTGGGGTGCAACGGCCACCACACGTTAAAAAAATCCACGCACAGGCCTCTTCCACCCTTCGGGATGTAGTTCGGGTCCTTCATTGAAACACTTGTGAACTCATCCTTTTTCAGCGTGGAAGCAAGTCATCCTCGTTTCGAGGGACCGCCTTTGATGATGACGATGATGGATACATTAACGTCCCAACAGCTCATTGACTGCAGGAGTGGGACCGTGCGGCGCTTCAGAAAACATGTCGAAAAGGCAAAGTCACTGATTCCGTCTCATGTGCTCCTCCGATCAAGAATTGCAACAAACACTAAAAAATGCTTCAATAATGGTTACATCTTATCTCCACCTGTGTTAAGCAGTTGGCTTGTTGGTCCAGGGGTCTGATTCTTTCTTTGGGTTTGCTGCTTGAAATTTGTGAGAGATTCTGGGCTCAAATCCTAGACGATCCTTGAATTTGCATCGGACTTTTGCAAAGAAGGACTTGCATTTCTGCAGCGTCTGTCAGGAACTCCTGATGCCCCAAAGTGCTTTACAGCCATTGAGTTACCTTTGGAGTGTTGTCATGTGAGCAAAGATGTGCCCAAATCACCCCACACGCACCTCAACTCTTTGCAAAGAAGTTCATAGAATCATAGAAGCTTACAGCACAGAAGGAGGCCATTTCGGCCCATTGTGTCCGCGCCGGCCAACAAGAGGCTATCCAGCCTAATCCCACTTTCCAGCTCGAGGTCCATAACCCTGCAGGTTACGGCACTTCAGGTGCACATCCAAGCACTTTTTAAATGTGGTGAGGCTTTCTGCCTCTACCACCCTTTCAGGCAGTGAGTTCCAGACCCCCACAACCCTCTGCGTGAAGAAATTTTCCCTCTAAACTTTCACCAATTATTTAAATTTATGCCTCCTTATTGTTGACTCCTCTGCTAAGGGAAATAGGTCCTTTCTATCCACTATATCTGGGCCCCTCATAATTTTATACACCTCAATGAGGTCTCCCCTCAGGCTCTGTTCCATGGAAACCAAATCCAGCCTATCTAATCTGTCCTCATGGCTAAGATTCTCCACTCCCGGCAACATCCTCGTAAATCTCCTCTGTACCATCTTCAGTGCAATCATGTCCTTCCTGTAATATGGCGACCAGAACTGCACGCAGTACTCCAGCTGTGGCCTAACCTGCCCCACCGACCCCATCTCTTGTATTCTATGCCTCGGCTAATAAAGGCAACCATTCCATATTCCTTCTTAACCACCTTAGCTACCTGGCCTGCTACTTTCAGGGATCTGTGGACCAGCACTCGCTGGATTCTGGGGAGGACCCAGCAGATTGGAAAACTGCAAATGTAATGCCCCTATTTTAAAAAGGAGGCAACAAAAAGCAGGAAACTACTGACCAGTTAGCCTAACATCTGTGGTTGGGAAAATGTTGGAATCCATTATTAAAGAAACAGAAAAATAGAAACATGGAAAATAGGTGCAGGAGTAGGCCATTCGGCCCTTCGAGCCACACCACCATTCAATAAGATCATGGATGATCATTCAGCTCAGTACCCCTTTCCTGCTTTCTCTCCATACCCCTTGATCCATTTAGCCATAAGGGCCACATCTAACTCCCTCTTGAATATATCTAACAAACTGGCATCAACAACTCTCTGTGGTAGAGAATTCCACAGGTTAACAACTCTCTGAGTGAAGAAGTTTCTCCTCATCTCAGTCCTAAATGGCTTACCCCTTATCCCTTCGACTCTGACCCCTGGTTCTGGACTTCCCCAACATCAGGACCTGTCCAGTCCCGTCAGAATTTTATATGCTTCCATAAGATCCCCTCTCATTCTTCTCAACTCCAGTGATCTCTCGATCCCTTGATTCCCCGAGACTCCAAAAATCTATCTAACACAGCCTTGAATATATTCAGAGACTCAGCATCCACAGGCCTGTGGGGCAGAGAATTCCACAGATTCATAACCCTCTGAGTGAAGAAATTCCTCCTTATCTCTGTCTTAAATGGCCGACCCCTGAACCTGAGACTGTGCCCCCTGGTTCTGGACACTCCAGCCCGGGGAAAACAACCTCTCAGCATCTACCCTGTCAATCCCCTTCAGAATATTGTGTGTTTCAATGATATCACCTCTCATTCTTCTAAACTCCGGAGAATATCGGCCCATTCTACACAATCTCTCAACTTCAGACAGTCCCCTCCCCCAGGAATCAATCTCGTGAACCTCTGTTGTACCTCCTCCCAGGCAAATATATCCTTCCTTAGATAAGGAGACCAAAACTGTGCGCAGTACTCCAGGTGTGGTCTCACCAGTGCACTGTACAATTGTAGCAAGACTTCCTTACTCTTGTACTGTGGGCTATATATTAGGTACTATGGGCCGAGTGCCCTGTTTTTTTGCTGATTCGATGGTTGTATAAAAAGTTATTAAAATTTGACAGTTGCTCGGCAAACATATTTGTATTTCCTTCAGTGTACTCCTTACTCTTCAAGGGCTAGATTTTCCCCAAGCAGTTTTGTCGGCGCACTGACCTCAAGCGCACCGACATTGTGCGCTGGAAATGGCTCGGGGAAAAACTCGCCCCATCCTGGCCGCTGTGTACAGTCCCCGGAGTCCTGGCGTGGTGTCGATGGTGAAGTGGGGGGCGGAGCCAAATGCCTGCGCCGAAAACACTGCCGGCACCTTCGCACATGGGCAGTAGGGAGAGAAAACTTGGCACTCTGCCATTTTTAAACAGTGTCAAACCCGATGAAAAGCACAGCAGCTTCTCAGCTTCTCCGGTCGCTCGGTGGGCTCTCCCCCCGTCCCTCCCCGATAAAACGCACAGCTCCAGCAGCTGCAACTTCTCCGGTCCACAAGCTCACACTTCTCCGGTGTGTCTTCCCTCCCCTATCCCAGGGATACAGGGACCGAGTGTAATGGAGCCAAGTTTGCTGATGATACAAAGATGGGTGGGAAAGCAAATTGTGAAACAGCAAAGCAAATCTCAATTCCGGAAGAACAATATGGAAAAGTACAGTGACCCCGACGTGATATAAACACGTAGCCTTCTGATCTGGAGTCAGACACACTACCGTTGCAGCACGAGGTCTACAGTGCAGAGTGCCCATGTTTGTATACATGAAGGTTCCTGAAACACAGTTTCATTTACCCTTCATTGGTGCAATGAAAGGGCTTTAAAATCCCCGGCCACTCCCACCGTGGGTCAGACAGCATCAGAAGCAGTGCCCACCTGTCACTCACCCTCTCACGCCCGCTTTCATCAACTGCTGCCAGTTCACCATCATCATAGGCAGTCCCTCGAAGCGAGGATGACTTGCTTGCACACCAAAAAACAATGAGTTCACAGGTGTTTCAATGATGGACCTAATATTCCAGGTCCCGAACTGCATGTTGAAGGGTGGAAGATGCCTGTGCGTGGATTTTTTTAACGTGTGGTGGCCGTTGCACACCAGCCATCACACGGGCTTGACAGAGCGAGGTCTTGGTCCAGTGGCAAGGGTTATCCAAGACGACTGGAGACCAGCTCTGCTGCACGGACCCAGTGCCCACACATATTGCAGTGTGGGCTGGCCCGTGCTGCCCCTGGGCCCCTGGCCCTGAACTCACGCTGCCCCTGGGCCCCGATCACATCCCTCCACAGTCTCTCGCTGCTCCTGCTGTACCTGCCCACGCTCCAATCACCGACCTGGACTTTGATGACATCACTCTTCGCTGCCGTCGCCCTCCTGCACCAGCTCGCGCTGTACTTTGCCGTGGTACACCACCACGCTGCTCCCAGGCCGCCGCTCACCGCTCCTTTTATGGCCCCGACCTGCCGCTGGTGTTCTCACGCAGGTCGGGGTCTCCACGCTGCTCCCAGCAAATCCAGTTACACGCCGTGTCACCGCACAATTCTCAGCTGTGATTGTAAGCTGACTATATTTAAAGCTATCGCAGAGGCTGCAAGCAGTGTTCCCTGGTAGTCTAGTGGTTAGGATTTGGTGCTCTCACTGCCGTGACCTGGGTTCGATTCCTGGTCAGGGAAAGCATTTTTCCAGAGCAAGTTGACAAAAATAATTCAAGTCTGTGAGATACTGAATAATTGTTTCAATCATCATTAATCCACCCACATGTGTTGCACACTGAAGGAAATACAAATATGTTTGCTGAGCAACTATCGAATTTTAATAACTTTTTATACAACCGGAGAATCAGCAGAAAAACAGGTTATTCGGCCCACAATACCTAATATATAGTCCACAGTATAAGAGTAAGGAAATCTTGCTACAATTGTGCAGGGTCTTGGTGAGACCACACCTGGAGTACTGCGCACAGTTTTGGTCTCCTTATCTGAGGAAGGATATACTTGCCTTGGAGGTGGTAGAACAGAGGTTCACCAGATTGATTCCTGGGATGAGAACACTGTCCTATGGTGAGAAATTGTGCAGAATATGCCGATACTCTCTGGAGTTTAGAAGAATGAAAGGTGATCTCATTGAAATGGACAATATTCTGAAGGGGATTGACAGGGTAAATGTTGAGAAGCCCGGCTAGCTCAGTCGGTAGAGCATGAGATTCATAATCTCAGGGTCGTGGATTCGAGTTGGGCGAATTATTTTCCTTAAACTTTATGTTGCTTTCACGGGAAAACCTCTTTAATGAACCCATGATCTTCTTTGCACAATAAAAGGAATGCGAACTGAGGGAGAGTTGATAATTTATCATTTGTTCTGTGATCTGCATAAGAACACAAGAACCAGGAGCAGGAGTCTGCCATTTGGCCCTTCGAGCCTGCCTTCTTTTGCACCGAAACAAATTCAACTATGTTTTTAAATTAGCAGTGCGAGATGTTTAGAGGGCACCTTTCAATGCTTCACAAAATGTTCCTTTCGCTACAGCCACCTGGGATCGATTCCTGGTTTGGGAAATAAATTTGATATCACCGTTTGTAATTGAAGTGGAGTAATTTTATTAAGTTAGATGGATGTCCCAAAGCACTTCAGAGTGGTGTCAAAACAAATGAGTTTGTAATTAAACACAATGAATGTTAGGAGTGGGATTCAAACCCATGCCTCCAGAGGAAACTGTGACCTGAACACAGAACCTTAGACCGCTCGGCCATCCTGACTGTTGGATGTTGTTGTTACAAGTTATTACTCTGGATAGTTTCAGACTGGGCAATTGTTCAGTGTTGCTGGAAGGCCCAGTGAACGGGACCGTTAAAAAAAAAAAGAAATTTTGGCATGTATACAGCTTGTGTGAAAATTGTATTTCAGTAAACAAAATAGCTATTAAAAATATGTGCTCTCATTTAAAAATAATCTTTGGCAAGTACTTGAATTCGATGTTAAGGAAAAAATTTGAGTTTAATCGAAAATGCTGTCTTTCCCGATGAGAAGATTTTTATTGTGACCACTTTACGAATGATTTCTGCTGTTTTAACGGATTCCTAATTTCTAAGCAAGTTTTGAAGACACAAAGATTTGGATGATTACGCGAAGTCACGTAATGACATCAGGCCTTCTTACAAACCTGTAAAGGAGTTAACCCTTTCCATTGACAGCTGTTTTACACTGGACCTTACTAATTTGAATTTCTTACTAAAATAAAGAAGACTCACCTGGCAGACTGTGGAAATGGTGGGATAGTCAGAATAAAAATAAAACAGAACTAGCTGGTCAAGAGTTAAAAGCTAAGATAAATAAGCTGGAAGAGATTTTAAAAAACAGGACCAGATGGATAGTGCAGTGTGCAGCCAAAGCACCATCACCTGTGGCAATCGAGCCAATGTATCCCACGGTGGGTCGGTGTAGTCCACAAACCCAACCTAACAGTAAAGCACACTGCGATGTTTGGAGGAATAGTGGTGGCATTGGTGTTGATTAGAGTTTGGATAATATTTAGATGGGTCATCGTGCAGGCTCGAGCACAGCAGGCTCAAATACAAAACCGACGGCAGCCCAGACAGGGACATGAAGTGATCGAGATGGTACGACTATAAAGAATATGGATAACCTAACCCTTACCTCCGATTCCACAGAGTAACCGCGACACAAGTAGACCAGAACCTAACACCTGGTGACGACCAGGCTATCTGTTTAAAATTTGCAGATAAAACCATCACCGAGATGGGACCGCAGTGGTGACTTCGACTCTGGGGACTCATGATACTGGGAACCTTGAGGCCCACACAAGCACTGGATAATACAGACGGACTACGAGAGATACAGCACACGCAAGAAAGACACAACTGTATCAACTATAGGGTTTTGTTTGCTTTGACTGACGGAATATGCATTCCAGCAGCCAAGGACAGAACTTATTTTAACGCGTGGCTGCAAATGAATCCGGATAAGAATAGAGTATGTGTGCAATGCTCCACGGGTACAAGAAACAGTTGCATTAGACGAAGGGAGGCCGGGGGGGCCCGATGAATGTACCTTTGGAATAATTTGCACGCCTCCTGCCCAGCCACAACCGTTAGTCACCCACAAAAAGGGGGTGGGGCTGTGTGGATACTATGAGGAGGTAGAGGCTGCCGCAATATCGTTGTATGTATGCTTCTCACCCCCTCCGACACCGCGCCCCATAAGAACCACCACACTGCCCATGGAATTGCCATGTCCAACAATTACAAGGGGACCGGAAAATGGGATCGTGCTGTCTAACGAGGGTGAACTATTGTATGATAATGTTAAGCATGAAATTGTGCCTGTCCTGATCAATATCTCAGGTATACGGATGCCGGAATATTGTACAGAGGAGGCAAGAAATATGTATAATGTATTAAGTAAAGTTGTAATGCAGCAGGCTGCCGATGCCATGGGTGCCAGTAGATTCCGAGGACAGGAGCCAGTTCATAGGACTAAGAGAGGAATAGTTAATGATGTTGCGACCGGTTTTAATGCCGGAACCTCCATCGTAAACTCACTGGACATACAAAGGCTAAATGAAAGGGTGGAGCAGCTTAAAGGAGTGATGAAGGGATTATTAGAACGGGCAGAGCGGAATCAGGAAGATCAAGCCGAACTCGGAAGAGAGGGTGCCGAAATTCAATTGGATGGCCTCTCGGTCCTGGAAGCTCAGGCAAAAACAATCAATCACCTTATCGACAGAGAGAGAGAAGATACCGCAAAACTTAGACAGGGACAACTCTGTCCCGCTTATGGCCTATGGATGGTGGGACAGATACGCCACAACCTCGATCATATCCAAAGGGGGGAGTTGCCAGACTGGATAGACAGCCCACATCTGGCTCAGTTGGCCAAACTGAAGGGGACACTGGGTAATTGCACTCTGAAGGGACTAACCAGAGTATGCCCAGTGATCCCAAACTGCCGAATGGGCAAAGCTGTCGGAGTGGGAATAGCCCTGATGATACCTATAGTCACACAAGACTCAGGACCGTTTCCCCTTTATCAACTGTAGAAAAGCGGGGTCGTACGGGAAAACACCTCCCTCCATTACTATCTGACCGCAGCCCCTGCTGTCCGCAGAGACAACACACTCTATGGGATCTCCCTGACGGGATGCAAGCAGACGGGTGACATTACGGTGTGTCCTCACCCGGTGGGACAGGGAGAACTAGTCGAATGTGGATTTAATCCAACCGATGGATGTGTATTGGAAATAGTACCTGCCCCCACACATTTTGCCAGAACAGGTTACGGGGGCAAAGGGAAATACTGTGTCTCTACCACGGCACATTCATATCGGTACAATGGCTTACAATGCCAGATCTCGCAACCAAACTTTTGCTTCACAGCCCTACGACCTCACAATAGGACAAGCCCACATTATCCAGGTTAGACACCGAGGCCCAAAATCATCAACGCCATCGATCAGCTCCACGATCACCTGCAGGATTATGACGAGCCAGAGCAGGCCCCTATCCCACATTTAGTTGCAGTATTAAGGGAACTAAGACTCAGAGTAGGCCAGTGTGTCAGACTCTACCACCAACTACAGACAAAGATTGAAATACTGGAGAAGGATACTGACCAAGAGTTACAAAACCAGAGTTGGTGGAGGAGGGTCAGGGACTGGGGCATGAACGTAAACATCCACCCCTGGATTGGAATAATATCACACATACTGGTAGGGATACAGCTGGCCTTAGCACTAACATGGAGAGTCATGGCCTGTTGATCCTGCAGGCATTATGCACGACAAAGGAGTATCAGAACAAGGGCTCAAGTAAATAAAGTGACTTGTCCAGCAGAGGGACAGGGGAATCTGAACTATATCAATTTGATCTAAGCAACTGGGACTTCTGACACCACGTGACTGGTCAGCACGTTGAGGCAGGAAGTACCGGGTGGTACATAAAAATATAAGTAGAGTAACAAATTATGTTGTCGGTTAAAGGAAACTAGGATTAGTCCATTACCGAAAGGGGGGATTGTTGTTGGGCAAAGGCAAAGGCACCTGCTGAATATATGTCTGCATATATGTATGTGTAAAATGGTAACCAGATATAAAATGGCTGCCAGGGATTCTGCAAAGCACTAGGGGAATTCAGCTAACAGTTAGCTTGACTTCATTTTTGGGTAGCTGATGGCACTGCAGTTCCCTGTACAGGAACACTGTCAAGAGCGAGCTCAGCAGAACGTCCTTAATCAACAAACCACAGAAAGATGTCCTAGCAGAATACTGAACAAAGAAATTCCTGTGACTGTGTAAGGATAAGGTGGTTAGGTGCAGACAGAACCCAAGGACAGTAGAGATAAGGGGATCTGGAGAATATCACGAGGCCATGAATAAGCCCCAGCTAAAACATGAGGTGATCACACAGTCCCCTGGTGCCTGGGGGCCAATTCCATTGGCCCAGTGGAATCGATTTGTAATTTATAGTTGTTATGATTGGATTGTGTCCAGCCGACATGGGCTAAGTAATTGTAATGAACTGTTGTAAAACATGTAAATATCGATGAATTTCTTTGTTCGGTGGAGTGGAATGCCTGGAGTTGGACCAGGGGCTCTCTCCCCGCTGGTGCAATAAAGGCATTTTGGCGTTGGAACCGACCCCGAGTGTCGAGTGATTCTTCCAGGAAAACATTTGTGCTAACATAACCCGTGCTGTACCAGCCCTGGGAAAGATTGATGGGACAGTGTAGAGGGAGCTTTACTCTGTATCTAACCCCGTGCTGGATCTGCCCTGGGAGAGATTGATGGGACAGTGTAGAGGGAGCTTTACTCTGTATCTAACCCCGTGCTGGATCTGTCCTGGGAGAGATTGATGGGATAGTGTAGAGGGAGCTTTACTCTGTATTTAACCCCGAGCTGGACCTGTCCTGGGAGAGATTGATGGGACAGTGTCGAGGGAGCTTTACTCTGTATCTAACCCCGTGTTGTACCTGTCCTGGGAGAGATTGATGGGACAGTGTAGAGGGAGCTTTACTCTGTATCTAACCCCGTGCTGGATCTGTCCTGGGAGAGATTGATGGGATAGTGTAGAGGGAGCTTTACTCTGTATTTAACCCCGTGCTGGACCTGTCCTGGGAGAGATTGATGGGACAGTGTCGAGGGAGCTTTACTCTGTATCTAACCCCGTGTTGTACCTGTCCTGGGAGAGATTGATGGGACAGTGTCGAGGGAGCTTTACTCTGTATCTAACCCCGTGTTGTAACTGTCCTGGGAGAGATTGATGGGACAGTGTAGAGGGAGCTTTACTCTGTATCTAACCCCGTGCTGGATCTGTCCTGGGAGAGATTGATGGGATAGTGTAGAGGGAGCTTTACTCTGTATTTAACCCCGTGCTGGACCTGTCCTGGGAGAGATTGATGGGACAGTGTCGAGGGAGCTTTACTCTGTATCTAACCCCGTGTTGTACCTGTCCTGGGAGGATTTGATGGTACAGTGTAGAAGGAGATTTATTCTATATCTAACCCATGCTGTACTTGCCCTGGGAGAGATTGATGGGACAGGTGAGAGGAAGCTTTACTGTATATCTTCGATGGGCTGTACCTGCTCTGTGATTCTTTGATGGGACAATATAGGGGGAGCTTTAATCTGTATATAACACATACTGTACCTGCCCTGGGAGGGTTTGATGTGACAGTGTAGAGGAAGCTTTAGTCTGTACCTGCCCTCTGAGTCTTTGATGAGACAATGTAGAGGGGGCTTTAATCTGTATCTAATCCGAACTGTACCTGCCCTGACGGGTTTGATGGGACAGTATAGTGGGAGCTTTGCTCTGTATCTATCCTGTGCTGTGCCTGCCCTCGGAGGGTTTGATGGGACAGTGTAGAGGGAGATTTAAACACGTGCTGCACTGTAATGTATATATGCCCGGGTTTACCTGCCACCAGGGGGACCGACCGTCGAAGGTCATTGGGCCACAGGCACACACATGCAACTCTTGTATATAAAGAAAGCCTCCATGTTTAATCCTTTGTTCGAGAGCTAGAAAAGTACGGTCAGGATGCACCTGATTGAGTTCACGGTAGTAAGCCTACTGAGTTATTGCAAACTGGAAGAGTTTGATGGGACTGTGTAGCAGGAGAATTATGTTGTAACTAATTTGTGCTGGACATGCCCTGAGAGTTTGATGGGAAAATGTAGAGGGAGCTTTCCTCTGGATCTAACCCCGTGGTGCATCTGCCCTAGGAGCGTTTGATGGGACAGTTTAGAAGAATCTTTACTCTGTATTTAACGCATGCTGTACCTGCTCTTGGAGAGTTTCATGGGACAGTGTTGAGGGAGCTTTACTCTGTATCTAACTCGTTCTGTACCAGCCCTGGAAGTGTTGATGGGTCAGTACAGAGGGAACATTACTCTGTATCTAACGCGGACTGTACCTGACCTTGGAGAGTTTCATGGGACAGTGTTGAGGAAGCTTTACTAAGTATCTAACTCGTTCTGTACAAGCCCTGGAAGTGATGATGGGTCAGTGCAGAGGGAGCATTACTCTGTATCTAACACATGCTGTACCTGTCCTGGGAGATTTTAGAAACTTAGAAACATAGCAAATAGGTGCAGGAGTAGGCCATACGGCCTTTCTAGCCTGCACCGCCATTCAATGAGTTCATGGCTGAACATGCAACTTCAGTACCTCATTCCTGCTTTCTCGCCATACCCCTTGATCCCCTTCGTAGTAAGGACTTCATCTAACTCCTTTTTGAATATATTTAGTGAATTGGCCTCAACTACTTTCTGTGGTAGAGAATTCCACAGGTTCACCACTCTCTGGGTGAAGAAGTTTCTCCTCATCTCAGTCCTAAATGGCTTATCCCTTATCCTTAGACTGTGACCCCTGGTTCTGGACTTTCCCAACATTGGGAACATTCTTCCTGCATCTAACCTGTCTAAACCCGTCAGAATTTTAAACGTTTCTATGAGGTCCCCTCTCATTCTTCTGAACTCCAGTGAATACAAGCCCAGTTGATCCAGTCTTTCTTGATAGGTCAGTCCCGCCATCCCGGGAATCAGTCTGGTGAACCTTCGCTGCACTCCCTCAATAGCAAGAATGTCCTTCCTCAGGTTAGGAGACCAAAACTGTACACAATACTCCAGGTGTGGCCTCACCAAGACCCTGTACAACTGTAGCAACACCTCCCTGCCCCTGTACTCAAATCCCCTCGCTATGAAGGCCAACATGCCATTTGCTTTCTTAATCGCCTGCTGTACCTGCATGCCAACCTTCAATGACTGATGTACCATGACACTCAGGTCTCGTTGCACCTCCCCTTTTCCTAATCTGTCACCATTCAGATAATAGTCTGTCTCTCTGTTTTTACCACCAAAGTGGATAACCTCGCATTTATCCACATTATACTACATCTGCCATGCATTTGCCCACTCACCTAACCTATCCAAGTCGCTCTGCAGCCTCATAGCATCCTCCTTGCAGCTCACACTGCCACCCAACTTAGTGTCATCCGCAAATTTGGAGATACTACATTTAATCCCCTCATCAAAATCATTAATGTACAGTGTAAACAGCTGGGGCCCCAGCACAGAACCTTGCGGTACCCCACTAGTCACCGCCTGCCATTTTGAAAAGTACCCATTTACTCATACTCTTTGCTTCCTGTCTGACAACCAGTTCTCAATCCATGTCAGCACACTACCCCCAATCCCATGTGCTTTAACTTTGCACATTAATCTGTTGTGTGGGACCTTGTCGAAAGCCTTCTGAAAGTCCAAATATACCACATCAACTGGTTCTCCCTTGTCCACTCTGCTGGAAACATCCTCAAAAAATTCCAGAAGATTTGTCAAGCATGATTTCCCTTTCACAAATCCATGCTGACTTGGACTATCATGTCACCTCTTTCCAAGTGGGCTGCTATGACATCCTTAATAATTGATTCCATCATCTTACCCACTACCGATGTCAGGCTGACTGGTCTATAATTCTCTGTTTTCTCTCTCCCTCCTTTTTTAAAAAGTGGGGTTACAATGGCTATCCTCCACTCGATAGGAACTGATCCAGAGTCAATGGAATGTTGGAAAATGACTGTCAATGCATCCGCTATTTCCAAGGCCACCTCCTTAAGTACTCTGGGGTGCAATCCATCAGGCCCTGGGGATTTATCGGCCTTCAATCCCATCAATTTCCCCAAAACAATTTCCCAACTAATAAGGATTTCCCTCAGTTCCTCCTCCTTACTAGACCCTCTGACCCCTTTTATATCCGGAAGGTTGTTAGTGTCCTCCTTAGTGAATACCGAACCAAAGTACTTGTTTAATTGGTGCACCATTTCTTTGTTCCCCGTTATGACTTCCCCTGATTCTGACTGCAGGGGACCTACGTTTGTCTTTACTAACCTTTTTCTCTTTACATATCTGTAGAAACTTTTGCAATCCGTCTTAATGTTCCCTGCAAGCTTCTTCTCGTACTCCATTGTCCCTGCCCTAATCAAACCCTTTATCCTCCTCTGCTGAGTTCTAAATTTTTCCCAGTCTCCGGGTTCGCTGCTATTTCTGGCCAATTTGTATGCCACTTCCTTGGCTTTAATACTATCCCTGATTTCCCTTGATAGCCACGGTTGAGCCACCTTCCCTTTTTTATTTTTACCTCAGACAGGAATGTACAATTGTTGTAGTTCATCCATGCGGTCTCTAAATGTCTGCCATTGCCCATCCACAGTCAACCCCTTAAGTATCATTCGCCAATCTATCCTAGGCAATTCACGCCTCATATCTTCAAAGTTACCCTTCTTTAAGTTCTGGACCATGGTCTCTGAATTAACTGTTTCATTCTCCATCCTAATGCAGAATTCCACCATATTATGGTCACTCTTCCCCAAGGGGCCTCGCACAACGAGATTGCTAATTAATCCTCTCTCATTACACAACACCCAGTCGAAGATGGCCTCCCCCCTCATTGGTTCCTCGAAATATTGGTCTAGAAAACCATCCCTTATGCACTCCAGGAAATCCTCCTCCACTGTATTGCTTCCAGTTTGGTTAACCTAATCTATGTGCATATTAAAGTCACCCATTATAACTGCTGCACCCTTATTGCATGCACCCCTAATTTCCTGTTTGATGCCCTTCCCAACATCACTACTACTGTTTGGAGGTCTGTACACAACTCCTACGAACGTTTTTTGCCCTTTGGTGTTCTGCAGCTCTACCCATATAGATTCCACATCATCCAAGCTAATGTCTTTCCTAACTATTGCATTAATCTCCTCTTTAAACAGCAATGTTACCACACCTCCTTTTCCTTTTATTCTATCCTTCCTGAATGTTGAATACCCCTGGATGTTGAGTTCCCAGCCCTGATCATCCTGGAGCCACGTCTCCGTAATCCCAATCACATCATATTTGTTAACATCTATTTGCACAGTCAATTCATCCACCTTATTACGGATACTCCTTGCATTAAGACACAAAGCCTTCAGGCTTGTTTTTTTAACACCCTTTGTCCTTTTAGAATTTTGCTGTACAGTGGCCCTTTTTGTTCTTTGCCTTGGATTTCTCTGCCCTCCACTTCTCCTCATCTCCTTTCTGTCTTTTGCTTTTGTCTCCTTTTTGTCTCCCTCTGTCTTCCTGCATTGGTTCCCATCCCCCTGCCATATTAGTTTGACTCCTCCCCAACAGCACTAGCAAACACTCCCCCTAGGACATTGATTCCTGTCCTGCCAGATGCAGACTGTCCGGTTTGTACTGGTCCCACCTCCCCCAGAACCGGTTCCAATGCCCCAGGAATTTGAATCCCTCCCTGCTGCACCACTGCTCAAGCCACGTATTTATGTGCGCTATCCTGCGATTCCTACTCTGACTAGCACGTGGCACTGGTAGCAATCCCGAGATTACTACTTTTGAGGTCCAACTTTTTAATTTAGCTCCTAGCTCCTTAAATTCGTTTCATAGGACCTCATCCCTTTTTTACCTATGTCGTTGGTACCAATGTGCACCACGACAACTGGCTGTTCTCCCTCCCTTTTTAGAATGTCCTGCACCCGCTCCGAGACATCCTTGACCCTTGCACCAGGGAGGCAACATACCATCCTGGAGTCTCGGTTGCGGCCGCAGAAACGCCTATCTATTCCCCTTACAATTGAATCCCCTATCACTATCGCTCTCCCACTCTTTTTCCTGCCCTCCTGTGCAACAGAGCCAGCCACGGTGCCATGAACTTGGCTGCTGCTATCCTCCCCTGATGAGTCATCCCCCTCAACAGTCCTCAAAGCAGTGTATCTGTTTTGCAGGGGGATGACCATGCTTGCACTGCTCTTCCTGCTGGTCTTCCATTCCCTATCTGGCTGTGGACCCTTCACCTGCGGTATGACGAACTCGCTACACGTGCTACTCACGTCATTCTCAGCATCGTGGATGCTCCAAAGTGAATCCACCCTCAGCTCCAACTCCGCAACGCGGTCCGTCAGGAGCTGGAGGCAGATGCACTTCCCGCACACGTAGTCGTCAGGGACACTGGAGTCGTCCCTGAGTTCCCACATGGTACAGGAGGAACATAACACGTGACCGAGCTCTCCTGCCATGATTTAACCCTTAGATAGGCAACAACAATGTTAAAGTTTACTCACTGTTATGGAAGAGAAAAAAGAAAAACGACTCACCAATCACCAGCCAATCACTTTCCCCCTTGGCTGTGACGTCATCTTTCCGTTTCTTTCTTCTTCTTTTTTGCCCTCTCACTGGAGCTTCACAAGTCACGCCTTTTATAGGCCTCACCAATGGACCTCCTCGACGCTGCTCCCGACTGCCGCCGATGCTGGGCCCCGGACTCCCTGCTGTGCCTTTTATTGGCCTCACCAACGAACTCCCGACGCCTCTCCACGCACCTCTCGCCGACGTTTGATGGGACAATGTAGAGGAAGCTTTACTCTGTGTCTAACATGTACTGTACCTGCCCTGGGAGGCTTTGATGTGACTGTGTAGTTGTAGCTTTACTCTGTATTTAACATTATTGTCCTTTTCAATTCACTTGTTTCACACCGAAACAAATGGTAACCGTGATGTGAATTTAACGCCACGTGATTCTTTGAAATCACCTTTAAATGATTGGGTAAAACCACTCCTTATGCCACCGAAAAACAGCTTTGATTCCAGGTCTCGGCGATAACTTTTGTAACACCATTTTTAAATTCAAAACCTTATAAAATTGATGACTTGCAGCCAACGTGCAAAAGTAAGAATTCTTTTAATCACCGTTAATTAGCCGATAACCTTCTTCAGAATGAAATAAATAATAATATAATTACTGAGGAACAGTGGTATCCTCAATCATTCATTTTCTCTTTACATGTGATGAAGTTTTATCCCGATCTCATTTACACGCTGTATGAGAATAGTTTAAAATTGTAAGTGTTTATGACTCAGTTGTAAAACCATTGATTGTGTGTGTGTCTATTCTTGATAGGAGGAGCACTTGAGACCAGAGTTCCAGTTCTATATATGTATCAATAGAATCAATTTCCACCAGTTTCTTTAAACCCAATAACTTCATTTATGTCCAGTGGTCTGGATGGAGGAACATGATCCATGTAAAAAATTGTTATCGTTTTACTTGAACTGAATGCTCATAAAATTATTGGAGTGGGAACCAACTGGATAACAGCACTGCTGGCAACATTTGCGGAATAGTTTCGTGCAGCCAAAACGCACAATGACAACCTGGGACTGTGCGGCACTGAATACTCGGGGAAAAACAGTTAAAAGAAGGACTTGCATTTCTGCAGTGCCTTTCAGGAACTCATGTCGCCCCAAAGCACTTTACAGCCGTTGAGTTATGTTTGAAGTGTTGTCGTGTGGGGAAAGATGTGCCCAAATCACCCCACACAAACCTCAACTCTTTGCGACGGAGTTCGGTGCAAATAATCAGGTGCCTCAGGGACTTGGACTTTCTTTGAATGAGTTCTGCTTGTTCCTGCATTCAAGCTTGAAACAACAACTGGGCTTCCATCTCACGGGAGCAGCGTGTAGCGGTTCGCGAGTAGGTGACGAGGTTTGGGGTTAATGTGCATCAATTTCAATCTTTGAAATTTCACCAAGCAAAGAATCACTGAATCCAACTGCCCCTGTAAGCATTTAGTTCCCGTTTAATCACAGGAATATCCGCAGTCAGGAGCTGAAAAGGAATTAAAACCTAATCCTGGCTTCAGGACAATCAGAATACTTGGTCACAGACAAGGCACTGGAAGGCTGGAAGGTCGATCACACCGGTTGTGGGAGAGCTGGTTGGCGGTGACATGGAAGTGTCTGCAGTGTGCGGGACCAGACTGCTTCCACACATCCACAATGAATGTCCCACCCTTTATTTGGGAAAAGGACAACTGAGAGTGGACAAGTTCCATCCCGGTTGGAGCAATCTGAAGCGTTAGCTGACTGGCACCCTGGTTTTGGATGTCTTGCACAAAACGTGTGCGTCAGTCTCTGTGGCGCAATGGGTTAGTGTGTTTGGCTATTAACTGAAAAGTTGATGGTTCAAGCGCACCCAGGGACTCCTTTAACTATTTTTCCCCAAGGTTCCAGGTTTTGGACTGCGTTTTGGCTGCACGAATATATTTTGCAAACATTGACAGCTGTGCTGTTATCTAGTGAGTTCCCACTCCAATACATTTCTGAGCTTTAAGTTCATGTAAAACGATAACAATTTTTTACATGGATCATGTTCCTCCATCCAGTCCACTCGAAATAAATGAAGTTATTGGGTTTCAAGAAATTGGTGGAAATTGATTCTGTTGATACATATATAGAACTGGAACTTCAGTCTCAAGTGCTCCTCCTATCAAGAATCGGCACACACACAATTAATGGTTTTACAACTGAGTCATAAACACTTATAATTTTAAAATATTCTCATAAAATACAGCGTGTAAATGAGATAGGGATAAAAGTTCATCACATGTAAAGAGAAATTGAATGATTGAAGAAACCACTGTCCCTCAGTAACTATATTATTATTTCTTTCATTCTGATAAATGCTATCGGTTAATTAATGGTGATTAAATGAATTCTTATTTTGTCACATTTACTGCATGTCGTCAATTTTATATGGTTTGAATTTAAAAACGGTGTTACAAAAGTTACTGCCCTGACCTGGAATCGAAGCTGTTTTTCGGTGGTATAAGGGTTTTACCCAATCATTTCAAGGTGATTTCAAAGAATCACGTGACGTTAATTTCAGATCAAGGTTACGATGTGTTTCGGTGTGAAACGAGTGGATTGAAAAGGCCAATAATAACATCAAACATTACGATGCAGCGATGCAGCAATGCAGCGTTTCCTGGTGGTCCAGTGATTAGGATTCGGCGCTCTCACCACCGCGGCCCTGGGTCGATTTCCGGCCAGGGAAATTGCACTTCCATTAAAATTAAAACGTTATCAGAAAATGTTACATGCATCTCATGTGGAAAAAAAAGATTCATTGATTTAAACATCATTATTTAATCCATTGTAGAACTTCAATCATTTATTTTGCCCTGAGTACGTGAGGAACTTTTATCCCGACCTCATTGTATTTTAGGAGCATGGTCCAGCCCCGGTATCTCCACCTGTGAAAGAAGAAACTGCTGGAAATACACAACAGGACGGGTAGCCTTTGACCAACAATTAAATCCAGGTTACAGACTCTCTTCCTTCCCCTGCCCTTTGCGGGGCACTTGTTCCCCTTTAATTTTACAGACTGACTGAGTTCACTAACCGCGGGGAGAGAGTAGGTGCCTCCGCGGCCCCACTGTGCTAACATGGAAGATAACACGATGGGGATGTGGGGTGGTGGGTGGGGATCAGTGACATGTTTGTGTAAAGGGCAGCGGAGGAGAAGGATTGACAGCTGTCAGTGAGGGACAGAAGTTGTTTAAGGTGAGCCAACACATTCCCGATCAGCACAGAAGGCATTCACTGGTCAGCTGCCCTCTGCTGTACTTCTGGTCAGAGCGGTTTCCGCAGTGGAGCCGTTATCACGTTTGCTTTCCACGTGAAAGGATCCCGTGCAGGAAGATTATGTTTAAACTTGCTGTGGATGAACAGCCATGGGCGAGTTTATTCTCCTGTCAAAAGGGCGACAGTGGCTTCTCCCTTATTCTTTAATTGCTCTTTATTTCACTTCACTAAATAGATACATTTGAGTGAGAGAAATTGTTCCAGAATGTCGCCCATTTCATCTTTTGTTCCCTTTAAACACATAAAATAAGGCCGGGGGAATAAGTGCAGAAAACAAAGCAGAGGGATATAGACAAGAGGAAGAGAGAAGGGGAAATACTGTCCCCACCCAGAACTAATACAGAAACCCCTCTGCTGCGCTCGGGGTGGCCACCCGCAGCCTGGATACACTAACGTCCCAACAGTTCATTGACTGTCGGAGTGGGACCGTGCGGCGCTTCAGAAGACAGGTCGAAAAAGCAAAGTCACTGATTCGATCTCATGTGCTCCTTCTGCCAAGAAAAATGCTTTTATAAAAGTTACACCTTATCTCCAGGTTTGTCAAAAAGTTAGCTCGTTGGTCTTGGGGTACGATTCTCGCTTCTGGGTTGTTAATTGAAATTTGCGAGAGATCCCAGCCGAGCCCATTATTCTGCCGTGAGTTTTGAAATTGCATCGAACTTTTGCAAAGAAGAACTTGCATTTCTGCAACGCCTTTCAGGAACTCATAGAAACATAGAAACATAGAAAATAGGTGCAGGAGCAGGCCATTCAGCCCTTCTAGCCTGCACCGCCATCCAATGAGTTCATGGCTGAACATGAAACTTGAGTACCCACTTCCTGCTTTCTCGCCATACCCCTTGATCCCCCGAGTAGTAAGGACTTCATCTAACTCCCTTTTGAATATATTTAGTGAATTGGCCTCAACTACTTTCTGTGGTAGAGAATTCCACAGGTTCACCACTCTCTGGGTGAAGAAGTTTCTCCTCATCTCGGTCCTAAATGGCTTACCCCTTATCCTTAGACTGTGACCCCTGGTTCTGGACTTCCCCAACATTGGGAACATTCTTCCTGCATCTAACCTGTCTAAACCCGTCAGAATTTTAAACGTTTCTATGAGGTCCCCTCTCATTCTTCTGAACTCCAGTGAATACAAGCCCAGTTGATCCAGTCTTTCTTGATAGGTCAGTCCCGCCATCCCGGGAATCAGTCTGGTGAACCTTCGCTGCACTCCCTCAATAGCAAGAATGTCCTTCCTCAGGTTAGGAGACCAAAACTGTACACAATACTCCAGGTGTGGCCTCACCAAGACCCTGTACAACTGTAGCAACACCTCCCTGCCCCTGTACTCAAATCCCCTCGCTATGAAGGCCAACATGCCATTTGCTTTCTTAATCGCCTGCTGTACCTGCATGCCAACCTTCAATGACTGATGTACCATGACACTCAGGTCTCGTTGCACCTCCCCTTTTCCTAATCTGTCACCATTCAGATAATAGTCTGTCTCTCTGTTTTTACCACCAAAGTGGATAACCTCGCATTTATCCACATTATACCACATCTGCCATGCATTTGCCCACTCACCTAACCTATCCAAGTCGCTCTGCAGCCTCATAGCATCCTCCTTGCAGCTCACACTGCCACCCAACTTAGTGTCATCCGCAAATTTGGAGATACTACATTTAATCCCCTCATCTAAATCATTAATGTACAGTGTAAACAGCTGGGGCCCCAGCACAGAACCTTGCGGTACCCCACTAGTCACCGCCTGCCATTTTGAAAAGTACCCATTTACTCATACTCTTTGCTTCCTGTCTGACAACCAGTTCTCAATCCATGTCAGCACACTACCCCCAATCCCATGTGCTTTAACTTTGCACATTAATCTGTTGTGTGGGACTTTGTCGAAAGCCTTCTGAAAGTCCAAATATACCACATCAACTGGTTCTCCCTTGTCCACTCTGCTGGAAACATCCTCAAAAAATTCCAGAAGATTTGTCAAGCATGATTTCCCTTTCACAAATCCATGCTGACTTGGACCTATCATGTCACCTCTTTCCAAGTGGGCTGCTATGACATCCTTAATAATTGATTCCATCATCTTACCCACTACCGATGTCAGGCTGACTGGTCTATAATTCTCTGTTTTCTCTCTCCCTCCTTTTTTAAAAAGTGGGGTTACAATGGCTATCCTCCACTCGATAGGAACTGATCCAGAGTCAATGGAATGTTGGAAAATGACTGTCAATGCATCCGCTATTTCCAAGGCCACCTCCTTAAGTACTCTGGGGTGCAATCCATCAGGCCCTGGGGATTTATCGGCCTTCAATCCCATCAATTTCCCCAACACAATTTCCCGACTAATAAGGATTTCCCTCAGTTCCTCCTCCTTACTAGACCCTCTGACCCCTTTTATATCCGGAAGGTTGTTAGTGTCCTCCTTAGTGAATACCGAACCAAAGTACTTGTTTAATTGGTGCACCATTTCTTTGTTCCCCGTCATGACTTCCCCTGATTCTGACTGCAGGGGACCTACGTTTGTCTTTACTAACCTTTTTCTCTTTACATATCTATAGAAACTTTTGCAATCCGTCTTAATGTTCCCTGCAAGCTTCTTCTCGTACTCTATTGTCCCTGCCCGAATCAAACCCTTTATCCTCCTCTGCTGAGTTCTAAATTTCTCCCAGTCTCCGGGTTCGCTGCTATTTCTGGCCAATTTGTATGCCACTTCCTTGGCTTTAATACTATCCCTGATTTCCCTTGATAGCCATGGTTGAGCCACCTTCCCTTTTTTATTTTTACGCCAGACAGGAATGTACAATTGTTGTAGTTCATCCATGCGGTCTCTAAATGTCTGCCATTGCCCATCCACAGTCAACCCCTTAAGTATCATTCGCCAATCTATCCTAGGCAATTCACGCCTCATATCTTCAAAGTTACCCTTCTTTAAGTTCTGGACCATGGTCTCTGAATTAACTGTTTCATTCTCCATCCTAATGCAGAATTCCACCATATTATGGTCACTCTTCCCCAAGGGGCCTCGCACAACAAGATTGCTAATTAATCCTCTCTCATTACACAACACCCAGTCGAAGATGGCCTCCCCCCTCATTGGTTCCTCGAAATATTGGTCTAGAAAACCATCCCTTATGCACTCCAGGAAATCCTCCTCCACTGTATTGCTTCCAGTTTGGTTAGCCCAATCTATGTGCATATTAAAGTCACCCATTATAACTGCTGCACCCTTATTGCATGCACCCCTAATTTCCTGTTTGATGCCCTCCCCAACATCACTACTACTGTTTGGAGGTCTGTACACAACTCCTACGAACGTTTTTTGCCCTTTGGTGTTCTGCAGCTCTACCCATATAGATTCCACATCATCCAAGCTAATGTCTTTCCTAACTATTGCATTAATCTCCTCTTTAAACAGCAATGCTACCACACCTCCTTTTCCTTTTATTCTATCCTTCCTGAATGTTGAATACCCCTGGATGTTGAGTTCCCAGCCCTGATCATCCTGGAGCCACGTCTCCGTAATCCCAATCACATCATATTTGTTAACATCTATTTGCACAGTCAATTCATCCACCTTATTACGGATACTCCTTGCATTAAGACACAAAGCCTTCAGGCTTGTTTTTTTAACACCCTTTGTCCTTTTAGAATTTTGCTGTACAGTGGCCCTTTTTGTTCTTTGCCTTGGATTTCTCTGCCCTCCACTTCTCCTCATCTCCTTTCTGTCTTTTGCTTTTGTCTCCTTTTTGTCTCCCTCTGTCTTCCTGCATTGGTTCCCATCCCCCTGCCATATTAGTTTGACTCCTCCCCAACAGCACTAGCAAACACTCCCCCTAGGACATTGATTCCTGTCCTGCCAGATGCAGACTGTCCGGTTTGTACTGGTCACACCTCCCCCAGAACCGGTTCCAATGCCCCAGGAATTTGAATCCCTCCCTGCTGCACCACTGCTCAAGCCACGTATTTATGTGCGCTATCCTGCGATTCCTACTCTGACTAGCACGTGGCACTGGTAGCAATCCCGAGATTACTACTTTTGAGGTCCAACTTTTTAATTTAGCTCCTAGCTCCTTAAATTCGTTTCATAGGACCTCATCACTTTTTTACCTATGTCGTTGGTACCAATGTGCACCACGACAACTGGCTGTTCTCCCTCCCTTTTTAGAATGTCCTGCACCCGCTCCGAGACATCCTTGACCCTTGCACCAGGGAGGCAACATACCATCCTGGAGTCTCGGTTGCGGCCGCAGAAACGCCTATCTATTCCCCTTACAATTGAATCCCCTATCACTATCACTCTCCCACTCTTTTTCCTGCCCTCCTGTGCAACAGAGCCAGCCACGGTGCCATGAACTTGGCTGCTGCTGCCCTCCCCTGATGAGTCATCCCCCTCAACAGTCCTCAAAGCAGTGTATCTGTTTTGCAGGGGGATGACCATGCTTGCACTGCTCTTCCTGCTGGTCTTCCATTCCCTATCTGGCTGTGGACCCTTCACCTGCGGTATGACGAACTCGCTACACGTGCTACTCACGTCATTCTCAGCATCGTGGATGCTCCAGAGTGAATCCACCCTCAGCTCCAACTCCGCAACGCGGTCCGTCAGGAGCTGGAGGCAGATGCACTTCCCGCACACGTAGTCGTCAGGGACACTGGAGTCGTCCCTGAGTTCCCACATGGTACAGGAGGAACATAACACGTGACCGAGCTCTCCTGCCATGACTTAACCCTGAGATAGGCAACAACAATGTTAAAGTTTACTCACTGTTATGGAAGAGAAAAAAGAAAAACGACTCACCAATCACCAGCCAATCACTTTCCCCCTTGGCTGTGACGTCATCTTTCCGTTTCTTTCTTCTTCTTTTTTGCCCTCTCACTGTAACTTCACAAGTCACGCCTTTTATAGGCCTCACCAACGGACCTCCTCGACGCTGCTCCCGACTGCCGCCGATGCTGGGCCCCGGACTCCCTGCTGTGCCTTTTATTGGCCTCACCAACGAACTCCCGACGCCTCTCCACGCACCTCTCGCCGACGTTTGATGGGACAATGTAGAGGAAGCTTTACTCTGTGTCTAACATGTACTGTACCTGCCCTGGGAGGCTTTGATGTGACTGTGTAGTTGTAGCTTTACTCTGTATTTAACATTATTGTCCTTTTCAATTCACTTGTTTCACACCGAAACAAATGGTAACCGTGATGTGAATTTAACGCCACGTGATTCTTTGAAATCACCTTTAAATGATTGGGTAAAACCACTCCTTATGCCACCGAAAAACAGCTTTGATTCCAGGTCTCGGCGATAACTTTTGTAACACCATTTTTAAATTCAAAACCTTATAAAATTGATGACTTGCAGCCAACGTGCAAAAGTAAGAATTCTTTTAATCACCGTTAATTAGCCGATAACCTTCTTCAGAATGAAATAAATAATAATATAATTACTGAGGAACAGTGGTATCCTCAATCATTCATTTTCTCTTTACATGTGATGAAGTTTTATCCCGATCTCATTTACACGCTGTATGAGAATAGTTTAAAATTGTAAGTGTTTATGACTCAGTTGTAAAACCATTGATTGTGTGTGTGTCTATTCTTGATAGGAGGAGCACTTGAGACCAGAGTTCCAGTTCTATATATGTATCAATAGAATCAATTTCCACCAGTTTCTTTAAACCCAATAACTTCATTTATGTCCAGTGGTCTGGATGGAGGAACATGATCCATGTAAAAATTTTTTATCGTTTTACTTGAACTGAATGCTCATAAAATTATTGGAGTGGGAACCAACTGGATAATAGCACAGCTGGCAACATTTGCGGAATAGTTTCGTGCAGCCAAAACGCACAATGACAACCTGGGACTGTGCGGCACTGAATACTCGGGGAAAAACAGTTAAAAGAAGGACTTGCATTTCTGCAGTGCCTTTCAGGAACTCATGTCGCCCCAAAGCACTTTACAGCCGTTGAGTTATGTTTGAAGTGTTGTCGTGTGGGGAAAGATGTGCCCAAATCACCCCACAGAAACCTCAACTCTTTGCGACGGAGTTCGGTGCAAATAATCAGGTGCCTCAGGGACTTGGACTTTCTTTGAATGAGTTCTGCTTGTTCCTGCATTCAAGCTTGAAACAACAACTGGGCTTCCATCTCACGGGAGCAGCGTGTAGCGGTTCGCGAGTAGGTGACGAGGTTTGGGGTTGATGTGCATCAATTTCAATCTTTGAAATTTCACCAAGCAAAGAATCACTGAATCCAACTGTCCCTGTAAGCATTTTGTTCACGTTTAATCACAGGAATATCCGCAGTCAGGAGCTGAAAAGGAATCAAAACCTAATCCTGGCTTCAGGACAATCAGAATATTTCGTCACAGACAAGGCACCGGAAGGCTGGAAGGTCGATCACACCGGTTGTGGGAGAGCTGGTTGGCGGTGACATGGAAGTGTCTGCAGTGTGCGGGACCAGACTGCTTCCACACATCCACAATGAATGTCCCACCCTTTATTTGGGAAAAGGACAACTGAGAGTGGACAAGTTCCATCCCGGTTGGAGCAATCTGAAGCGTTAGCTGACTGGCACCCTGGTTTTGGATGTCTTGCACAAAATGTGTGCGTCAGTCTCTGTGGCGCAATGGGTTAGTGAGTTTGGCTATTAACTGAAAAGTTGATGGTTCAAGCGCACCCAGGGACTCCTTTAACTATTTTTCCCCAAGGTTCCAGGTTTTGGACTGCGTTTTGGCTGCACGAATATATTTTGCAAACATTGACAGCTATGCTGTTATCTAGTGAGTTCCCACTCCAATACATTTCTGAGCTTTAAGTTCATGTAAAACGATAACAATTTTTTACATGGATCATGTTCCTCCATCCAGTCCACTCGAAATAAATGAAGTTATTGGGTTTCAAGAAATTGGTGGAAATGGATTCTGTTGATACATATATAGAACTGGAACTTCAGTCTCAAGTGCTCCTCCTATCAAGAATCGGCACACACACAATTAATGGTTTTACAACTGAGTCATAAACACTTATAATTTTAAAATATTCTCATAAAATACAGCGTGTAAATGAGATAGGGATAAAAGTTCATCACATGTAAAGAGAAATTGAATGATTGAAGAAACCACTGTCCCTCAGTAACTATATTATTATTTCTTTCATTCTGATAAATGCTATCGGTTAATTAATGGTGATTAAATGAATTCTTATTTTGTCACATTTACTGCATGTCGTCAATTTTATATGGTTTGAATTTAAAAACGGTGTTACAAAAGTTACTGCCCTGACCTGGAATCGAAGCTGTTTTTCGGTGGTATAAGGGTTTTACCCAATCATTTCAAGGTGATTTCAAAGAATCACGTGACGTTAATTTCAGATCAAGGTTACGATGTGTTTCGGTGTGAAACGAGTGGATTGAAAAGGCCAATAATAACATCAAACATTACGATGCAGCGATGCAGCAATGCAGCGTTCCCTGGTGGTCCAGTGATTAGGATTCGGCGCTCTCACCACCGCGGCCCTGGGTCGATTTCCGGCCAGGGAAATTGCACTTCCATTAAAATTAAAACGTTATCAGAAAATGTTACATGCATCTCATGTGGAAAAAAAAGATTCATTGATTTAAACATCATTATTTAATCCATTTTAGAACTTCAATCATTTATTTTGCCCTGAGTACGTGAGGAACTTTTATCCCGACCTCATTGTATTTTAGGAACATGTTCCAGCCCCGGTATCTCCACCTGTGAAAGAGGAAACTGCTGGAAATACACAACAGGACGGGTAGCCTTTGACCAACAATTAAACCCAGGTTACAGACTCTCTTCCTTCCCCTGCCCTTTGCGGGGCACTTGTTCCCCTTTAATTTTACAGACTGACTGAGTTCACTAACCGCGGGGAGAGAGTAGGTGTCTCCGCGGCCCCACTGTGCTAACATGGAAGATAACACGATGGGGATGTGGGGTGGTGGGTGGGGATCAGTGACATGTTTGTGTAAAGGGCAGCGGAGGAGAAGGATTGACAGCTATCAGTGAGGGACAGAAGCTGTTTAAGGTGAGCCAACACATTCCCGATCAGCACAGAAGGCATTCACTGGTCAGCTGCCCTCTGCTGTACTTCTGGTCAGAGCGGTTTCCGCAGTGGAGCCGTTATCACGTTTGCTTTCCACGCGAAAGGATCCCACGCAGGAAGATTATTTTTAAACTTGCTGTGGATGAACAGCCATGGGCGAGTTTATTCTCCTGTCAAAAGGGCGACAGTGGCTTCTCCCTTATTCTTTAATTGCTCTTTATTTCACTTCACTAAATAGATACATTTGAGTGAGAGAAATTGTTCCAGAATGTCGCCCACTTCATCTTTTGTTCCCTTTAAACACATAAAATAAGGCCGGGGGAATAAGTGCAGAAAACAAAGCAGAGGGATATAGACAAGAGGAAGAGAGAAGGGGAAATACTGTCCCCACCCAGAACTAATACAGAAACCCCTCTGCTGCGCTCGGGGTGGCCACCCGCAGCCTGGATACACTAACGTCCCAACAGTTCATTGACTGTCGGAGTGGGACCGTGCGGCGCTTCAGAAGACAGGTCGAAAAAGCAAAGTCACTGATTCGATCTCATGTGCTCCTTCTGCCAAGAAAAATGCTTTTATAAAAGTTACACCTTATCTCCAGGTTTGTCAAAAAGTTAGCTCGTTGGTCTTGGGGTACGATTCTCGCTTCTGGGTTGTTAATTGAAATTTGCGAGAGATCCCAGCCGAGCCCATTATTCTGCCGTGAGTTTTGAAATTGCATCGAACTTTTGCAAAGAAGAACTTGCATTTCTGCAACGCCTTTCAGGAACTCATAGAAACATAGAAACATAGAAAATAGGTGCAGGAGCAGGCCATTCAGCCCTTCTAGCCTGCACCGCCATCCAATGAGTTCATGGCTGAACATGAAACTTGAGTACCCACTTCCTGCTTTCTCGCCATACCCCTTGATCCCCCGAGTAGTAAGGACTTCATCTAACTCCCTTTTGAATATATTTAGTGAATTGGCCTCAACTACTTTCTGTGGTAGAGAATTCCACAGGTTCACCACTCTCTGGGTGAAGAAGTTTCTCCTCATCTCGGTCCTAAATGGCTTACCCCTTATCCTTAGACTGTGACCCCTGGTTCTGGACTTCCCCAACATTGGGAACATTCTTCCTGCATCTAACCTGTCTAAACCCGTCAGAATTTTAAACGTTTCTATGAGGTCCCCTCTCATTCTTCTGAACTCCAGTGAATACAAGCCCAGTTGATCCAGTCTTTCTTGATAGGTCAGTCCCGCCATCCCGGGAATCAGTCTGGTGAACCTTCGCTGCACTCCCTCAATAGAAAGAATGTCCTTCCTCAAGTTAGGAGACCAAAACTGTACACAATACTCCAGGTGTGGCCTCACCAAGGTCCTGTACAACTGTAGCAACACCTCCCTGCCCCTGTACTCAAATCCCCTCGCTATGAAGGCCAACATGCCATTTGCTTTCTTAACCGTCTGCTGTACCTGCATGCCAACCTTCAATGACTGATGTACCATGACATCCAGGTCTCGTTGCACCTCCCCTTTTCCTAATCTGTCACCATTCAGATAATAGTCTGTCTCTCTGTTTTTACCACCAAAGTGGATAACCTCACATTTATCCACATTATACTTCATCTGCCATGCATTTGCCCACTCACCTAACCTATCCAAGTCATTCTGCAGTCTCATAGCATCCTCCTTGCAGCTCACACTGCCACCCAACTTAGTGTCATCCGCAAATTTGGAGATACTACATTTAATCCCCTCGTCTAAATCATTAATTACAATGTAAACAGCTGGGGCCCCAGCACAGAACCTTGCGGTACCCCACTAGTCACTGCCTGCCTTTCTGAAAAGTACCCATTTACTCCTACTCTTTGCTTCCTGTCTGACAACCAGTTCTCAATCCACGTCAGCACACTACCCCCAATCCCATGTGCTTTAACTTTGCACATTAATCTCTTGTGTGGGACCTTGTCGAAAGCCTTCTGAAAGTCCAAATATACCACATCAACTGGTTCTCCTTTGTCCACTTTACTGGAAACATCCTCAAAAAATTCCAGAAGATTTGTCAAGCATGATTTCCCTTTCACAAATCCATGCTGACTTGGACCTATCATGTCACTATTTTCCAAATGCGCTGCTATGACATCCTTAATAATTGATTCCATCATTTTACCCACTACTGAGGTCAGGCTGACCGGTCTATAATTCCCTGTTTTCTCTCTCCCTCCTTTTTTAAAAAGTGGGGTTGCATTGGCTAACCTCCACTCGATAGGAACTGATCCAGAGTCAATGGAATGTTGGAAAATGACTGTCAATGCATCCGCTATTTCTAAGGCCACCTCCTTAAGTACTCTGGGATGCAGTCCATCAGGCCCTGGGGATTTATCGGCCTTCAATCCCATCAATTTCCCCAACACAATTTCCCGACTAATAAAGATTTCCCTCAGTTCCTCCTCCTTACTAGACCCTCTGACCCCTTTTATATCCGGAAGGTTGTTTGTGTCCTCCTTAGTGAATACCGAACCAAAGTACTTGTTCAATTGGTCTGCCATTTCTTTGTTCCCCGTTATGACTTCCCCTGATTCTGACTGCAGGGGACCTACATTTGTCTTTACTAACCTTTTTGTCTTTACATATCTATAGAAACTTTTGCAATCCGCCTTAATGTTTCCTGCAAGCTTCTTCTCGTACTGCATTGTCCCTGCCCTAATCAAACCCTTTATCCTCCTCTGCTGAGTTCTAAATTTCTCCCAGTCCCCGGGTTCGCTGCTATTTCTGGCCAATTTGTATGCCACTTCCTTGGCTTTAATACAATCCCTGATTTCCCTCGATAGCCACGGTTGAGCCACCTTCCCGTTTTTATTTTTACGCCAGACAGGAATGTACAATTGTTGTAATTCATCCATGCGGTCTCTAAATGTCTGCCATTGCCCATCCACAGTCAACCCGTTAAGTATCATTCGCCAATCTATCCTAGCCAATTCACGCCTCATACCTTCAAAGTTACCCTTCTTTAAGTTCTGGACCATGGTCTCTGAATTAACTGTTTCATTCTCCATCCTAATGCAGAATTCCACCATATTATGGTCACTCTTCCCCAAGGGGCCTCGCACAATGAGATTGATAATTAATCCTCTCTCATTACACAACACTCAGTCTAAGATGGCCTCCCCCTTAGTTGGTTCCTCGAAATATTGGTCTAGATAACCATCCCTTATGCACTCCAGGAAATCCTCCTCCACCGTATTGCTTCCAGTTTGGCTAGCCCAATCTATGTGCATATTAAAGTCACCCATTATAACTGCTGCACCTTTATTGCATGCACCCCTAATTTCCTGTTTGATGCCCTCCCCAACATCACTACTACTGTTTGGAGGTCTGTACACAACTCCCACTAACGTTTTTTGCCCTTTGGTGTTCTGCAGCTCTACCCATATAGATTCCACATCATCCAAGCTAATGTCTTTCCTAACTATTGCATTAATCTCCTCTTTAACCAGCAATGCTACCCCACCTTTTATTCTATCCTTCCTGAATGTTGAATACCCCTGGATGTTGAGTTCCCAGCCTTGATCATCCTGGAGCCACGTCTCCGTAATCCCAATCACATCATATTTGTTAACATCTATTTGCACAGTTAATTCATCCACCTTATTGCGGATACTCGTTTCATTAAGACACAAAGCCTTCAGGCTTGTTTTTTTAACACCCTTTGTCCTTTTAGAATTTTGCTGTACAGTGGCCCTTTTTGTTCTTTGCCTTGGGTTTCTCTGCCCTCCACTTTTCCTCATCTCCTTTCTGTCTTTTGCATTTTCCTCCTTTTTGTCTCCCTCTGTCTCCCTGCATTGGTTCCCATCCCCCTGCCATATTAGTTTAACTCCTCCCCAGCAGCACTAGCAATTACTCCCCCTAGGACATTGGTTCCGGTCCTGCCCAGGTGCAGACCGTCCGGTTTGTACTGGTCCCACATCCCCCAGAACCGGTTCCAATGCCCCAGGAATTTGAATCTCTCCCTGCTGCACCACTACTCAAGCCACGTATTCATCTGCACTATCCTGCGATTCCTACTCTGACTAGCACGTGACACTGGTAGCAATCCCGAGATTACTACTTTTGAGGTCCTACTTTTTAATTTAGCTCCTAGCTCCTTAAATTCGTTTTGTACGACCTCATCCCTTTTTTTCCCTATGTCGTTGGTACCAATGTGCACCACAACAACTGGCTGTTCTCCCTCCCTTTCAGAATGTCCTGCAACCGCTCCGAGACAACCCAAGGCAAAGAACAAAAAGGGCCATTGTACAGCAAAATTCTAAAAGGACAGAGGGTGTTAAAAAAACAAGCCTAAAGGCTTTGTGTCTTAATGCAAGGAGTATCCGCAATAAGGTGGATGAATTAACTGTGCAAATAGATGTTAACAAATATGCTGTGATTGGGATTACGGAGACGTGGCTCCAGGATGAGCAGGGCTGGGAACTCAACATCCAGGGGTATTCAACATTCAGGAAGGATAGAATAAAAGGAAAAGGAGGTGGGGTAGCATTGCTGGTTAAGGAGGAGATTAAGGCAATAGTTAGGAAGGACATTAGCTTGGATGATGTGGAATCTATATGGGTAGAGCTGCAGAACACCAAAGGGCAAAAAACGTTAGTGGGAGTTGTGTACAGACCTCCAAACAGTAGTAGTGATGTTGGGGAGGGCATCAAACAGGAAATTAGGGGTGCGTGCAATAAAGGTGCAGCAGTTATAATGGGTGACTTTAATATGCACATAGATTGGGCTAACCAAACTGGAAGCAATACGGTGGAGGAGGATTTTCTGGAGTGCATAAGGGATGGTTTTTTAGACCAATATGTCGAGGAACCAACTAGGGGGGAGGCCATCTTAGACTGGGTGTTATGTAATGAGAAAGGATTAATTAGCAATCTCGTTGTGCGAGGCCCCTTGGGGAAGAGTGACCATAATATGGTGGAATTCTGCATTAGGATGGAGAATGAAACAGTTAATTCAGAGACCATGGTCCAGAACTTAAAGAAGGCTAACTTTGAAGGTATGAGGCGTGAATTGGCTGAGATGGATTGGCGAATGATACTTAAGGGGTTGACAGTGGATGGGCAATGGCAGACATTTAGAGACCGTATGGATGAATTACAACAATTGTACATTCCTGTCTGGCATAGAAATAAAAAAGGGAAGGTGGCTCAACCGTGGCTATCAAGGGAGATCAGGGATAGTATTAAAGCCAAGGAAGTGGCATACAAATTGGCCAGAAATAGCAGCGAACCTGGGGACTGGGAGAAATTTAGAACTCAGCAGAGGAGGACAAAGGGTTTGATTAGGGCAGGGAAAATGGAGTATGAGAAGAAGCTTGCAGGGAACATTAAGACGGATTGCAAAAGTTTCTATAGATATGTAAAGAGAAAAAGGTTAGTAAAGACAAATGTAGGTCCCCTGCAGTCAGAATCAGGGGAAGTCATAACTGGGAACAAAGAAATGGCGGACCAATTGAACAAGTACTTTGGTTCGGTATTCACGAAGGAGGACACGAACAACCTTCCGGTTATAAAAGGGGTCGGGGGGTCTAGTAAGGAGGAGGAACTGAGGGAAATCCTTATTAGCCGGGAAATTGTGTTGGGGAAATTGATGGGATTGAAGGCCGATAAATCCCCAGGGCCTGATGGACTGCATCCCAGAGTACTTAAGGAGGTGGCCTTGGAAATAGTGGATGCGTTGACAGTCATTTTCCAACATTCCATTGACTCTGGATCAGTTCCTATGGAGTGGAGGGTAGCCAATGTAACCCCACTTTTTAAAAAAGGAGGGAGAGAGAAAACAGGGAATTATAGACGGGTCAGCCTGACATCGGTAGTGGGTAAAATGATGGAATCAATTATTAAGGATGTCATAGCAGTGCATTTGGAAAGAGGTGACATGATAGGTCCAAGTCAGCATGGATTTGTGAAAGGGAAATCATGCTTGACAAATCTTCTGGAATTTTTTGAGGATGTTTCCAGTAGAGTGGATAAGGGAGAACCAGTTGATGTGGTATATTTGGACTTTCAGAAGGCTTTCGACAAGGTCCCACACAAGAGATTGATGTGCAAAGTTAGAGCACATGGGATTGGGGGTAGTGTACTGACGTGGATTGAGAACTGGTTGTCAGACAGGAAGCAAAGAGTAGGAGTAAATGGGTACTTTTCAGAAAGGCAGGCAGTGACTAGTGGGGTACCGCAAGGTTCTGTGCTGGGGCCCCAGCTGTTTACACTGTACATTAATGATTTAGATGAGGGGATTAAATGTAGTATCTCCAAATTTGTGGATGACACTAAGTTGGGTGGCAGTGTGAGCTGCGAGGAGGATGCTGTGAGGCTGCAGAGCGACTTGGATAGGTTAGGTGAGTGGGCAAATGCATGGCAGATGAAGTATAATGTGGATAAATGTGAGGTTATCCACTTTGGTGGTAAAAACAGAGAGACAGACTATTATCTGAATGGTGACAGATTAGGAAAAGGGGAGGTGCAAAGAGACCTGGGTGTCATGGTACATCAGTCATTGAAGGTTGGCATGCAGGTGCAGCAGGCGGTTAAGAAAGCAAATGGCATGTTGGCCTTCATAGCGAGGGGATTTGAGTACAGGGGCAGGGAGGTGTTACTACAATTGTACAGGGCCTTGGTGAGGCCACACCTGGAGTATTGTGCACAGTTTTGGTCTCCTAACCTGAGGAAGGACATTCTTGCTATTGAGGGAGTGCAGCGAAGGTTCACCAGACTGATTCCCGGGATGGCGGGACTGACCTATCAAGAAAGACTGGATCAACTGGGCTTGTATTCACTGGAGTTCAGAAGAATGAGAGGGGACCTCATAGAAACATATAAAATTCTGACGGGGTTAGACAGGTTAGATGCAGGAAGAATGTTCCCAATGTTGGGGAAGTCCAGAACCAGGGGTCACAGTCTAAGGATAAGGGGTAAGCCATTTAGGACCGAGATGCGGAGGAACTTCTTCACCCAGAGAGTGGTGAACCTGTGGAATTCTCTACCACAGAAAGTTGTTGAGGCCAATTCACTAAATATATTCAAAAAGGAGTTAGATGAGGTCCTTACTGCTAGGGGGATCAAGGGGTATGGCGAGAAAGCAGGAATGGGGTACTGAAGTTGAATGTTCAGCCATGAACTCATTGAATGGCGGTGCAGGCTAGAAGGGCCGAATGGCCTACTCCTGCACCTATTTTCTATGTTTCTATGTTTCTATTGACCCTTGCACCAGGGAGGCAACATACCATCCTGGAGTCTCGGTTGCGGCAGCAGAAACGCCTATTTATTCCCCTTACAATTGAATCCCCTATCACTATCGTGCTCCCATTCTTTTTCCTGCCCTCCTGTGCAGCAGAGCCAGCCACAGTGCCATGAACTTGGCTGCTGCTGCCCTCCCCTGATGAGTCATCCCCCCCAACAGTACTCAAAGCTGTGTATCTGTTTTGCAGGGGGATGACCACAGGGGACCCCTGAACTACCTTCCTTGCACTACTCTTCCTGTTGGTTTTCCATTCCCTATCTGGCTGTGGACCCTTCTCCTGCGGTAAGACCAACTCGCTACACGTGATACTCATGTCATTCTCAGCATTGTGGATGCTCCAGAGTGAATCCACCCTCAGCTCCAATTTCGCAACACGGACCGTCAGGAGCTCGAAGTGGATACACTTCCCGCACACGTAGTCGTCAGGGACACTGAAAGTGTCCCTGAGTTCCCACATGGTACAGGAGGAGCATAACACCCGACCGAGCTCTCCTGCCATGACTTAACCCTTCGATACACTTAAATTGGCAAAACAATGTTAAAAGTTACTGACTAATATAAAAAAGAAAAAGAAAAACTACTCACCAATCACCAGCCAATCACTTACCCCCTCGGCTGTGACGTCACCTTTCTGTTCCTTTCTACTTCTTTTTTGCCTTCTCATGACGTCCCAAAGCACTTTACAGCTGTTGAGTTATGTTTGAAGTGTTGTCGTGTGGGGAAAGATGTGCCCAAATCACCCCACACGAACCTCAACTCTTTGCGACGGAGTTTGGTGCAAATAATCAGGTGCCTCAGGGACTTGGACTTTCTTTGAATGAGTTCTGCTTGTACCTGCATTCAAGCTTGAAACAGCAACTGGGCTTCCATCTCACGGGAGCAACGTGTCGTGGTTAGTGAGTAGGTGACGAGGTTTGGGGTTGATGTGTGTCGCTTTCAATCTTTGAAATTTCAGCAAGCGAAGATATGTTGAGTCCAACTGTCCCTGTAAGCATTTTGTTCGGGTTTAATCACAGGAATATCTGCAGTCAGGAGCTGAAAAGGAATTAAAACCTACGACTGACTTTGGGACAATCAGTATACTTTGTCACAGATAAGGCACCGGAAGGCTGGAAGGTAGATCACACCGGTTGCGGGAGAGCTGGTTGGTGGTGACATGGAAGTGTCTGCAGTGTGCGGGACCAAACTGCTTCCACACATCCACAATGAATGTCCCTCCATTTATTTGGGAAAAGTACAACTGAGAGTGGACAAGTTCCATCCCGGTCGGAGCAATCTGAAGCTTTAACTGACTGACACCCTGTTTTGGGGTGTCTTGCAATGTATATTTAAGTTAGTGGCGCAATGGGTTGGCGCGTTCTGCTTTTAACTAAACATTGGTGGTTTGTGCCCACCCAGGGGCGAAGCCTTCAACTGTTTTTCCCCGAGGATTCGGTGCCGCACAGTTCCAGGTTGTCATTGTGCGTTTTGGCTGCACGAATATATTCCGCAAACATTGCCAGCTGTGCTGTTATCCAGTGAGTTCCCACTCCAATACTTTTATGAACATTCAGTTCAAGTAAAATGATAACAATTTTTTACATGGATCATGTTCCTCCATCCAGTCCACTAGAAATAAATTGCGTTATTGTGTTTAAGAAACTGGTGGAAATTGTCTGACCTATCGTTATGGCTTTGCTCAGATTCTGAGTTTCAACAGTCAACAGTTTGCGAAGGATTACCTCATGGCAAATGCCAAGCACAAAAAGTCTCTCAGCATTCGTTTTGGAATCTGTCAAATTCGCAATGTCCTGCGAGGCGCCTTAATTCGGCGACATAGCTCGCCACTTCCTGGCCCTCCGACCGTTGGCACGTGTAGAACCGATACCTCGCCATCAGAACGCTTTCTTTAGGATTTAGATGCTCCCGGATCAGCGTACACAATTCTTCATAGGATTTAGTTGTTGGTTTCAGCAGAGCTAGAAGATTCTTCATGGGGCCATAGGTTGTTGCCGCACAGACGGTAAGGAGGATCGCCCTTCATTTGGCAGCGTTCTCGTGCCCTTTCAGCTCGTTGGCCACGAAGTATTGGTCAAGTCTCTCCACAAAGGCTTCGCAATCGTCCACTTCTGAGAGCTTCTCCAGGATACCAACTGTTCCTTGCATTTTCACGTGGTTGCTCATTGTCTCGTCGCCAATTGATACGCTCATAATAAAGGATGAAACTGAGTACTGTGAACAATGAGTAATTGTGATATTAGCTCCTTTAATAAGACTCCAGAGTACAGGTACCTCATGGGTGGCCTGCTTATATACCATGTTCCCAAGGGATGCTGGGGTCCCTTGGGACTCCAACAGGTAGGCCCTCTGGTGGTGGTGTGATACAGGTTGCCAAGGTTTAAATACATAACACAAGGTGTGTACAGAAATCAAGCATCAAAAGCTCTGTCATTAACCACAGGGGTTTCCTGCAATTTTCTGATCGCAAAGCGTTTTCAGTCCTTGCCCTTAAAATTGCAGATGCGGAAATTGGGGAGTTTAATGACTTTGAAAGGAGAACATTGTTGTTTGGTGCAGTTCTGGTCAGAGAAATGTTTGTGAAAGGAACTTTTTGCAGAGAGAGGGATTGAGCATTTCAGCTTGTTGCTGAACACTTCTCTCTGGGCACTGAGCTAAGCAGCAGTTTCCGTAGAGTCGCAGTTATCAGGTTTGCTTCACGAACGAAAGGTCCCTGTTTAGAGCCCGCGCGGAAACATTATTGTGGAAGCAAAAACTTGTCTGCAATATAATTGAACAAAAGCAGTCCGGGTACATTGTTGCTTGAGCAATGAACATTTAAAACCAGCCTCCTCAAATGCACAGTGTGTACAATCAGATAGGGGATAAAACTTCATCAATAATTAAAGTTTCACGAATTATAAAAGTTCAGATATTGAAGTTTTTACTGTGCCTGTTAGCATTTCATTCATTCTGCTAAACAACGCTTTCGGTTGATACCAGCAGATCTCAGCTGCATTTGAAACCCGCAAACAACTCATTAATTATTATTTCTTCCCCAGTTCCAGAGCTCAGAGGGTTATTGTCGATCCCTGGGATGGAAGCTACCTCAGACCCGGGCCAAAGTTCCCCGTACACCGAGCACAGGCTCAGGAAAACCCCGGGGGAGAGGACATCCCCGGTCACTGGGCCTTCCAGTAACACTGAACAAGTGCCAGGTCTGAAAATTTCTAGAGTAACAACTTGTAACTGTCGCAGCCAACAGTCAGGATGGCCGAGCGGTCTAAAATGCTGTGTTCAGATCGCAGTCTCTTCTGAAAGACGTGGGTTTGAAATGTTTGTGAAAGGAACTTTTTGGTGAACACTTCTCTCTGGGCACTGAGCTCAGCAGCAGTTTCTGTCGTGTCGTGGTTATCACATTTGCCTCACACGTGAAAAGTTCCTGGTTCAAGCCTGGGCAGAAACATTATTTCTCAAGCAAAAACTTGTGTGCAATAAAATTGAAGAAACCTTGTTTTGAATACCTTGTTGCATGAGCAATGAACATTTAAAACCAGTCTCCTCAAATACAGAGTGTGTAAAATCAGAAAAGGGATAAAACTTCTTCCAGGATTAAAGTTTCATGAATTATTGAAATTCAGTTGTTGAAGTTTCAACTGTCTCTATTCGCATTTCTTTCATTCTATGAAACAACACGATCGGTTTATACCAGCAGCTCTAAGCTGCATTTGAAACCCGCAAACAACTCATTAATTATTCGCTCTTCTCCAGTTCCAGAGCTCAGAGGGTTATTGTCCATCCCTGGGATGTAAGCTACCTCCAACCCGGGCCAAAGCTCCCCGTGCACCGAGCACAGGCTCAGGAAAACCCCGGGGAAGAGAGTATCCCGGTCACTGGGCCTTCCAGCAGCAGTGAATAAGTGCCCGGTCTGAAACGTTCCAGAGTAATAACTTGCAACTTCAGCATCGAACAGTCAGGATGGCCAAGCGATCTCAGGCGCTGCTTTCAGTATTTGATTAAATTATCAACTGTCCCTCAGTTTGCATTTTTTTCATTGTGCAAAAGAAGATCATGGGTTCATTAATGATGTTTTCCTCTGAAAGCAACATAAAAGTTTAAGGAAAAGTAATCGGCCAACGTTGGGGCTCTATCCCACGACCCTGCAAGTAAGAGTCTCATGCTCTACCGACTGGGCTAGCCAGGCTTCGCAACATCTACCCTGTCAATCCCCTTCAGAATATTGTCCATTTCAATGAGATCACCTCTCATTCTTCTAAACTCCAGAGAGTATCGGCATATTCTACACAATCTCTAACCAAAAGACAGTCCTCTCATCCCAGGAATCAATCTGGTGAACCTCTGTTGTACCACCTCCAAGGCAAGTGTATCCTTCCTCAGAAAAGGAGACCAAAACTGTGCGCAGTACTCCAGGTGTGGTCTCACCAGGGCCCTGTACAATTGTAGCAAGACTTCCTTACTCTTGTACTATGGGCTATATATTAGGTACTATGGGCCGAATATCCTGTTTTTCTGCTGATTCTATGGTTGTATAAAAAGTTATTAAAATTCGGCCGTCGCTCACCAAACATTTTTGTATTTCCTTCAGTGTGCAACACATGTGGGTGGATTAATGATGATTGAAACAATTATTCAGTATTTCACAGACTTGAATTATTTTTGTCAACTTGCTCTGTAAAAATGCTTTCCCTGACCAGGAATCAAACCCAGACCACGGCAGTGAGAGCACCAGACCCTAACCGCTAGACTACCAGGGAACACTGCTTGCAGCCTCTGCGATAGCTTTAAATATAGTCAGCTTACAATCACAGCTGAGAATTGTGCGGTGACACGGGGTGTAACTGGATTTTCTGGGAGCAGTGTGGAGGCCCCGACCTGCGTGAGAACACCAGCGGCAGGTCGGGGCCATAAAAGTAGCGGTGAGCGGCGGCCTGGGAGCAGCGTGGTGGTGTACCACGGCAAGGTACAGCGCGAGCTGGTGCAGGAGGGCGACGGCAGCGAAGTGTGATGTCATCAAAGTCCAGGTCGGTGATTGGAGCGTGGGCAGGTACAGCAGGAGCAGCGAGAGACTGTGGAGGGATGTGATCGGGGCCCAGGGGTGGTGTGAGTTCAGGGCCAGGGGCCCAGGGGCAGCACGGACCAGCCCACACTGCGATATGTGTGGGCACTGGGTCCGTGCAGCAGAGCTGGTCTCCAGTCGTCTTGGTTAACCCTTGTCACTGGACCAAGACCTCGCTCTGTCAAGCCCGTGTGATGGCTGGGGTGCAACGGCCACCACACGTTAAAAAAATCCACGCACAGGTATCTTCCACCCTTCAACATGCAGCTCGGGACCTGGAATATTAGGTCCATCATTGAAACACCTGTGAACTCATCCTGTTTTGGTGTGAAAGCAAGTTATCCTTGCTACGAGGGACTGCCTATGATGAAGATGAACTGGATTTCTTGCAGTCCGCGGGCAGCAGGTGATGAAAGCGGGCGTGAGAGGGTGAGTGACAGGTGGGCACTGCTTCTGATGCTGTCTGACCCACGGTGGGAGTGGCCGGGGATTTTAAAGCCCTTTCATTGCACCAATGCAGGGTAAATGAAACTGTGTTTCAGGAACCTTCATGTATACAAACATGGGCACTCTGCACTGTAGACCTCGTGGTGTAACGGTAGTGTGTCTGACTCCAGATCAGAAGGCTGCGTGTTTATATCACGTCGGGGTCTCTGTACTTTTCCATATTGTTCTTCCGGAATTGCGATTTTCTTTGCTGTCTCACAATTTGCTTTCCCACCCATCTTTGTATCATCAGCAAACTTGGCTCCATTACACTCGGTCCCTATATCCCTGGGATAGGGGAGGGAAGACACACCGGAGAAGTGTGAGCTTGTGGACCGGAGAAGTTGCAGCTGCTGGAGCTGTGCGTTTTATCGGGGAGGGACGGGGGGAGAGCCCGCCGAGCGACCGGAGAAGCTGAGAAGCTGCTGTGCTTTTCATCGGGTTTGACACTGTTTAAAAATGGCAGAGTGCCAAGTTTTCTCTCCCTACTGCCCATGTGCGAAGGTGCCGGCAGTGTTTTCGGCGCAGGCATTTGGCTCCGCCCCCCACTTCACCATCGACACCACGCCAGGACTCCGGGGACTGTACACAGCGGCCAGGATGGGGCGAGTTTTTCCCCGAGCCGTTTCCAGCGCGCAATGTCGGTGCGCTTGAGGTCAGTGCGCCGACAAAACTGCTTGGGGAAAATCTAGCCCTTGAAGAGTAAGGAGTACACTGAAGGAAATACAAATATGTTTGCCGAGCAACTGTCAAATTTTAATAACTTTTTATACAACCGTCAAATCAGCAAAAAAACAGGGCACTTGCCCCATAGTACCTAATATATAGCCCACAGTACAAGAGTAAGGAAGTCTTGCTACAATTGTACAGGGCCCTGGTGAGACCACACCTGGAGTACTGCGCACAGTTTTGGTCTCCTTATCTGAGGAAGGATATACTTGCCTGGGAGGTGGTACAACAGAGGTTCACCAGATTGATTCCTGGGATGAGAGGACTGTCTTAAGTTGAGAGATTGTGTAGAATGGGCCGATACTCTCCGGAGTTCAGAAGAATGAGAGGTGATCTCATTGAAACACACAATATTCTGAAGGGGATTGACAGGGTAGATGCTGAGAGGTTGTTTCCCCCGGGCTGGAGTGTCTAGAACCAGGGGCTACAGTCTCAGGTTAAGGGGTCGGCCATTTAAGACAGAGATGAGGAGGGATTTCTTCACTCAGAGGGTTATGAATCTGTGGAATTTTCTGCCCCACAGGCCTGTGGATGCTGAGTCTCTGAATATATTCAAGGCTGCGTTCGATAGATTTTTGGAGTCTCGGGGAATCAAGGGATCGAGGGATCACTGGAGTTTCGAAGAATGAGAGGGGATCTCATGGAAACATATAAAATTCTGACGGGACTGGACAGGTCCCGATGTTGGGGAAGTCCAGAACCAGGGGTCAGAGTCTAAGGGATAAGGGGTAGGCCATTTAGGACTGAGATGAGGAGAAACTTCTTCACTCAGAAGTTGTTAAACTGTGGAATTCTCTGCCGCAGAGAGTTGTTGATGCCAGTTCGTTAGATATATTCAAGAGGGAGTTAGATGTGGCCCTTATGGCTAAAGGGATCAAGGGGTATGGAGAGAAAGCAGGAAAGGGGTACTGAGCTGAATGATCAGCCATGATCTTATTGAATGGTGGTGCAGGCTCGAAGGGCCGAATGGCCGACTCCTGCACCTATTTTCTATGTTTCTATGTTTCTGTGTCCTGCTACTGCTTCTTTAATAATGGATTCCAACATTTTCTCAACCACAGATGTAAGGCTAACTGGTCAGTAGTCTCCTGCTTTTTGTTGCCTCCTTTTTAAAATAGGGGCATTACATTTGCAGTTTTCCAATCTGCTGGGTCCTCCCCAGAATCCAGCGAGTGCATGTCCACAGATCCCTGAAAGTAGCAGGCCAGGTAGCTAAGGTGGTTAAGAAGGAATATGGAATGCTTGCCTTTATTAGCGGAGGCATAGAATACAAGAGATGGGGTCGGTGGGGCAGGTTAGGTCACAGCTGGAGTACTGCGTGCAGTTCTGGTCGCCATATTACAGGAAGGACATGATTGCACTGAAGAGGGTACAGAGGAGATTTATGAGGATGTTGCCGGGAGTGGAGAATCTTAGCCATGAGACAGATTAGATAGGCTGGATTTGTTTTCCATGGAACAGAGCCTGAGGGGAGATCTCATTGAGGTGTATAAAATTATGAGGGGTCGAGATATAGTGGATAGAAAGGGGCTATTTCCCTTAGCAGAGGGGTCAACAACAAGGAGGCATAAAGTTAAAGTAATTGGTCGAAAGTTTAGAGGGTTGTGGTGGTCTGGAACTCACTGCCTGAAAGGGTGGTAGAGGCAGAAACCCTCACCACATTTAAAAAGTGCTTGGATGTGCACCTGAAGTGCCGTAACCTGCAGGGTTATGGACCTAGAGCTGGAAAGTGAGATTAGGCTGGATAGCCTCTTGTTAGCCGGCGCATACACGATGGGCCGAAATGATTCCTTCTGTGCTGTAAACTTCAATGATTCTATGAACTCCTTTGGAAAGAGTTGAGGTGTGTGTGAGGTGATTTGGGCAAATCTTTCCTCACATGACAACACTTCAAAGGCAACTCAACGGCTGTAAAATGATTTGGGGCGTCATGAGTTCCTCACAGCCGCTGCAGAAATACAAGTACTTCTTTACAGAAGTTTGATGCAAATTCAAAGTTGGTCTGGGATTTGAAACCAGGATCTCTCACAAATTTCAAGTAACAAACCCAAAGCAACAATCATACCCCTAGACCAATGAGCTTAGCAAATGTGAAGGTAAGATTTCATCAGTATTTAAGCATTTTCAGTGTTTGTTGCAATTCTTGATCGGAGGAGCACATGAGACGGAATCAGTGACTTTGCCTTTTCGACATGTTTTCTGAAGCGCCGCACGGTCCCACTCCTGCAGTCAATGAGCTGTTGGGACGTTAATGTATCCATCATCATCATCATCATAGGCGGTCCCTCAAAACGAGGATGACTTGCTTCCACGCCGAAAAAGGATGAGTTCACAAGTGTTTCAATGAAGGGCCCGAACTACATCCCGAAGGGTGGAAGATGCCTGTGTGTGGATTTTTTTAACGTGTGGTGGCCGTTGCACCCCAGCCATCACACGGGCTTGACAGAGCGAGGTCTTGGTCCAGTGGCAAGGGTTATCCAAGACGACTGGAGACCAGCTCTGCTGCACGGACCCAGTGCCCACACATATCGCATTGTGGGCTGGCCCGTGCTGCCCCTGGGCCCCTGGCCCCCGAACTCATGCCGCTCCTTCGCCCCGATCTCGCCGCTCCTGCTGTATCTGCCCACGCTCCAATCACCGACCTGGACCTTGATGATGTCACACTTCGCTGCCGCCGCCCTCCTGCACCAGCTCGCGCTGCTCCCTGGAGTAGTCTCCCGGGACCTCCAAGTTGCTCCCAGAGCCGCTCGCCGTTCCTTTTATGGCCCCGACCTGCCGCTGGTGTTCTCCCGTTAGTGTATCCAGGCTGTGGGTGGCCACCCCGAGCGCAGCAGAGGGGTTTCTGCATTAGTTCTGGGTGGGGACAGTATCTTTCCCCTTCTCTCTTCCTCTTGTCTATATCCCTGTGCTTTTATTTCTCTATTTATTCCCCCTGTCTCAGTTTCTAGTGTTTAAAAGGGAACAAAAGATGAAATGGGTATCACTGTGGAACAATTTCTCTCACACAAAGTTAGATTCACTGCTGTTCGTCATAAGGTCTAGGTAGCTAGCCATTGATATTAAGGTTTATATTTAAATATGTATAAATATATCTACATGTATCATAACTGTTCCCTGGTGGTCAAGGGGTCAAGATCCGGGCACTAACCTGCTTTCAATTCTCGATCAATTCATCGCATAAAAATAATTGAGGTCTGTGAGACGATTAATAATTGCTGTAATCACCATGAATACCAATACTTTCTGTGATAGACCGAGCTTACAGACTATCTTGTTTCTCCTGCCCTTTGCTGGACACGTGTTCCGGGTTTAATTTAGTAAACTGGGCGAATTTGCTGATCGCGGGGAGACGGAAGGAGCCGCTGTGAGCCCACTGTGAGGATGTGGAAGTGAACACGGTGGCTGGGTGATCCGTGACATTTCTGTAAAGGGCATCGGAGGAGAAGGATTGAGAACTTTCAATGTGGGACAGAAGTTGTTTCAGGTGAGCCAACACATTCCCGATCAGCACAGAGGGAGCTCACTGGTCAGCTCCCCTCTGTTGGGGCTGCTGTGCCAGAGGTTTCTGTAGTGTTGTGGTTTTCATGTTTGTTTTACATGCAAAAAGTGGCCAGTTCAATCCCGGGCAGGAACATTATGTTTAAACTTGCTATGGAGGAACAATCAGAAGCGAATTTAGTCTCCTGGCAAATGCTTCCTGACCTGCTGAGATTTCCAGCATTTCTGTTTTTATTTGCTATTTATTCTCCTGGCAAAAGGGCTTCCTTATTCCTTCATTGCTCCTTTTCACTTCAATAAATAGATAACTTTCAGTGAGAGAAAACGGGTCCACCGGGAACCTTTCGCGTGTGAGGCCAACGTGATATCCGCTACACTGCAGCCCATCAAAGGGCGAGAAACCACTGAATATAAAGGATGAGCTCACAAATATCAGGGGCAGTGCACTCTGGTCAACGTCAAACCCTCCTTTCTTATTCAGCAGAGGCATGAACGGGAGTCAGACGCCACAAAGTTTAATTAAAGACACAAATACAAGTAACACTTCCAAATCTTTTCATTGTAAAATTCTTTCACTTTATTTGAAATCCTACTGCGTTGAACCTGAAAATGAGCACCATGGGATTTTACCTTCACTACTGATTCTATTTTCTGTGCACGGAAGGAATAACCAGTGCTGTTAAATTTGACAAAAGTTGCCCCAGATTCCTGGTGTCATCGGCAATGAAGATTTTGAACCAGACTCCTAAAATACAGTGTGTAAAATGGGTTAACATGCAGAAGAACATAAGAACATAAGAAATAGGAGCAGGAGTAGGCCATATGCCCCTCGAGCCTGCTCCGCCATTTAATACGATCATGGTCGATGTGATCATGGACTCAGGTCCACTTCCCTGCCCGCTCCCCAAAGCACAGGACAAATGATTGAAGTATCGACTGTCCCTCAGTTAGCATTTCTTTCATTGTGCAAAAGAAGGTGAGGGGTTAATTAATGATGCTTTCCTGTGAAAGCAACACAAAAGTTTAAGAAAAAAACACACAGTGACTGGCAGGTGAGCGCTGCTTCTGACACCAGGTGGGAATGGGTGGGGATTTTAAAGCCCCTTGTATTTTGAAACCTTCAAATAGACGAACATCTGAGACTCGCTGCGTCGAGCTCGTGGTGCAATAGTGCGTCTGACTCCAGATCAGAAGGTTGTGTGTTCAAATCATGTTGGTGTCACTGTATTCTTGGATATTGTTCTTCGAGAATTAATATATTCTTTGCTGTTTGGCAAATACGAGACCCTTGCTCCAAGGTCTGTCTCACTGTTTCCCCGGTGTCAGGCAGAGATACGCCTGCTGCACTCATCTATTTCATGTGACAGGACACAAAAGTTCAAAATCAACCTGCAGGTGGCCACACATAGCACTAAATAGTCAGGATGGCCGAGCGGTCGAAGGTGTTGTGTTCAGGTTACAGTCTGCTCTGAAATCCTGGCTTCTCTAAGGACAGCTCTCATGTCCTGTAACTGTACCCCTCCTCGCTCATACCAGGAAACCCTAAAACCACTTAAGGTTGTGTTCCCTTCACGAGCTCCACAGGGAGCAGAGGAATCATGATCCTGCTCTCGCCTTGTCCGCTCGAGCGTGCTTCCCCCACTCTCCACATTACCGGAAGGTCGTGTGTAATGTTGTGGGGTGTTAAGCGTCTGAGTAACCGAAGAGGCATCTAACTGCTCCGACTCTGAACCTCGCATTGCCACGTAAACCACACGGGTTTGAGGCTCCGAAGTAAGAGAAGACAAAGGAGCTGTGGATGGGAACGGTGGGCATTCTCCCTGTCCTTTAATCCCCTTTTCAACTCTCAGACCCGGAGAATCCTCCGAATACCACCCGGCTTTATCAATTGCTGTCTCCGCTGGGCAACCTAATACCACCATCTACTGCAGCTTAGATATTCCTTTCTCTAGATCTTGTTTACGCTTCTGTTCATCAGCAAGATGCTGATCCAGTGTCAGAACAGTCCTGGCTGCCCCGAGTGCCTGAAATCACCAATTCTCTACTTCTTTACTCACTGCTGTTAGCTGCTCTCTGAGTTCTGAGACTTCCCTATCTCGAGCCTCAGCCTCTTCTCCTAACGTTTGAATCCCCAGCATGAGACACTGCAACACTAACGATTTTCTCTTTTTATCACTTTTTAACACAAACACTTTAATCTTTTTCAACTGGACACCCTCCACTAAGGACTGCCGTGTCTCTCTCCATCCTCCTGTCATTGTTTCCTGTCTTATCCCATAAGTTCCCCCTTTCGACTCAATCCACTCATTAAGAAATGACTGGAGCTCAACTGGAATATTCCCTGAGCCTCCCATTACTAACTGAAGATCCCTTTAATCACGACAACTAAGAGAATGCTCACCTCTCGAACTGATGTGTGGGAAACACTTCTTCCAACAACTCAGCCAACTTTCTGCTTCACGTCGGGGACTTCGAATAAGCCAACGAACTTTTGAAAATCACGTCGGGGTCACCAAAATGTTGCAAACAGCTGTCTTGCTCTTTTCGCTTCGTTGCTTTTAATATCGAATTACCCGCACACACTCCGTTGTAGTAAAGGCAGGATTGGGTCTTTTATTTAAACATTCATACTAAACAAACCAAGTATGAAAGCTACTGAGAACACTTCACAAAGGCAGCTTGCTTCGATTTCCGTGGCTGCTTGAGACACACACCTTCCGAATGTCCAGTGTCTCTGCTGTCTATGTCTCTACAGTCCATAAAAGTCTCATCTTTACACTGAAAAAGCTTTTGAACTCTTATTCTTTGCATTTAGACAATCCTGACTAACTGCTTTCTGAATCGTTTAACAGACAGACTTAATGTTGCTTGTTTAACTTACAGATGTCATTAAATAGTAACAAGGTGACACTCAAATACTGAACATACAGACATTATCAAATCGTTTAGTCCTGAGTTTTCATTATTCCCACCATAACAAGGTAATCAAATATTTAACATCCAGACAATGACCAGTTACTCATCTCACTGGCTGAAGGCACCACATTGTCTCACAGTCTCTTTACCATCCAAACTTCAATCTTCCTGTTATTTAATCCAAACTTCAGACTGCATGCTGAAGCAAAGAGTTCAGCAATGCAGGACTGTGCTAACACAGAGCACAGGATTTGACAACGAGACTTGGAGATCAAGCATCAATGACAAAGGCAACAAAACTGCCCAACAGCACCAGGTGTCTCTCACTTGTTTGTCCCAAATTTTTAGCAGCTGCGACAGCAAGCATTCAGTTTCCACCGAGATTTAAACTCAGATCGCTAGATTCATGTCCAGAGTGCTCACCATTACACCATGGAATCAACGATGCCAAATTCTTTGAAACATTTCTCAAAAACAAGATCATCTGCAACATTACACTTTGGCTCGGCCTTTTCTCATCCACACCGTCAGTTTCCCCACTTTACGCTCTGCTAATTATCGATGCAGAGCAATTCACACAGATACCGTCGAGGCTATGGGTTCTCAAGTAGCTGTTTCTGTTTCACACTGTTCATCACAGCATTCAGTCTTGCCAGGTAAAAAGTGCGTTGGCATTGCAATGCATTCATGTAAAATGCTTGCAATGAAAAGAAAATGCAACGTTTTGTTGAGTGCAAAACATGCAGTGCCTGCATTTCAAAAAGTGTTGCTTTTATTCATCCTGCTGATTGCATATTGCACAGATAATCTCAGCACACATTGTGCAGGCAAAGGCAGCATTAGACAACAAACTAGTTTCTCCTCCGCTGATTTGTAACAGGTAACTGACGGTTGAGCACACGATTTGATAACTGGACTTGTAGATCAAGCATCAATGACAAAGGCAACAAAACTGCCCACCAGCACCAGGTGTCTTTCACTTGTTTGTCCAAAATTATGAAATTATTGACTCTCATTCAGTTAGCATTTCTTTAATTATGCAAATGAAGATCATCGGTTAATTAATGATCCGTTGAATGCAGGATAACCTTGAACAAAAAGCCCCCACGTGGGGCTCGACCCTAAGATTAAGAGTTTCATGCTCTCCCAATTGATCGAGCGGGGCTTCTGCCAAATGCGGGTTTTTGTCGCTGATTGCAGCCAGGCGTCTGTTGGCTCCGCCCCAGATGTTTAAACTTGCTGTCGAGGAACTGCCAGGATCTTCTTGAATGGTGGACCATGCTCGAGGGGCCGAATGGCCTACTCGGGCCCCTAATCCTTACATGTTTATCATCTCATGACTTTTCACAGGAGAACAAACTTGCCCCTGAGCATGCATGAGGAGAAAGCTCCAGAAAATATTCCCACCCGGTGAGCTTTCGTGTGTGAGGTGAACGTGTTAACCGCTACACTGCGGAAACATCTCCACTTTCAGCACCAGGTCAGACGGAAATGTTAAGCGAGCAGGTGAACTGCAGAATGCCACTTTTAAAGAGTTGGTCGAGGTGTCAAACAATGAGTTTCGCTTAATGATTAAAAGCAGAAAGTGTCAGACATTGGATTTGAACCCACTCCTTCACATGCAATTGCAATCCAAACACAGCACCTTCGACTGCTCAGCCATCCTGACTCGGTGCTGTTGTGTTTGGCCACCTGCAGGTTGATTTTGAACTTTTGTGTCCTGTCACATGAAATAAATGAGGGCAGCAGGCGTATCTCTGCCTGACACCGGGGAAACAGTGAGACAGACCTTGGAGCAAGGGTCTGGTTATTAAGACACAGTAAAGAAAATATTGATTCCGGAATTATCCCAAAGGTCAGGAACCCTGACATGATTTCGATAGCAGTGTCCTCATCTCGAGTGAGATGTGTTACCGTTGCACCACTAGCTCTACACAACGAATATGAGATGTTTATCGATATGAACGTTCCTCAAAATAAGGGCTTTAAAATCCCCGCCCATTCCCACTCGGAGTCAGAAGCAGCGCTCACTTGCCAGTCACCGTCCGTTTTTTTGTTGAACTTTTGTTTTTATTTCATGGGAAAGCATCATTACTTAACCCAATGTCATCTTTTGCAGAATGAAAGAAATGCTGACTGAGGGACAGTCTGTACTTCAATCATTTCTTCTGTGTTTTGCATGTTAACTGTTAAACTATATCACATTTTACACAATTTTTGTCGGGGATTCTTTCAAAATCTTCATTGCTGATGACACCAGGAATCTGGGGCAACTTTTGTCAAATTTAACAGCATCGGTTATTCCTTCCGAGCACAGAAAATAGAATCAGTAGTGAAGATAAAATCCCATGGTGCTCATTTTCAGATTCAACACAGTAGGGTTTCAAATAAAGTGAAAGAATTTTACAGTGAAAAGATTTGGAAGTGTTACTTGTATTTGTGTCTTTAATTAAACTTTGTGACGTCTGACTCCCGTTCATGCCTCTGCTGAATAAGAAAGGAGGGTTTGATGTTGACCAGACTGCACTGCCCGTGATATTTGTGAGCTCATCCTTTATATTCAGTGGTTTCTCGTCCTTTGATGGGCTGCAGTGTAGCGGATATCACGTTGGCCTCACACGCGAAAGGTCCCTGGTGGATCCGTTTTCTCTCACTCAAAGTTATCTATTTATTGAAGTGGAATAAAGAGCAATGAAGGAATAAGGGAGCCCTTTTGCCAGGAGAATAAATAGCAAATAAAAACGGCAATTGCTGGAAATCTCAGCAGGTCAGGCAGCATTTGCCAGGAGACTAAACTCACCTCGGATTGTTCCACTATAGCAACTTTAAAGATAATGTTTCCGCCCGGGATTGAAACAGGGACCTTTCGCGTGCAAAGCGAACGTGATAACCACTACACTACAGAAACCTCTGGCACAGCAGCCACAACAGAGGGGAGCTGACCAGTGAGCTCCCTCTGTGCTGATCGGGAATGTGTTGGCTCACCTGAAACAACTTCTGTCCCACACTGAAAGCTCTCAATCCTTCTCCTCCGCTGCCCTTTACAGAAATGTCACGGATCACCCAGCCACCGTGTTCACTTCCACATCCTCACAGTGGGGCCACAGAGGCTCCTACTGTCTCCCCACGATCAGCGAACTCGCCCAGTTTACAAAATTAAACCCAGAACACGTGTCCAGCAACGGGCAGGAGAAACAAGAGAATCTGTAAGTTCGGTCCGTAACAGAAAGTAATGGGGTTATTCATGGTGATTACAGCAATTACTAATCGTCTCACAGACCTCAATTATTTTTATTTGACGAATTGATCGAGTATCGTTCCCAGGTTAGTGCGCCGGATCTTAACCCCTCGACCACCAGGGAACAGCTACGATGCATGTAGATATATTTATATATATTTATATATGACCGTGAATATCAACGGCGAGCTGCCTAGACCTCAGGGCGCAACGGAAGCACGTCTAAATTTAAGTGAGAGAAATTCTTTTCGAGAGTGAAACCCATTTCATCGTTTGTTCCCTTTTAAACACTAGAAACTAAGACGAGGAATAAATAGAGAAATCAAAGCACAACGATATAGACAAGAGGAAGAGAGAAGGGGAAATACTGTCCCCACCCAGAACTAATGCAGAAACCCCTCTGCTGCGCTCGGGGTGGCCACCCACAGCCTGGATACACTAACGTCCCAACAGCTCATTGACTGTCGGAGTGGGACCGTGCGGCGCTTCAGAAGACAGGTCGAAAAAGCAAAGTCACTGATTCGGTCTCATGTGCTCCGGCTACAAAGAATAGATACACACAATAACATGCTTTTATAATGGTTACACATTATCGCCATTCTTGTCAAGCAGTCGTTTCGTTGGTCCAGGGGTATGATTCTCACTTCAGGGTTGTTAATGGCAATTTGCGAGAGATTCCACGTTTAAGTACCGAATGAGACCTTTCAATTTGCATAGAACTTATGCAAACAAGTGTTATGTATGTAAACCTGTAAATACCATGTTTAACCACCAGAGGGCTCATCCCCTGGAGTCCCAAGAGATCCCACAATCCCTTGGGAGCACTTGTACTTAAGGAGGCCTCACAGGCTGGAGAAGCACTCTGGAGACCTGCAATAAAAGACTAAGGTCACAAATTACTTTGAGCTCACAGTATCTGGTCAGACTCTTTAGTCATGCAATACAACTGGCGATGAGATACAGATGACGAACCCCACCGCAACGATGCAGAGACCAATGGGCATCCTGGAGAAATTTTCAGAGGGAGATGATTGGGAAACCTTAGTGGAGCGACTTGACCAATACTTCGTGGCCAGCGAGCTGGAAGGAGAAGCGAATGCTGCCAAAGGAAGGGCGATTCACCTCACTGTTTGCGGGGCACCATCTTATGGCCTCATACAAAAGCTGCTTGCTCCAGCGAAACGCACAGAGAAATCGTATGTTGATTTGTGCACACTGGTCCAGGAGCATCTTAACCTGAAGGAAAGCGTTCTGATGGCGAGGTTCCGGTTCTACATGTACAAAAGGTCTGAAGGCCAGGAAGTGGCGAGCTATGTCGTCGAGCAAAGACACCTTGCAGGCATTTGGAATTTGAAGGACATTTGGAGCACATGCTCAGGGACTTCTTTGTACTTGGCATTGGCCATGAAGTAATACTTCGTAAACTAATTTTGACAGTCGAGACCCCAACCTTGAGTAAAGCCATAGCGATAGCCCAAGCGTTTATCGCCACCAGTGACAATACCAAACAAATCTCTCAGCACACGAGTGCTGTACAAGTACTGTGAACAAAGTAATGTTGTTTTCAAATCGTTACGTACAGGGCAGGCCTCACATGCCTGTAGCTGTACGTCTGCAGATGTCTCAGAGTCCACCATCAAGGGTGATGAATGCTACGCCATTAACATCTTGTTGGCGCTGCGGGGGTGATCATCGTTTCCATTCATGCCGCTTCAAAGGATACGTTTGCAAGGGCTGTGGAACAATGGAACACCTGCAACGAATGTGCAGGCAAGCTGCAAACCCTGCTAATCCTGCAAACCACTATGTTGCAGAGGAGGGCAGATCCACGGCAGATCACAACGAACCAGAGCATCAGACCGAGGAGGTACAGGTATATGGGGTGCATACATTTACCACAAAGTGCCCCCGATAATGTTGAAGGTTGAATTAAATGGACTCCCGGTGTCAATGGAGCGAGACATGGGCGCGAGCCAGTCCATTATGAGCAGAAAGATTTGATAAATTGTGGTGCAGCAAGGCCTCACGGCCAGTCCTGACTCCCATTCGCACTAAACTGAGAACTTACACAAATGAACTGATTCCCGTAATCGGCAGTGCTACTGTAAAGGTCTCCTACGATGGAGCGATACACAAGTTACCACTCTGGGTGGTACCGGGCGATGGCCCCACGCTGCTCGGCAGGAGCTGGCTGGGGAATATACGCTGGAACAGGAACAACATCCGGGTGCTCTCGCCTGTCGACAACATTTCGTCTGCCCAGGTCTTAAACAAATTCCCCTCGTTGTTCGAACCAGGCATCATGAAGTTCCAAGCAGCAAAAGTGCAGATCCACCTAATTCCCCTGGGCACGACCTATCCATCACAAAGCGAGAGCAGTACCGTACACGATGAGAGAGAGGGTGGAGATCGAGCTGGACAGGCTGCAACGAGAGGGCATCATTTTGCCGATCGAATTCAATGAGCGGACCAGTCCGATTGTTCCAGTCCTCAAGGGAGAGGGCACCGTCATATTCTGTGGTGATTACAAAGTAATTATCAAATGTTTCTCCCTTCAGGATCAATACCCACTACCAAAGGCAGACAACCTTTTTGCGACGCTGGCGGAGGAAAGACGATCACGAAGCTGGACTTGACCTCGGCCTACATGACGCAGGAGCTGGAGGAATCATCGAAGGGCCTCACCTGCATCAACACGCACAAAGATCTCTTCATTCACATCAGATGCCCATTTGGGATTCGATCAGCCGCGGCAATATTCCAGAGAAACATGGAAAGCTTACTGAATTTGGTCCCACGCACCGTGGTCTTCCAGGACAACATCTTGGTTACAGGTCGGGACACAGATGAGCATCTGCAGAACCTGGAGGAGGTTCTTAGTCGGCTTAATCGCGTGGGGCAAAGGTTAAAATGCTCGAAGTGCATTGTCCTGGCGCCTGAAGTGGAGTTCCTGGGGAGAAGAATTGCGGCGGACGGCATCAGACCCACCGATTCGTAGATGGAGGCAATCGACAACGCACCGAGGCCACAGAACGTGACGGAGCTGCGGTCGTTTCCAGGAATCCTGAACTACTTTCGTATCTTCTTACCGGGTCTCAGAACACTGTTCGAACCACTGCACGCTTTACTGCATAAAGAAAATGAATGGGTATGGGGTAAAAGCCAAGAAAATGCCGTTGTAAAAGCGAGAAAACTGTTATACTCAACCAAATTGCTTGTGCTGTATGATGCATGTAAGCCTTTGGTGCTAGCATGTGATGCGTCGTCATACGATGTTGAGTGTGTATTGCATCAAGCTCATGAATCTGGGAAATTGCAACTGGTTACTTATACATCCAGGAGTCTGTCTAAGGCTGAGAGGGCCTACAGCATGATCAAAAAAGAAGTGTTAGCATGTGTTTATGGAGTAAAAAAAATGCACCAATATCTGTTTGGGCTCAAATTTGAATTGGAAACTGACCATAAGCCACTTTTATCCCTCTTTTCTGAAAGTAAGGGGATAAATACAGATGCATCGGTCCGCATCCAGAGATGGGCGCCCACATTGTCGGCATACAACTACGCCATCCGCCACAGACCAGGCACAGAAAACTGTGCCGATGCTCTCAGTAGGCTGCCATTGCCCACCACAGGGATGGAGATGGCACAGCCCCCAGATTTAGTTATGGTAATGGAAGCATTCGAGTGTGAGCAATCACCTGTTACCGCCCAACAAATTAGAACCTAGATGAGCCCAGATCCCTCATTGTCCTTAGTAAAAAACGGTGTGCTCCACGGGAGTTGGTCTGGTGTTCCGTTCGAGATGCAGGAAGAAATAAAGCCGTACCAGCGGCGCAGAGATAAAATGTCCATACAGACAGACTGTATCAAGTAGTGGTGCCAAAAAAGGGCAGGGACACTTTCATTAGTGATCTCCACAGTACCCACCCAGGCATTGTAATGATGAAAGCGATAGCCAGATCACACATGTGGTGGCCCGGTATCGATGCGGACTTAGAGTCCTGCGTTCACAGATGTAATACATGCTCGCAGTTAAGCAATGTACCCAGGGAGGCGCTGCTAAGTTTTTGGTCTTGGCCCTCCAAACCGTGGTCTAGGGCACATGTCGACTATGCAGGCCCGTTCTTGGGTAAAATGTTCCTTGTGGTTGGAGATGCGTACTCCAAGTGGATTGAATGTGAGATGATGTCCGCTGCCACCACTGAAAGCTTGCGGATCATGTTTGCCATGCACGGCCTACCTAACGTTCTTGTCAGTGACAATGGGCTGTGCTTCACCAGTGCTGAGTTCAAAGAGTTCATGACACGCAATGGGATCAAACATGTCACATCTGCCCCGTTTAAACCAACATCCAATGGTCAGACAGAGAGAGCAGTGCAGCAATCAAGCAGAGCTTGAAGAGGGTAACTGAGGGCTCACTGCAGAGTCACCTATCCCGAGTCCTGCTTAGTTACCGCACAAGACCCCACTCGCTCACTGGCGTTCCCTCCGTGGAACTGCTCATGAAAAGGGCACTTAAGACAAGGATCTACACAAACAGGTAGAGAGCAGGTGGCTTCAAGAGAATACATATCATGATCAAGCAAATGTGTCACGCGAAATCGAGATTAATTATCCTGTATTTATGTTGAACTATGGACAAGGTCCCAAGTTGCTTCCCAGCACTGTCGTGGCCAAAGAGGGGAGTAGGGTGTTCCTGGTCAAACTTTCATATGGACTCACCTGCAGGAAACACTTGGACCAAACCAAACTCAGATTCACGGACTATCCAGAACAACCCACAATAGACTCTACCTTTTTCGCTCCTCCAACACACACACAAGTGGCACTCAACCCAGCGGTTGACCACGAAGCAGAACCCATCACCCGCAGCAGCCCAGCAGGACTCACCACGCCCAGCAGGCCAGTGAGGGCCCAACAAATGACTCACCAAAACCAGCATTTGCACCGAGAAGTTCAACCAGGGAAAGGAAGGCCACAGATTGACTCAAATTGTAAATAGTTACACTACTGACTTTGGGGAGGCTGGGGGGGAGCGGTGCGGGGGGAGTGTTGTTACATATATAAACCTGTAAATACCTTGTTTAACCATCAGAGGGCTCATCCACTGGAGTCCCAAGGGATCCCACAATCCCTTGGGAGCACCTGTACACCAGGAGGCCTCACAGGTTGGAGAGGCACACTGGAGACTTGTAATAAAGGACGACGGTCACACCTTACTTTGAGTTTGCAGTATCTGGTCAGATTCTTTATTCAAGACATAACACTCTGTATTTAGGAGACTGGTTTAAAATGTTTATTGCTCATGTGACAAGGAATCTGGGGCGACTTTTGTTCAATTTATTTCACAGCAAAAATAGTCTCAAAAATCACGTTCCGCCCGGGATCCTTTCGCGTGTGAAGCGAACGTGATAACAACGACGCCATGGAAACACTGCGGTTCAAATGATGTTAGGAACATAACCAGATGTTTAAACTTGCTGTCGAGGAACTGCCAGGATCTTCTTGAATAGTGGACCAGGCTTGAGGGGCCGAATGGCCTACTCCGGCCCCTAATCCTTCCATGCTTATGATCTTATGACCTTTCACAGGAGAACAAACTCGACCCTGAGCATGCATGAGGAGAAAGCTACAGAAAACATTCCCGCCCAGTGAGCTTTCACTTGTGAGGCAAACATGTGAACCGCGACACTGCGGAAACATCTCCACTTTCAGCACCAGGTCAGACGGAAATGTGAAGCGAGCAGGTGAACTGCTGAATCCCAGTTTTTTGGAGTGAGTTGTGGTGTCAAACAATGAGTTTCACTTAATTATAAAAAGTAAGAAATGTCAGATTCAAATCCACATCTCCAGAGGAGACTGCGAACGGAACACAGCATCTTAGACCGCTCGGCCATCCTGACTATTCAGTGCTGGGTGTGGCCACCTGCAGGTTGATTTTGAACTGTTGTGTCCTGTCACATGAAATAAATGAGGACAGCAGGCGTATCTCTGCCTGACACTGGGGAAACAGTGAGACAGACCTTGGAGCAAGGGTCTGGTTATTGCCAAACAGCAAAGAAAATATTAATTCTGGAAGAACAATTTCCAAAAATACAGTGACCCCGACGTGATTTGAACACGCAACCTTCTGATCTGGAGTCAGACGCGCTACCATTGCGCCACGAGGTCTAGACCAAAAGCCTGGGATGTTCGTCTATATGAAGGTTTCACAATACAAGTGGCTTTAAAATCCCCGCCCATTCCCACCAGGTGTCAGAAGCAGCGCTCACCTGCCAGTCACCGTATGTTTTTTTCTGAAACATTTGTGCTGCTTTCGCGGGAAAGCATCATTAATTAACCCCTCACCTTCTTTTGCACAATGAAAGAAATGCTAACTGAGGGACAGTCGGATACTTCAATCATTTGTCCTGTGCTTTGGGGAGCAGGCAGGGAAGTGGACCTGAGTCCATGATCGGATCGGCCATGATCGTATTAAATGGCGGAGCAGGCTCGAGGGGCGTATGGCCGACTCCTGCACCTATTTCTTATGTTCTTATGTTCTTATGTTCTTATGCATATTAACCCATTTTACACACTGTATTTTAGGATTCTGGTTCAAAACCTTCATTGCCGATAACACCAGGAATCTGGGGCAACTTTTGTCAAATTTAACAGCACCGGTTATTCCTTCCGTGCACAGAAAATAGAATCAGCAGTGAGGATAAAATCCCAATTCAGTAGGATTTCAAATAAAGTGAAAGAATTTTACAGTGAAAAGATTTGGAAGTGTTACTTGTATTTGTGTCTTTAATTAAACTTTGTGGCGTCTGACTCCCGTTCATGCCACTGCTGAATAAGAAAGGAGGGTCTGACATTGACCAGACTGTACCTGCATGCCAACCTTCAATGACTGATGTACCATGATACCCAGGTCTCGTTGCACCTCCCCTTTTCCTAATCTGTCACCATTCAGATAATAGTCTGTCTCTCTGTTTTTACCACCAAAGTGGATAACCTCACATTTATCCACATCATACTTCATCTGCCATGCATTTGCCCACGCATGACATGCAAAGCAGGGAAAGTAATGTCTAAAATGGGGCTGTTTAAAATTAATGTGAATATTTTTCTGCCTGACAGGGTTTTGGAAGCAGATTTAATAGTAACTTTCCAAAGGGAAATATAGTTGAAATGAAAAATTTGCAGGGTGCTGGGGAATGGGACTAATGGAAATTTCTTTCACAGAGCCAGTACAGGTAACAACATAAGAAATCGGAGCAGTAGTAGGCCATACGGCCCCTCAAGCCTGCTCCATCATTCAATGTGATCATGACTGATCGTCGATCTCAACTCCACTTTTCCGCTCGATCTCCCAATCCCTTGATTCCCTGAGACTCCAAAAATCTATCGAATGCAGCCTTGAATATATTCAGAGACTCAGCATCCACAGGCCTGTGGGGCAGAGAATTCCACAGATTCATAACCCTCTGAGTGAAGAAATTCCTCCTCATCTCTGTCTTAAATGGCCAACCCCTTAACCTGAGACTGTGCCCCCTGGTTCTAGATACTCCAGACCGGAGGATAAAACCTCTCAGCATCTACCCTGTCAATCCCCTTCAGAATATTGTGTGTTTCAATGAGATCATCTCTCATTCTTCTAAACTACCGGAGAGTATAGTCCCATTCTACACAATCTCTCAACTTAAGACAGTCCTCTCATCCCAGGAATCAATCTGGTGAACCTCTGTTGTACCGCCTCCCAGGCAAATGTATCCTTCCTCAGATAAGGAGACCAAAACTGTGTGCAGTACTCCAGGTGTGGTCTCACCAGGGCCCTGTACAATTGTAGCAAGACTTCCTTACTCTTGTACTGTGGGCTATATATTCGGTACTATGGGGCAACTGCAAACAGTGCTCCCTGGCAGTCTAGTGGTTAGAGTTTGGTGTTCTCATTGCTGTGGTCAGTGTTTGATTTTCGGTCAGGGAAAGCATTGTTACAGAGCAAGTTGATTAAAAATAATTCAAGTCGGTGAAATACTGAATAATTGTTTCAATCAGCATTAATGTACCCACATGTATTGCACACTGAAGGAAATACAAATATGTTTGACCAGCGACTGTTGAATTTTAATAACTTTTTATACAACCGTAGAATCAGCAGAAAAACAGGATATTCGCCCATAGTACTTATCTAAGGAAGGATATACTTGCCTTGGAGATGGTGCAACAGAGGTTCAACAGATTGATTCCTGGGATGAGAGGGCTGTCCTATGATGAGAGATTGTGTAGAATATGCCGATACTCTCTGGAGTTTCGAAGAATGGGAGGTGATCTCGTTGAAACGGACAATATTCTGAAGGGGATTGACAGGGTAGATGTTGACAAGCCTGTGAGACTCTTAATCTCAGGGTCGTGGGTTTGAGCCCCATGTTAGTCGATTACTGTTCCTTAAAATTTATGTTGCTTTCACGGAAAAACATCATTAATGAACCCATAATCTTCTATTATTTAGAGATATTTAGAGGGCACCTTTCAATGCTTCACAAAACCATTCCTTTCGCTGCAGCCACCCGGGATCATTTCCCGGTTTGGGAAGTAACTTTGATATCACCGTTTGTCATTGAAGTGGAGTAATTTTATGAAGTTCGATGGATGTCCCAAAGCACTTCAGAGTGGTGTCAAAACAAATGAGTTTGTAATTAAAAACACTGAATGTCAGTAGTGGGATTCGAATCCACACCGACAGAGGAGACTGCGACCTGAACGCAGCACCTTAGACCGCTCAGCCATCCTGACTGTTGGATGCTTCAGTTACAAGTTATTACTCAGGAAAGTTTCAGACCGGGCGCTTGTTCAGTGTTTCTGGAAGGCCCAGTGATTGGGATATCCTCTCCCCCGGGGTTTTCTTGAGCCTGTGCTCGGTGCACGAGGAGCTTTGGCCCGGGTCCGATGTAGTTTGCATCCCAGGGATGGACAATGACCCTCTGAGCTCTGGAACTGGGGAAGAGCGAATAATTAATGAGTTGTTTGTGGGTTTCAAATGCAACTTAGATCTGATGGTATAAACCGATAGTGTTGTTTCGCAGAATGAAAGAAATGCGAACAGGGACAATCGGAATTTCAATAACTGAACTATAATAATTAGTGAAACTTTAACGCTTGATGAAGTTTTATCCCCGATCTGATTTTACACACTCTGTATTTGAGTAGATTAGTTTTAAAATGTTCATTGTTCATGCGACAATGTACCCTGGACTGCTTTTGTTCAATTTTATTGCAGACAAGTTTTTGCTTCACAAATAATGTTTCCGCACAGGTTCTCAACAGAGACCTTTCGCGTGTGAGGCAAACATGATAACCGCTACACTACGGAAACTGCTGCTTAGCTCAGTGCCCAGAGAGAAGTGTTCAGCAACAAGCTGAAATGCTCAATCCCTCTCTCTGCAAAACGTTCCTTTCACAAACATTTCTCTGAACGGAACTGCACAAAACAACAATGTTCTCCTTTCAAAGTCATTAAACTCCCCAATTCCCACATCTGCAATTTTAAGGACAAGGACTGAAAGCGCTTTGCGATCAGAAAATTGCAGGAAACCCCTGTGGTTAATGACAGGGCTTTTGATGGTTGATTTCCGTACACACCTTGTGTTATGTATTTAACCCTTGGCGATCTGTATCACACCACCACCAGAGGGCCGACCTGTTGGAGTCCCAAGGGATTTCAGCATCCCTTGGGAGCATGGTATATAAGCACTCTGGAGTTTTATTAAAGGAGCTAATGTCACACTTACTCATTGTTCACAGTACTCAGTTTCATTCTTTATTATGAGCGTATGAATTGGCGATGAGACAATGAACAACCACGCGAAAATGCAAGTAACAGTTGGTATAACTTGATAACAGCACAGCTGGCAATGGTTGCGGAATATATTCGTGCAGCCAAAACGCACAATGACAACCTGGAACTGCACGGCACCGAATCCTCAGGGAAAAACAATTAAAGGCTTTGTCCCTGAATGAGCTATGATCCACCAACCTTGCAGTTAATAGCTGAACGCACTAATCCATTGCACCACAGAGACTGATAGATGCACATATTGCAAGACATCCCTGTGATATCTTCACAGAGCACAGCACACACAGCTTCCCAACATGCAGGCTGCTCTCTCGGAACTCTCCGGAAAGAGCCTGTTCTGTTTCATGATGAACTATACAGTTGCAGTACACAATACGTCCACATCCACAGTGTGGAGCTACAAGCATTACATGCTGACAGACATTACAATCCCAAACTCGGGTGTCAGTCAGTTAAAGCTTCAGATTGCTCTGACCGGGATGGAACTTGTCCACTCTCAGTTGTACTTTTCCCAAATAAAGGGTGGGACATTCATTGTGGATGTGTGGAAGCAGTCTGGTCCCGCACACTGCAGACACTTCCATGTCACCGCCAACCAGCTCTCCCACAACCGGTGTGATCTACCTTCCAGCCTTCCGGTGCCTTGTCTGTGACAAAGTATTCTGATTGTCCCGAAGCCGGTATCCTTTGTCATCAATCGGGTTTTCAGTTGTTTCGGTAATTTTTACCTGCTGGACAGTCGAGGCACAAATTGTAGAGTGGAACACTTGCGTGGACCCCGGTTTTCTCGTGGTTGATTTTCCTGGTTGGGTCCGTCGGTCGCGGTGGTCCGGTTGATGCCTGTTACCAAGTCAGTTGGTATTGATGTTCCACTGATTGGTTTTTTGAAGTTCTTTTCTCTGATGTCGTGATGTCTCTTCCTGTGTTATCTCGCCGTGTGCTCTCGATCTTGATCTTGTTGTTCCAAAGTAATGGTCAGAAAAATAGGTTGCTCTTGGTACGATAGGCCCCCAGTTATACTCTGAGAGGCTGCTTAATCTTCGTGCCAAATCTAACGTTTCTTTTGTTTAAGTTTTGCTGCCCATTGATTTAAGTGGTCTTCTTTGTATAAATTTTGGCGGACTAGCTAACTGAGACTTGATTAAATGTTTTAATCTGGTGTTGATAGACTTTGGGATGGTGATACTCCTTATTTATGAACTGATGAACTCTTGTCCATTGTAATAGCACTGCTTTGGCTTCGGGAAGTCTGAGCTGAGCCAGATATTTCTATACATGTTGAAAAGGTGTTGGAATATGGATGTGATATTTGGGTCCTGTGGGTGGGGTGGATAATGTTACTTCCGTGGTCGATTGTTTAAATGCTAATGTTTTCTGGGGGTCTGACTATGGTTAAACAGCTCCCCCAGACAAACTGATTAGCTACAATATCCAAACTCTAAATCCCACCCCTCTGTCACTGCAGCTTTTCCCCACAGGCCCAAACATGCCTTTTAAAATCCCAAATTTTGTTAAGAATTGTAGATTTCTTCCATATGCTTTTTAGAATCCCAAACTTTATGTTTAATAGGCCTAAATCGAATTTCCTTTTCAGTGAGTCCAAACACTGGGGGGTTTCCATGAATTTTGGAATCTACATTGGCAGTCCCTCCGGATCGAGGAAGACTTGCTTCCACTCGCAAAGTGAGTTCTTTGGTGGCTGAACAGTCCAATACTAGAGCCACAGACCCTATCACAGGTGGGACAGATAGTCGTTGAGGGAAGGGATGGGTGGGACAGGTTTGCCGAACGCTCTTTCTGCTGTCTACACTTGATTTCTGCATGCACTCGGCGTTGAGACTCGAAGTGCTCAGCGCCCTCTCGGATGCACTTCCTCCACTTAGGGTGGTCTTGGGTCAGGGACTCCTGGGTGTCAGTGGGGATGTTGCACTTTATCAGGGAGGTTTTGATTGTGTCCTTGTAGAGTTTCTGCTGCCCACCTTTGGCTCGTTTGCCATGAAGGAGTTCCGAGTAGAGCACTTGCTTTGGGAGTCTCGTGTCTGGCATGCGGACTATGTGGCCTGCCCAGCAGAGCTGATCGAGTGTGGTCAGTGCTTCAAAGCTGGGGATGTTAGCCTGAATAAGGCTGTTGATGTTGGTGCATCTGTCCTCCCAGGGGATTTGTAGGATCTTGCGGAGACATCGTTGGTGATATTTCTTCAGCAACTTGAGGTGTCGACTGTACATGGTCCATGTCTCTGAGCCTTACAGGAGGGCAGGTATTACTACAGCCCTGTAGACCATGAGCCTGGTGACAGTTTTGAGGGCCTGGTCTTCAAACACTCTTTTCCTCAAGCGGCCGAAGGCTGCACTTGCGCATGGAGGCCGTGTTGGATCTCGTCGCCGATGCCTGCTCTTGTTGATAGGAAGCTCCCGAGATATGGGAAGTGGTCCATGGTGTCCAGGGCCGCGCCGTGGATCTTGATGACTGGGGGGCAGTGCTGTGCGGTGAGGACAGGCTGGTGGAGGACCTTTGTCTTACGGATGTTTCGCGTAAGGCTCATGCTTTCATACGCCTCAGTAAATACGTCGACTATGTCCTGGAGTTCAGCCTCTGTATGTGCGCGGACGCAGGCCTTGGTGAGGCCTCACCTGGAATATTGTGTACAGTTTTGGTTTCCTAATCTGAGGAAGGACATTCTTGCTATTGAGGGAGTGCAGCGAAGGTTCACAAGACTGATTCCCGGGAGGGCAGGACTGACATGTAAAGAAAGACTGGATCAACTAGACTTTTCTTCACTGGAGTTTAGAAGAATGAGAAGGGATCGCAGAGAAACATATACAGGTCTGATGGGATTGGACAGGTTAGAGGCAGGAAGTATGTTCCCGATGTTGGGGAAGTCCAGAACCAGGGGTCACAGTCTAAGGACAAGGGGTAAGCCATTTAGGACCGAGATGAGGAGAAACTTCTTCACTCAGAGAATTCTGAACCTGTGGAATTTTCTACCACAGAAAGTTGCTGAGGCCAATTCATTAGATATATTCAAAAGGGAGTTAAATGTGGCCATTACGGCTAAAGGTATCAAAGGTATGGAGAGAAAGCAGGAAAGGGGTACTGAGGTGAATGATCAGTCATGATCATATTGAATGGTGGTGCAGGCTCGAAGGGCCGAATGGCCTTCTCCTGCACCTGTTTTCTATGTTCTTATGTTTCTATGTTTCTATGCAAAGCACAGAAAAAAATGGTTGAAGTATCGACTCTGCCTCAGTTAGCATTTCTTTCATTGTGCAAAAGAAGGTGACGGGTTAATTAATGATGCAATCCCGTGAAAGCAACACAAAAGTTGAACAAAAAAACATACGGTGACTGGCAGGTGAGCACTGCTTCTGACACCCGGTGGGAATGGGCGGGGATTTTAAAGCCCCTTGTATTTTGAAACCTTCATATAGTCAAACATTTCCGATGTGCTGTATCGACCTCGTGGCGCAACGGTAGCGCGTCTGACCCCAGATCACGTCGAGGTCACTGTTCTTCAGGGTAATTCGGGAATTAATATTTTCTTTGCTGTTTGGCAATAACCAGACCCTTGCTCCAAGGTCTGTCTCACTGTTTCCCCGGTGTCAGACAGAGATACGCCTGCTGCCCTCATTTATTTCATGTGACAGGACACAAAAGGTCAAAATAAACCTGCAGTTGGCCACATATAGCCCTAAATAGTCAGGATGGCCGAGCGGTCCAAGGTTCTGTGTTTAGGTCGCAGTCTACTCTGGAGGTGTGGGTTCACATCACACTTCTGACACTTCCTGTTTTTAATCATGAAGTGAAACTCATTGTTTGACACCACGACCAACGCCTTAAAAGTGGGATTTTGCAGTCCACCTGCTCGCTTAACACTTCCGTCTGACCTGGTGCTGAAAGTGGAGATGTTTCCGCAGTGTAGTGGTGAACACGTTCGCCTCACACGCGAAAGCTCACCAGGCGGGATTATTTTCTGGAGCTTTCTCCTCAGGCATGCTCAGGGGCGAGTTTGTTCTCCTGTGAAATGTCGTAAGATCATAAGCATGTAAGGATTAGGGGCCGGAGTAGGCCATTCGGCCCCTCGAGCCTGGTCCACCATTCAAGAAGATCCTGGCAGTTCTTCGACAGCAAGTTTAAACATCTGGGGCGGAGCCAACAGGCGCCTGGCTGCAATCAACGACAAAAAGGTGCATTTTGCAGAATCCCAGCTAACTCAGTCAGTAGATCATGAGATTCTAAATCTCAGGGTCAGAGATGCGAGCCCCACGTTTGGTGATTATTTTTCATAGAATTATATAATCAGAAGTTTACAGCATGGAAGGAGGCCATTTCGGCCCATCGTGACCGTGCCGGCCAATAACAGGCTCTCCAGCCTAATCCCACTTTCCAGCTCTCGGTCCATAACCCTGCAGGTTACGGCACTTCAGGTGCACATCCAAGCACTTTTTAAATGTGGTGAGCGTTTCTGCCTCTCCCACCCTTTCAGGCAGTGAGTTCCAGACCCCCACAACCCTCTGTGTGAAGAAATTTTCCCTCAAATCCCCCCTACACCTTCTACCAATGACTTAAAATTTATGCCCCATGGTTGTTGACCCCTCTGCTAAGGGAAATGGGCCCATTCTATCCACTATATCAAGGCCCCTCATAATTTTATACACCTCAATGATGCCTCCCATCAGCCCACTTTGTTCCAAGAAAAACAACCCCAGCCTATCCAATCTGTCCTCATAGCTAAGATTCTCCACTCCCGATAACATCCTCGAAATCTCCTCTGTAAGTCTCCAGTGCAATCACAGTCTTCTTCCTGTAAAGTGGTGACGAGAACTGCACGCAGTACTCCAGCTGTGGCCTAACCAGTGTTTTATATTCAAGCATAATCCACCTGCTCTCTTATTCTAGGCCTCGGCTAATAAAGGCCAGCATTCTGTATGTCTTCTTAACCAGCTAATCCACCTTGCCTGCTACCTTAAGGGATCTGTGGACATGCACTCCCAGGTTGCTTTGTTCGTCTACAATTCTCAATGTCCGACCATTTAATGTTTAATCTCTTTCTATTGTGTCTGTAAGCACTCAAGTAATGACTCCATGAGGCAAGGTATTGTACTTGAACTGTGGTGACCTTAGTCCATTTATTGCAGTTCCTGAGTGAGGGTACAGGATGGTGAGCTCCGTTTTATACCTGGTTACCTGTCGTGTACCGGTGACCCCGAGGTCTCCACCAGTTGCACTCTCTGGTGGTACAGGCATAGTGTATACAGTGTGAAGGTACATCCAGTAGTCTTATGTAACTGTACATTGAGTGTACAGGGAGTATACTTATATTATATACACACAACATCACTCTCCCCTTAGTCTTGTGCCACTGGCTTTTGCATTGTGTGCTCTGGCCCGAGACCCAAAGCCCTTGCACCTTGTCTATGCTTTGGCTTGGTTCTCTCCCTGTGGACCCCCAAGTCCTTATTACCACGACATTGGGAAATGTTCAGCAGTGGATGGTTGGAGGTTGCAGTGGGGGTTGAGTGGGTTCTGGGTGTGATCCATGTGTGTCCATGGCTACATACATCCATTCAGCCCCCCCATACATAGACCATGTGTGTGGCTCAACACCTGCAAGTGCAGACCTGTACAGACAGAAAGAACAAAAAAACATCGGATTAGTTACATCACTGTTTGGGTTCTACAGTAGTGGAACAAGTACATTTTACAGGTAAGGTACATACGTGGTGTCACAGACTTGCCCCTGGGTTGTGTCGGTGCAGGTGGGTGAGGACACTAGTTCCAGAGTAACCAGACTGTGTCCAGGTTGTCTGATTACGGAGCTGTGTCCCCTGCCAGCTGGGTGGGCTCAGATCGCTCACCTGGCTGAGTCTCAGAGCCTTTGCCGTTGCCTCGTGATGGGCAGAGCCACAGGAGTGTGTGGCCTCCCTGTCCTCCTTTGAAGGCCGCAGTGTCTCCCTGCTGCTCTTCAGTGATAGTGGGAGCCTGGTCATCCCAGGTCCCGTTGGGAGGGCAGGAGGGTGATATCCGCTCGCTCCCAGTACTGGCCCTGGTGGCCAGAGAGGGGGCAGGGTACAGGTCGTGGTGCCTTTGCCGTCCGCTGATCACTGGCCCTGCAGCTCCCTGCGGTATCACATTGGTCCCGGAGGGGCAGGCTACATGATCGCTGGACCTGGGTGCTGACGGGAGGTTGCCCTTGGTTTTGCCGGCATGCTTGTAAATCCCAGCATCGCACGTCATCACTTCGTTGACTCTCACAATACTTTGGTTCTGACCGCAATCGCCTGACTTATCATGATTAGTTACATTTACAAACTTGAAATTGTCAGTTACATCTTTTACATATGTATCACCATCATCGCTGCATAAAGAGTGGAACTGTCCCTTTAATTGTGATGGGTTGCCGGTCTCCTTTAAGAGGGTCTTGCAATCTTTACCCCAATCCTGTTCGCCGCTCGGCATCATGTGTTGCTCCCTTGTGGTCTGGCTGCCGCCATCTTGACTTCAGGCCCTTCACCTCGTGGTTCGGACGCAATCTTCTTTCTCTCCATGAGGTAGGCTGCGGTGATCCTTTTCTCCCCAGGTTCTGCCACGGAAGCCGGGAAGTTACCTTCTGCGTGAATTTTCTTCCTCTGGAGTCCTGCCACTGGAGCCTGGAAGGTGAGGTCGAGTCGTTTGGGCTGGATCATCTCGCCGTTGGGTTGAGCGGTCTGTGTCACCGCCTCACAGTCGAGTTGGGCGGTTGGTTTTTCAGGGTTGTGCTGGATCCAACTTCGGGGTCATGGGGGATGTCGATCGCTGGATGTTGGAGCTTTTCCCAGCTCCAAGTGATCTTTTTCATCCATCTTCTTCCTAATAGCTTTGGACCATCACCAGCAATGATCCACAAAGGTAACCTGTGCATCTCGCCGCCATGGGACACCTGGACATCCACGCTGCCAACGACTGGGATGTATCGTTTGTGTAGGTGAGCAGTTTCACTTCGATCGGGATCATTTTAGGTCGTTCGATTGGATTGTCCCAGAGTTTCTCAAAGGCCGCCTGATTCATCAGTGACTGGCTAGCCCCTATGTCCACCTCCATCGTGACTGGAACATCGTTGATTTCAACTTCCATTTTCAACGGGGAACTCTCGGTGGTGCAGGTAAACACTCCGTACACCTCATCGTCGCTGGACTCCGGATGATCGGCCAACTCTTCATCGACTCGGTGAGTACGATTTCTCTTGCATATTCGCTGGAGGTGGCCCTTCATGTTACAGCCTTTGCAAGTATAGTCTTTATAGCGGCACTGGTAGGCCCTGTGATTTCCTCCACAGCGCCAGCATGGGGTTGGCCGGTTGGCCACATGTGGCGGACTCAGAATTGTGGGACTCGGTGTTCTGTTCTCTCTTCCCTGAGAGAGACTGCTAGCAGCAGCCCTGCCTCTAAAAGGCACCAGTCGGTTCACAGTACTTGCCGGGTTAGAGTCCTGGGGGTGAGACATCCACTTGGAATCGCAGGCCGAGATCATGAACGCCTGGCTCACGTTAATTGCCTTCTGCAGGGTGACCGTGGTGTCCGCAGAGCGCAGCCTGTGGAGAAGGCCCTCGTGACCGATTCCAATAACAAAGATGTCCCTTAGTACTTCGGTGAGGTGATCGCTAAAATCACATGGTGCAGCCAATCGTCTCAGGTCTGCAGCATATTTTGCGATTTCTTGGCCTTCGGATCCACCGGTGGGGAGAGAACCGGTGTCTGGCTGTGAGGATGCTCTCTATAGGTTTGAGCTGTTCCTGTATCAGCGTTACGAGCTCCACATATGTTATTGTCTTCTCTGGGACTAGCAGGTCCCTGACAAGGCCATAGACGGTGGGCCCACAACTACTGAGCAGGATAGCTCTGCACTTATCAGCCAGCGAGGTCGGGTCGTCTCCCCCCACGTCATTCGCAATAAAGAAGTGTTCGAGCCTTTCCACAAAGGTCTCCCAATCTTCCTCATCGGCGAATTGTTCAAACGTGCCAAGGTTAGCCATTGTCACATGGAAATTCGTATTCTCGTCATCAGTTATTGTGTCTGTAAGCACTCTAGTAATGACTCCACGAGGTAAGGTATTGTACTTGAACTGTGGTGACCTTCGTCCACTTATTGCAGCTCCTGAGTGAGGGTACAGTACTGTGAGCTCCCTTTTATACCTGGTTACCTGTTGTGTACAGGTGACCCCGAGGTCTCCACCAGTTGCACCCTCTGGTGGTACAAGCATAGTGCATACAATGTGAAGATACATCCAGTGGTCTTATGTAACTGTACATTGAGTGTATAGGATGTATACTTATTTTATACATACACAATAAAGATCATCGGTTAATTAATGGTGTTTTCCCGTGAAAGCAGGATAAAATTTATCAATGATTTAATTTCTGCATTTAGAAAGACATGGGTTAATCATGGATAGTCAGCATGGGTTTGTTCAGGGAAGGTCTTGTCTGACTCACTTGATTGAATTTTTTGAGGAGGTAACCAAGTGGATCGATGAGGGCAGTGCGTATGATGTAGTGTATAAGGATTTTAGCAAAGCTTTCGCCAAGTTCCCACATGGAAGACTGGTCACGAAAGTAAAAGCCCATGGGACCAGGGCAAAGTGGCAAGTTGGATCCAAAATTGGCTCAGAGGCAGGAAGCAAAGGGTAATGTTTGATGGGAGTGTTTGGGACTGGAAGGATGGTTCCAGTGGGGTTCCACAGGGCTCAGTGCTCGGTCCCTTGCTTTTAGTGGCAACATCAATGATCTAAACTTAAATATAGGAGGTATGATTAAAACGTTTTCAGGTGATTCTAATTTAATCCAGAGAAGTGTGAGGCTGTGCATTTGGGGAGGGCAAACAAGGAAAGAAACACACATTAAATGGTCGGACATTGAGAAGTGTGGAAGAACAAAGGGACCTTGGAGTGCATGTCCACAGATCCCTGAAGGTAGCAGGCCAGTTGGATAAGGTGGGTAAGAAGGCGCACGGAATGCTTACCTTTATTGGCTGAGGCATGGGATAGAAGAGCAGGTTGGTTATGCTTGAAATGTATAAAACACTGGTTCGGCCACAGCTGGAGTATTGCATGTAGTTCTGGTCACCGTATTATAGGAATTATGTGATTGTACGAGAGGGTACAGAGGAGATTTACGAGGATGTTGCCAGGCGTGGAGAATCTTAGCTATGAGGACAGATTGGATCGGCTGGGTTTGTTTTCATTGGAACAGAGGAGGCTGAGCGGAGACAACATTGAGATGTATAAAATTATGAGGGGCCTAGATATAGTGGATAGCAGAAGGGTCAACAACCAGGGGGCATATATTGAAAGTAATTGGTAGAAGGTTTAAAGAGGATTTGAAGGTAAAATTCTTCATGCAGAGGTTTGTGACGGTCAGGAACTCGCTGCCTGAAAGAATGGCGGAGGCAGATACCACATGTAAAAAGTATTTGGATGTGCACCTGAAGTGCCGTAACCTGCAGGGTTATGGACCCAGAGCTGGAAAGTGGGATGAAGCTGGATCGCCTCTTGTTGGCCGGGGCGGAAGTGATGGGCCAAAATGGCCTCCTTATGTGCTGCAAACTTCTATCATTCTATAATTCTATGAAAAATGTAAATATCCAATGTTGGTGTCGAAACCACGACCCTGAGATTAAAAATCTTATGTTTCACTGACTGAGCTCGCCAGGCTTCTGCCAAACATACCGTTCTCTCACTGATTGCAGACAGTCGCCTGTTGGCTCTGCCCCAGATGTTTAAACTTGCTGTCGAGGAACTGCCAGGATCTTCTTGAATGGTGGACCAGGCTCGAGGGGCCGAATGGCATACTCCGGCCCCTAATTCTCACATGCTTATCATCTTATGAACTTTTCACAGGAGAACAAACTCGCCCCTGAGCATGTATGAGGAGAAAGCTACAGAAAATATTCCCGCCTGGTGAGCTTTCGCGTGTGAGGCGAACGTGTTAACCGCTACACTGCGGAAACATCTCCACTTTCAGCACCAGGTCAGACGGAAATGTTGAGCGAGCAGGTGAACTGCTGAATCCCAGTTTTAAGGAGTTGGTCGTGGTGTCAAACAATGAGTTTCGCTTAATGATTAAAAATAATAAATGTCAGAAGTTGGATTCAAACCCACACCTCCAGATAAAACTGCGATCTAATCACAGCACCTCAGACCACTCGGCGGTGTGTGTGGCCACCTGCAAGTTGATTTTGAACTTTTGTGTCCTGTCACATGAATTAAATGAGGACAGCAGGCGTATCTCTGCCTGACACCGGGGAAACAGTGAGACAGACCTTGGAACAAGGGTCTGGTTATTGCCAAACAGCAAAGAAAATATTAATTCTGTAAGAACAGTGACCCCGACGTGATTTGAACACGCAACCTTCTGATCTGGAGTCAGACGCGCTACCGTTGCGCCATGAGGCCTACGCAATGTGTTTGAGATGTTCCTCTATATGAAGCTTTCACAATACAAGGAGCTTTAAAATCCCCGCCCATTCCCACCAGGTGTCAGAAGCAGCGCTCACCTGCCAGTCACCGTATGTTTTTTTCTTAAACTTTTGTGTTGCGTTCATGGAAAAGCATCATTAATTAACACCTCACCTTCTTTTGCACAATGAAAGAAATGCTAACTGAGGGACAGTCGATACTTCAATCATTTGTCCTGTGCTTTGGGGAGCGGGCAGGGAAGTGGACCTGAGTCCATGATCACATCGGCCATGATCGTATTAAATGGCGGAGCAGGCTCGAGGGGCGTATGACCGACTCCTGCTCCTATTTGTTTAGTTTTTCTGTTCTTCAGCATGTTAACCCATTTTACACGCTGTATTGCCGATGTCACCAGGAATCTGGGGCAACTTTTGTCAAATTTAACAGCACCGGTTATTCCTTCCGTGCAGAGAAATTAGAATCAGCAGCGAAGATAAAATCCCATGGTGATCATTTTCAGATTCAACGCAGTAGGATTTCAAATAAAGTGAAAGAATTTTACAGTGAAAAGATTTGGAAGTTTTACTTGTATTTGTATCTTTAACTAAACTTTGTGGCATCATGCCTCTGCTGAATAAGAAAGGAGGGTTTGACGTTGACCAGACTGCACTGCCCCTGGTATTTGTGAGCTCATCCTTTATATTCAGTGGTTTCTCGCCCTTTGATGGGCTGCAGTGTAACGGATATCACGTTGGCCTCACACGCGAAATGTCCCCGGTGGATCCGTTTTCTCTCACTGAAAGTTATCTATTTATTGGTTAAATAAAGAGCAATTCAGGAATAAGGGAGCCTTTCTACCAGGAGAATAAATAGCAAATAAAAACAGCAAATGCTGGAAATCTCAGCAGGTCAGGCAGCATTTTCCAGGAGACTAACTCTCCTCCGATTGTTCCCTTATAGCAAGTTTAAACATAATGTTTCTACCCAGAATCAAACCGGGTACTTTTCACGTATAAAGCAAATGTGATAACCACTGCACGACAGAAACCTCTGGCACAACAGCCCCAACAGAGGGGAGCTGACCAGTGAGCTCCCTCTGCGCTGATCGGGAATGTGTTGGCTCACCTTAAACAACTTCTGTCCCACACTGAAAGTTCTCAATCCTTCTCCTCCGCTGCCCTTTACAGAAATGTCACGGATCACCCAGCCACCGTGTTCACTTCCACATCCTCACAGTGGGGCCACAGAGGCTCCTACCGTCTCCCCGCGATCAGCGAACTCGCCCAGTTTACTAAATTAAACCCCGAACACGTGCCCGGCAAAGGGCAGGAGAAGCCAGATAGTCTGTAAGCTCGGTCTATCGCAGAAAGTATTGGTATTCATGGTGATTACAGCAATTATTAATCGTCTCACAGACCTCAATTATTTTTATGCGATGAATTGATCGAGAATTGAAACCAGGTTAGTGCGCCGGATCTTAACCCCTCGACCACCAGGGAACAGTTATGATACATGTAGATATATTTATATATATTTATATATGAACCTGAATATCAATGGCTAGCTGCCTAGACCTCATGGCACAACGGTAGTGCGTCTATCTTTGAGTGAGAGAAGTTGTTCCACAGTGATACCCATTTCATCTTTTGTTCCCTTTAAAACGCTAGAAACTGAGACAGGGGGAATAAATAGAGAAATAAAAGCACAGGGATATAGACAAGAGGAAGAGAGAAGGGGAAAGATACTGTCCCCACCCAGAACTAATGCAGAAACCCCTCTGCTGCGCTCGGGGTGGCCACCCACAGCCTGGATACACTAACGGGAGAACACCAGCGGCAGGTCGGGGCCATAAAAGGAACGGCGAGCGGCCCTGGGAGCAGCTTGGAGGTCCCGGGAGACTACTCCAGGGAGCAGCGCGAGCTGGTGCAGGAGGGCGGCGGCAGCGAAGAGTGATGTCATCAAGGTCCAGGTCAGTGATTGGAGCGTGGGCAGATACAGCAGGAGCGGCGAGATCGGGGCGAAGGAGCGGCGAGAGACTGTAGAGGGATGTGATCAGGGCCCAGCAGAGGCATGAGTTCGGGGCCAGGGGCCCAGGGTTAGCACGGGCCAGCCCACACTGCGATATGTGTGTGCACTGGGTCCGTGCAGCAGAGCTGGTCTCCAGTCGCCTTGGTTAACCCTTGCCACTGGACCAAGACCTCGCTCTGTCAAGCCCGTGTGATGGCTGGGGTGCAACGGCCATCACACGTTTAAAAAATCCACGCACAGGTATCTTCCACCCTTTGGGATGTCGTTCGGGTCATTCATTGAAACACCGTGAACTCATCCTTTTTCGGCGTGGAAGGAAGTCATCCTCGTTTCGAGGGACCGCCTATGATGATGATGATGATGGATACATTAACGTCCCAACAGCTCATTGACTGCAGGAGTGGGACCGTGCGGCGCTTCAGAAGACATGTCGAAAAGGCAAAGTCACTGATTCCGTCTCATGTGCTCCTCCGATCAAGAATAGCAACACACACTAAAAATGCTTCAATAATGGTTACATCTTATCTCCACATTTGCTAAGCAGGTAGTTTGTTGGTCGAGGGATATGATTTTTGCTTCGCAGTTGTTACTTGAAATTTGCAGAAAGATCCTGATTTCAAATCCCTGACGAACCTTGAGATTGCATTGAAATTTTGCAAAGAAGGACTTGGATTTCTGCAGCGTCTGTCAGTAACTCATGACGCCTCAAAGCGCTGTACAGCCGTTAAGTACCTTTGAAATGTTGCCATGTGAGGAAAGATGTGCCCAAATCACCTCACACGCACCTCAACTCTTTGCAAATGAGTTCATAGAATCAAAGAAGTTTACAGCACGGAAGGAGGCCATTTCGGTCCATCGTGTCCGCGCCGGCCAACTAGAGGCTAACCAGCCTAATCCCACTTTCCAGCTCGAGGTCCATAACCCTGCAGGTTACAGCACTTCAGGTGCACATCCAAGCACTTTTTAAATGTGTTGAGGCTTTCTGCCTCTACCACCCTTTCAGGCAGTGAGTTCCAGACCCCCACAACCCTCTGCGTGAAGAAATATCCCCTCTAAACTTTCGACCAATTACTTTAAATTTATGCCTCCTTGTTGTTGACCCCTCTGCTAAGGGAAATAGGTCCTTTCTATCCACTATATCTCGGACCCTCATCATTTTATACACCTCAATGAGGTCTCCCCTCAGTCTCTGTTCCATGGAAAACAAATCCAGCCTTTCTAATCTGTCCTCATGGATAAGATTCTCTACTCCCGGCAACATCCTCGTAAATCTCCTCTGCACCATCTTCAGTGCAATCATGCCCTTCCTGTAATATGGCGACCAGAACTGCATGCAGTACTCCAGCTGTGACCTAACCTGCCCCACCGACCCCATCTCTTGTATTCGATGCCTCGGTTAATAAAGGCAATCATTCCATATTTCTTCTCAACCACCTTAGCTACCTGGCCTGCTACTTTCAGGGATCTGTGGACATGCACTCCCTGGATTCTGGGGAGGACCCAGCAGATTGGAAAACTGCAAATGTAATGCCCCTATTTAAAAAAGGAGGCAGACAAAAAGCAGGAAACTATAGACCAGTTAGCCGAACATCTGTGGTTGGGCAAATGTTGGAATCCATTATTAAAGAAGCAGTAGCAGGACAGAGAAACATCGAAACATAGAAAATAGATGCAGGAGTAGGCCATTCGGCCCTTCGAGCCTGCAGCACCATTCAATAAGATCATGGATGATCATTCAGCTCAGTACCCATTTCCTGCTTTCTCTCCATACCCCTTGATCCCTTTAGCGATAAGGGCCACATCTAACTCCCTCTTGAATATATCGAACAAACTGGCATCAACAACTCTGCGACAGAGAATTCCACCGGTTAACAACTCTCTGAGCGAAGAAGTTTCTCCTCATCTCACCAGGGCCCTGTACAATTGTAGCAAGACTTCCTTACTCTTGTACTGTGGGCTATATATTAGGTACTATGGGCCGAGTGCCCTGTTTTTTTGCTGATTCGATGGTTGTATAAAAAGTTATTAAAATTTGACAGTTGCTCGGCAAACATATTTGTATTTCCTTCAGTGTGCTCCTTACTCTTCAAGGGCTAGATTTTCCCCAAGCAGTTTTGTCGGCGCACTGACCTCAAGCGCACCGACTTTGCTCGCTGGAAACGGCTCGGGGAAAAACTCGCCCCATCCTGGCCGCTGTGTACAGTCCCCGGAGTCCTGGCGTGGTGTCGATGGTGAAGTGGGGGGCGGAGCCAAATGCCTGCGCCGAAAACACTGCCGGCACCTTCGCACATGGGCAGTAGGGAGAGAAAACTTGGCACTCTGCCATTTTTACACGAGGTCTACAGTGCAAATTGTCCATGTTTGGAAACATGAAGGTTCCTGAAACACAGTTTCATTTACCCTGCATTGGTGCAATGAAAGGGCTTTAAAATCCCCGGCCACTCCCACCGTGGGTCAGACAGCATCAGAAGCAGTGCCCACCTGTCACTCACCCTCTCACGCCCGCTTTCATCACCTGCTGCCCGCGGACTGCAGCAAATCCAGTTCATCATCATCATAGGCAGTCCCTCGAAGCGAGGATGACTTGCTTCCACGCCAAAAAAGGATGAGTTCACAGGTGTTTCAATGATGGACCTAATATTCCAGGTCCCGAACTGCATGTTGAAGGGTGGAAGATGCCTGTGCGTGGATTTTTTTAACGTGTGGTGGCTGTTGCTCCCCAGCCATCACACGGGCTTGACAGAGCGAGGTCTTGGTCCAGTGGCAAGTGTTATCCAAGACGACTGAAGACCAGCTCTGCTGCACGGACCCAGTGCCCACACATATCACAGTGTGGGCTGGCCCGTGCTGCCCCTGGGCCCGTGGCCCTGAACTCACGCCGCCCCTGGGCCCCGATCACATCCCTCCACAGTCTCTCGCTGCTCCTGCTGTACCTGCCCACGCTCCAATCACCGACCTGGACTTTGATGACATCACACTTCGCTGCCGTCACCCTCCTGCACCAGCTCACACTGTACCTTGCCGTGGTACACCACCACGCTGCTCCCAGGCCGCCGCTCACCGCTCCTTTTATGACCCCGACCTGCCGCTGGTGTTCTCACGCAGGTCGGGGCCTCCACGCTGCTCCCAGCAAATCCAGTTACACCCCGTGTCACCACACAATTCTCAGCTGTTATTGTAAGCTGACTATATTTAAAGCTATCGCAGAGGCTGCAAGCAGTGTTCCCTGGTAGTCTAGTGGTTAGTATTCAGTGCTCTCACTGCCGTGGTCTGGGTTTGTTTCCTGGTCAGGGAAAGCATTTTTACAGAGCAAATTGACAAAAATAATTCAAATCTGTGAAATACTGAATAATTGTTTCAATCATCATTAATCCACCCACATGTGTCGCACACTGAAGGAAATACAAATATGTTTGCCGAGTGACTGTTGAATTTTAATAACTTTTTATACAACCGTAGAATCAGCAGAAAATCAGGATATTCGGACCATAGCACCTAATATTCCGCCCATAGTGCAAGAGTAAGGAAATCTTGCTCCAATTGTACAGGGCCCTGGTGAGACCACACCTGGAGTACTGCGCACAGTTTTGGTCTACTTATCTGAGGAAGGATATATTTGCCTTGGAGGTGGTACAACGGAGGTTTACCAGATCGATTCCTGGGATGAGAGGACTGTCCTATGGTGAGAGATTGTGTAGAATATGCCGATACTCTCTGGAGTTGAGAAGAATGAGAGGTGATCTCATTGAAACGGACAATATTCTGAAGGGGATTGACAGAGTAAATGTTGAAAAGCCCGGCTAGCTCAGTCGGTAGAGCATGAGACTCTTCATCTCAGGGTCGTGGGTTCGAGCCCCACGTTGGGCGATTACTTTTTCATTAAACTTTTATGTTGCTTTCGCGGGTCAATATCATTAATGAACCCATGATCTTCTTTTGCACAATGATAAAAATGCGAACTGAGGGAGAATTGATAATTTAATCAAATAATGAAAGCAGCGCCTCAGACCGCTCGGCCGTCCTTACTGTTAGATGTTCCAGATGCAAGTTATTACTCTGGAAAGTTTCAGACCGGGCGCTTGTTCAGGGCTGCTGGAAGGCCCAGTGACCGGGATATCCTCTCCCCCGGGGTTTTCCTGAGCCTGTGCTCGGTGTACGGGGAGCTTTGGTCCGGGTCCGAGGTAGCTTGTATCCCAGGGATGGACAATAACCCTCTGAGCTCTGGAAGTGGGGAAGAGCGAATAATTAATGAGTTGTTTGTGGGTTTCAAATGCAGCTTAGATCTGCTGGTGTAAACCGATCGCATTGTTTCACGGAATGAATGAAATGCTGACAGGGACAGTCAAAACTTCAAAAAGTGAACTTTAATAATTCATGAAACTTTAATCCTTGATGAAGTTTTATCCCCGATCTGATTTTACACAATCTGTATTGGAGGAGACTGATTTTAAATGTGCATTGCTCATTCAACAATGTATCCAAAACAGCTTTTATTGCAGACAAGTTTTTGTTTGAGAAATAATGTTTCTGCGCAGGCTTGAACCGGGAACTTTTCACGTGTGAAGGAAATGTGATAACCTCCACACGACAGAAATTGCTGCTGAGCTCAGTGCCCAGAGAGAAGTGTTCAGGAACAAGCTGAAATGCTCAATCCCTCTCTCTGCAAAAAGTTCCTTTCACAAACATTTTTCTGACCAGAACGGCACCAAACAACAATGTCCTCCTTTCAAAGTCATTAAACTCCCCAATTTCCACGTCTGCAATTTTAAGGACAAGGACTGAAAGCGCTTTGCGATCAGAAAATTGCAGGAAACCCTTTGCGGTTAATGACAGGGATTTTGATGGTTGATTTCTGTTCACATCTTGTGTTATGTATTTAACCCTTGACAACCTGTGCACTCCATCATCAGAGGGCCTACCTGTCGGAGTCCCAAGGGATCCCAGTATCCTTTGGGAGCACGGTATGTAAGCAGGCTACCCATGAGGTACCTGCACTCTGGAGTCTTATTAAAGGAGCTAAGGTCACACTGACTCATTATTCACAGTACTCAGTTTCATCCTTTATCATGAGCGTATCAATTGGCGACGAGACAATGAACAACCACGCAAAAATGCAAGGAACAGTTGGTATCCTGGAGAAGTTCTCAGAAGTGGACGATTGTGAAGCCTTTGTGGAGATACTCGACCAATACTTCGTGGCCAACGAGCTGGAAGGGGACGAGAACGCTGCCAAATGAAGGGCGATCCTCCTTACCGTCTGTGGGGCAGCAACCTATGGCCTCATGAAGAATCTTCTAGCTCTGGTGACACCAACAACTAAATCCTATGAAGAATTGTGTACGCTGGTCTGCGAGCATCTAAATCCTAAAGAAAGCGATCTGATGGCGAGGTATCGGTTCAACACGTGCCAACGGTCGGAGGGCCAGGAAGTGGCGAGCTATGTCGCTGAATTAAGGTGCCTCGCAGGACATTGCGAATTTGAGGGATTCCTAGAACAAATGCTGAGAGACATTTTCGTGCTTGGCATTGGCCATGAGATCATTCTTCGCAAACTGTTGACTCTCAGAATCTGAGCAAAGCCATAACGATCGGTCAGACAATTTCCACCAGTTCCTTTAAACACAAAAACGTAATTTATTTCTCGTGGACTGGATGGAGGACCATGGTCCATGTAAAAAATTGTTATCGTTTTCCATGAACTAAATGTTCATAAAAGTATTGGAGTGGGAACTCACTGGATAACAGCACAGCTGGCAATGTTTGCGGAATATATTCGTGCAGCCAAAACGCACAATGACAACCTGGAACTGTGCGGCACTGAATCCTCGGGGAAAACAGTTAAAGGCTTCGTCCCTGGGTGGGCTCAAGCCACCAACTGTTCGGTTAACAGCTGAATGCGCTAACCCATTGCGCCACAGAGACTAACTTAAATGTAAACTGCAAGACATCCCAAACCAGGGTGTCAGTCAGTTAAAGCTTCAGATTGCTCCGACCGGGATGGAACTTGTCCACTCTCAGTTGTAATTTTCCCAAATAAAGGGAGGGACATTCATTGTGGATGCATGGAAGCAGTCTGGTCCCGCACACTGCAGACACTTCCATGTCACCACCAACCAGCTCTCCCACAACCGGTGTGATCTACCTTCCAGCCTTACGGTGCCTTATCTGTGACAAAGTATACTGATTGTCCCAAAGCCAGTCGTTGGCTTTAATTACTTTTCACCTCCTGACTGCAGATATTCCTGTGATTAAACCTGAACAAAAGGATTACAGGGACAGTTGGATTCATAATTTCTTCGCTTGGTGAAATTTCAAAGATTGAAAGTGACGCACATCAACCCCAAACCTCGTCACCTACTCGCTAACCGCTACACGCTGCTCCCGTGAGATGGAAGCCCAGTTGCTGTTTCAAGCTTGAATACAGGTCCAAGCAGAAGTCATTCAAAGAAAGTCTAAGTCCCTGAGGCACCTGATTATTTGCACCGAACTCCTTCGCAAAGAGTTGAGGTTCGTGTGGGGTGATTTGGTTACATCTTTCCCCACACTGCAACACTTCAAACATAACTCAACGACTGTAAAGTGCTTTAAAGCATCATGAGTTCCTGAAAGGTGTTGCAGAAATGCAAGTCCTTCTTTGCAAAAGTTCGATGTAATTTCAAAATTGGCGGCAGAATAGTGGGCTCGGCCGGGATTTCTCGCAAATTTCAATTAACAAGCCAGAAACGAGAATCATACCCCTTGACCAACAAGCTAACTTTTTGACAAACTTGGAGATAAGGTGTAACTTTTATAAAAGCATTTTTTGTGTGTAGCTATTCTTGGCAGAAGGCGCACATGAGATCGATTCAGTGACTTTGCTTTTTCGACCTGTCTTCTGAAGCGCCGCACGGTCCCACTCCGACACTCAATGAGCTGTTGGGACGTTAGTGTATCCAGGCTGTGGGTGGCCACCCCGAGCGCAGAAGAGGGGTTTCTGCATTATTTCCCCTTCTCTCTTCCTCTTGCCTGTATCGTTGAGCTTTGGTTTCTCTATTTATTCCCCTGTCTCAGTTTCTTGTGTTTAAAAGGGAACAAAAGATGAAATGGGTGTCACTGTGGAACAATTTCTCTCGCTCAAAGTTAGATGCACGACCGTCGCGCCATGAGGTCTCGGCAGCTAGCCGTTGATATTCAGGTCCATAAATAAATATATATTTTTATATTTATACAAATTATCGAAGCTGTTCTCTGGTCGAGTGGTTAAGATCTCGAGCATTAAACTTCTTTCCATTCTCAATCAGTTCATCGCAGAAAAATAATTGAGGTGTGTGAGAGGATTAACGATTGCTGTAATCGCCGTTAATAACCCCACTACTATCTGTGACAGAATGAGCTTACACACTCTCCCGCTTCTCCTGCCCTTTGCCGGACAGGTGTTGGGGGTTTAATTTTACAAACTGGGTGAGTTCGCTGATCGCGGGGAGACGGTAGGAGTCTCTGTGGCCCCACTGTGAGGATGTGGAAGTGAACACTGTGGCTGGGTGATCCGTGACATTTCTGTAAAGGCAGCGGAGGAGAAGGATTGAGAACTTTCAGTGTGGGACAGAAGTTGTTTAAGGTGAGCCAGCACATTCCCGATCAGGACAGAGGGAGCTCACTGGTCAGCTCCCCTCTGTTGGGGCTGCTTTGCCAGAGGTTTCCGCAGTGTAGTGGTTATCACGTTTGCTTTATACGTGTAAGGTCCCTGGTTCGATCCCAAGTGGGAGCATTATGTTTAAACTTGCTGTGGATGAACAATGGGAGGCGAGGTTAATCTCCTGGCAAATGCTGCCTGACATGCTGAGATTTCCAGCATTTGCTGTATTTATTGATTAAAGTATCGACTCTCCCTCAGTTAGCATTTCTTTCATTGTGCAAAAGAAGGTGACGGGTTAATTAATGATGCTTTCCCGTGAAAGCAACACAAAAGTTTAACAAATAAACATATGGTGACTGGCAGGTGAGCACTGCTTCTGACACCCGGTGGGAATGGGCGGGGATTTTAAAGCCCCTTTTATTGCAGAACCTTCATATGGACGAACATCTCAGACTCAGTGTTTCGGCCTCGTGGTGCAGCGGTGGTGTGTCTGCCTCTTGATCAGAAAGTTGCGTGTTTAAATCATGTTGAGGTCCCTGTCCTTTTGGGTAATTCCAGAATTAATATTTTCTTTGCTGTTTCACAATACCCAGACCCTTGCTCCAAGGTCTGTCTCACTGTTTCCCCGGTGTCAGGCAGAGATACGCCTGCTGTCCTCATTTACTTCATGTGACAGGACACAAAAGTTCAAAATCAAACTGCAGGTGGCCACACATAATATTGAGCAGTCAGGATGGCCGAGCGGTCTAAGTTGCTGCATTCAGGTTGCAGTCTGCTTTGAAAGCGTGGGTTCCGTAGTGTGGTGGTCATCACATTCACTTAACACGCAAAAGGTTCCCGTTTAAAACCAGCTGAAAACGTGCTCAATTAAATATGAGAAGCATTGAATAATGTGCATTTCTGGTTCAGTATTAACAAAGCACAATGTCTCCCAGTCCTGCTATATTTACTGAATAGTCTGTGCAGTTCGGTACACATTCAAACTCTACAGTTTCCAGCCCTGACGGTGCAGAAAGTCCCTCTCAAAGCTGCACATTCCAGCTGCTTTCAGTTGAGTTGTGAGAGATTATTGACGGATCCTGCAGCTGTGAAAAGGAATGATGTGTTAGAGGGGTCATCAAACGGGGCCATGTGGGTTGAATTAAAGAACAAAAAAGGGGCGATCACACTACTGGGAGTGCACTGTAGACCCCCAGGCAGTTAGAGGGAGATAGAAGAACAAATATATGGGCAGAATGTTGAGAAGTGCAAAACCTATAGAGCTGTAATAGTGGAGGATTTCAACTACCCGAATATTAACTGGGAAAATGATAGTGTGAATGGTACAGATGGTGGAGAATTCCTAAAATGCATTCAGGAGAACTTCTTTATCCAGTATGTAACAAGCCCATCAAGGGAGGGTCGGTTCTGGACTGGGTCTTGTGATCGAAGAGGGGCAGGTAGAAGGGGTATCAGTGGGAGAGCATTTTGGTGCGAGTGATCATACTCAGTAAGGTTTAGGGTAGTTATAGAAAAGGACAAAGGGGACCAGGAATAAAAGTTCTCAATTGGGGTAAAGCCAATTTTGCTGAGCTGAGATGGAATTTTGCCAAAGTGGACTGAGAACGGCTACTTGCTGGTAAATCAGTGTCAGAGCAGTGGGAGGCATTCAAGGAGGAGATCCTGAGGGTACAGAGCAAGTATGTTCCCTTAAAACAAAGGTGGGACGAACAAATCTAGAGCTCCCAGGATGTCAGGGGAAATACTGGGAAAGTTAACGAAAAAAAGGGAAGCTTATGACAGATACGGATAACTCAATACTGCAGAAACTCTAGAGGTGCAGAGGTGCAATTAAAAAATATATCAGGAAAGCAAAGAGAGAGCATGAGAGAATGTTGGCAATTAAATCTGGGAAAACCCAAAGATGTTTTACAAATACATTAAGAGCACGATGATAACAAGATAAAGAGTGGGGCCTATTAGAGTCCATAAAGGGAATCTGTACACGGAGGCGGAAGACTTGGGTAGGATTCTTTATGAATACTTTGCATCTGATTTCACAAAAGAGAGGGGCGATGTGGACTTTGCAATGAGGGTGGAGAAGTGTGAAATATTAGATGAAATAAACAGAGTGAGAGAGGAAGTAGTGGTGGTTTAGCAGCTTCGAAAGTGGATAAATCCCCAGGCCCGGATGAAATGTAATCCAGGCTGATAAGAGCAGCAAAAGAGGAAATAGCAGAGGCTCTGACCACCATTGTCCAATCCTCACTGGCTACAGGTGCGGGGCCAGAGGATTGGAGCACTGCTAACGTTGTACCTTTGTTTAAAAAGGGAGAAAGGGATTGAGTAAATACAGGCTGGCCAGCCGAACCTTTTACAATTATTTGGAAAAATCCTGAGGGACAGGATAAATCTTCATTTGGAAAGAAATGGATTAATCAAGGATAGTCAACATGAATTTGTCAAGGGAAGGTCGTGTCTGAGGAGGTAACCAGGAGGGTTGATGAGGATAGTGGTATGATGTAATGTATATGCACTTTAGCAAAGCTTTTGATAAGGTCACACTTGGCAGACTGCTTACGAATGTAAAAGCCCATGGGATTCAAGGGCAAAGTGGAAGTTGGGTCCAAAATTTGTTCAGAGGCAAGAATCAAAGCGTAATGGTTGATGGGTGATTTTGTGATCCAGTGGGGTTCCGCAGGGCTCAGTGCTGGGTCCCTTGCTTTTTGTGGTATACATCAATGACTTGGACTGAAATGTTGAGGGTATGAGTAAGAAGTTTGCAGATGACACTAAAATAGGCTGAGTGGTTGATAATGAAGAAGAAAGTGGCGGACTACAGGAAGATATCAATGGATGTCTCAAGGCGCTTTGCAGCCAATGAAGTACTTTTTGAAGTGCGGTCACTCTTGTAGTGTGGGAGACACAGCCGCCAATTTGCACACGGCAGGCTCCTATAGGCAGCAGTGTGATGCTGACCAAATCATCTGTCTCTGTGATGTTGATTGAGGGATAAATATTGACCAGGACACGAATCCTGGCCACATTGATCCTCCCAGCACTTCACACTGTTCTCTGAGGGACCAGCGCGATGATACTAAAACAACAAGCGAAGTTGGTAAGCTATCCATGCAGTCCATCGGAATCCAGCCACACCACCTTATACCACGGGTAACATCTCTGCATGGATTCTGGAATCTGGATCAACAAACCATAATCCCATCTTAGAAGGAATTCCGGGAGGTGCTTCAAGCTTTATTACATATATGTTAACATTTTTAAGGTATTTAAACAAATGCCGACGTTTTTGAAATGGGCGTCTGGGTGACGTCATCAAAACCCTGGTCGTCATTTTGGAGCGTGAGCAGCAACATCGGCAGGGCCCAGGTACAGAGGAGTGGGAAGGTCGGGGCGGATGAGCGGTGAGTGTTTGTGGCGAGCTGCGGTGAATGTTTATGGTGGAGGAGCGGCGACAGATCGTGGAGGAGGTGTGACAGATGAGGGGACGGGGCCCAGAAGAGCCGAGGGCCCAGGGGCAGCACGGGCCAGCCCACACTGCGATATGTGTGTGCACTGGGTCCATGCAGCAGAGCTGGTCTCCTGTCATCTTGGTTAACCCTTGCCACTGGACCAAGACCCAGCTCTGTCAAGCCCGTGTGGTGGCTGATGTGCAACAGTCACCCCACGTTAAAAAAATCCACACAAAGGCATCTTCCACTCACTCAATTGGATTCAGGATTGGAACATCGGGTCCTTCATCGAAACACCTGTGAACTCATGGAAGCAAATCGTCCTCGATCGAGGGACCGCCTATGATGATGATGATCAATGTACTGGTCAGGTGGGCAGAACTGTGGTAAATGGAATTCAATCCGGATAAGTGTGAGGTAATACATTTGGGGAGGTTTAACAAGGCAAGGGAATACGCATTAAATGGTACGACACTGAAAAGTGTAGAGGAATAAAGGGACCTTGGAGTGCAGGTCCGCAGATCCCTGAAGGTAGCAGGCCAGGTAGTTAATGTGGTTAAGAAGGCAGATGGAATACTTGCCTATATTAGTCAAGGCATGGAATACAAGAGCAAGGAGGTTATGCTTGAACTGTACAAAACACTGGCTACACCACAGCTGGAGAACTGCGTGCAGTTCTAGTCACCACATTACAGGAAAGATGTGATTTCACTGAAAAGGGAGCAGAGGAGATTTTCTAGAATGTTGCCTGGTCTGGAGAATTTTGGTTATGAGGATAGTTTGGAGATGCTGAATCTGTTTTCTTTGCAACAGAGGCTTCTGAGCGGAGACCTGATTGAGGTGTATAAAATTGAGGGGCCTGGATAGAGTGGATAGGAAGGTCCTGTTTCCCTTGGCAGAGGGGTCAACAACAAGGAGGCGTAGAATTAAAGTAATTGGGGGAGGTATGGAGGCGATATGAGGGGACATTTCATCACCCAGAGGGTGGTGGGGGTCTGGAACTCACTGCCTGAAAAGGTGGTAGAGGGAGGGACCCTCACCGCATTTAAAAGATACGTGGATGTGCACTTAAAGTGCCGCAACCTACAGAGCTCTGGACCGAGAGCTGGAAAGTGGGATTAGGCTGGATAGATCTTGGTCGGCCGGCGGGGACACGATGGGCCGAAATGGCCTCACTCTGTGCTGAAACTTTCTGATTCTGTGATTCTATTAATATAGAATATATACCATTCTCATAATTTTTCCATGGTGGTCGAGTGGTTAAGATCCCGAGCACTAACCCTCTTTCTATTCTCAATCAGTTTATCACATGAAAATAATTGAGGTCTGTGAGAGGATGAATAATTGCATACCTCGGGAGCCTATTATCAGCGAGGGCAGGCATCAACGACGAGGTTCAACACTGCCTCCAGTGCGCCAGTGCAGCCTTCGGCCGCCTGAGGAAGAGAGTGTTCGAAGATCAGGCCCTCAAATCTGCCACTAAGCTCATGGTCTACAGGGCTGTAGTGATACCCGTCCTCCTGTATGGCTCAGAGACGTGGACCTTATACAGTGGGCACCTCAAGTCACTGGAGAAATACCACCAATGATGTTTCTGCAAAATCCAGCAAATCCCCTCGGAGGAAAGATGCACCAACATTCGCGTCCTCAATCAGGACAACATCCCCAGCATCGAAGCACTGACCACACTCGACCAGCTCCGTTGGACGTGCCACATTGTTCGCATGCCTGACACAAGGCTCCAAAAGCAAGCGCTCTACTCGGAACTCCTGCATGGCAAGCGAGCCCCAGGTGAGCAGAGGAAACGTTTCAAAGACCCTCAAAGCCACTTCATAAAATGCAACATCCCCAACAACACCTGGGAGTCCCTGGATAAAGACCACCCTCAGTGGAGGAAGAGCATCTGGAGGGTGCTGAGCACCTCGAGTCTCATCGTCGAGAGCATGCAGAACACATGCACAGGCAGCGGAAGGAGCGTGTGGCAAACCAGTCCCACCCACCCTTTCCTTCAACCACTGTCTGTCCCACCTGTGACAGAGACAGTAATTCCTGTATTGGACGGTTCAGTCACCTGAGAACTCACTTTTAGAGTGGAAGCAAGTCTTCCTCAATTTCGAGGGACTGCCTATGATGATGATGAATTGCTGTAATCACCGTTAATAACCCCGTTACTTTCTGTGACACACTGAGTTTACAGACTCTCTGGCTTCTCCTGCCCTTTGCAGGACACTTGTTCCGGTTGTAATTTTACAAACTGGGTGAGTTCGCTGATCGCGGGGAGACGGCAGGAGTCTCTGTGGCCCACTGTGAGGATGTGGAAGTGAACATGGTGGGTAGTAATTACGTGACATTTCTGTAAAGGACAGCGAAGGAGAAGGATTGAGAGCTTTCAGTGTGGGACAGAAGTTGTTTAAGGTGAGCCAACACATTCCTGATCCTCCTCTCTTCTTCTGAGGCAGTCCCCCGGAGTCGAGGATGACTTGCTTCCACATCAGCATCGGTCCCGATCAGCACCGAGGGAGCTCACTGTTCAGCTCCGCTCTGTTGTGCTTCTTGTAACAGAGGTTTCTGTAGTGTAGTGGTTATCACGTTTGCTTTACATGTGAAAAGTTCCTGGTTCTATCCTGGGCGGGAGCATTATGTTTATACTTGCTGTGGATGAACAATCGGAGGCGAGTTTCGTCTCCTGGCAAAAAAGCAGATGCTGCCTGTGCGGTACCAGAACTGAACACAGTCCCCCAAGTGAGGTTTATCCAGGGCTTTGTATATCTGCACACAACATCTGTCCCCTTGTGTTCCAGTTATACGAACATAAGAAATAGGAGCAGGAGTTGGCCACACTGCCCCTCGACCCTGCTCCACCATTTAATAAGATCATGGCTGATCTGATCATTTACTCAGCTCCACTTCCCTGCCCGCTCCCATAACCCCTGATCCCCTTATCGTTTAAGAAATTATCGATTTCTGTCTTAAATATATTCAATGTCCCAGCTTCCACAGCTTTCTGAGGCAGTGAATTCCGTAGATTTACAACCCTCTGAGGGAAGAAATTCCTCCCCATCTCAGTTTTAAATGGGCGGCCCCTTATTCTAAGATCGAGTTCTAGTCTCCCCCACCAGTGGAAACATCCTCTCTGCATCCACCTTGTCGAGCCCCCTCATAATCTTATACATTTGGATAAGATCACCACCCATTCTTCTGAATTCCAATGAGTAGAGGCCCAATCTAAACAACCTTGCCTCAGAAGTCAACCCCCTCAACTCCGGAATCGACCAGTGAACCTTCTCTGAACGGTCTCCAGAGCAAGTATATCCTTTCATAAATATGGAAAACAAAACTGCATGCAGTATTCCAGGTGTTGCCTGTATAACTGTAGCAAGATTTCCCTGCTTTTATACTCCACCCCCTTTGCAATAAAGGCCAAGATTCCATTGGCCTTCCTGATCACTTGCTGGTGATCGAGTTCGCGAGATATGAAGGCCAGCTTAACATTAGTCTTATTTGATTATTTTCTGTACCTGCCCATGACATTTACATAACACCATGTTGACTCTGTCAAATCATGTTATAATTTTCGAAGTGCCCTGACACCACTTCCTTAACAATGGATTACAGCATTTTCCCGATGACTGATGTCAGACAAACTGTCCTGTAATTCCCGGTTTTCTCTCTCCCTCCTTTCTTGAATAGCAATGTTACATTTTCTACCTTCCGATCCGCTGGGACTGTTGCAGAATCTGGACATCGTGGTGCAAAGGTTACGGGTCTAACTCCCGATCAGGAGGCTGCGTGTTCAAATCAGTTAATTTAGCTGTTGTTCTTCCGGAATTGATATTGTGTTTGCTGTTTCACAATAACCAGACCCTTGCTCTAAAACCTGTCTCACTGTTTCCCCAGGGGCACGTTCATGTTACAATAAACATTCTGAATCAGATGCCTGAAGTACAGTGTGTAAAATGGGATATGGTTTAACAGTTAACATGCAAAACACAGAACCAATTATTCAATTATTGACTCTCCCTCAGTTAGCATTACTTTCACTGTGCAAAAGAAGCTGATCGGTTAATTAATGAAGTTTGCCCGAGAAAGCGACATAAAATTTAACAATAATGATTCACCCAACGTGGGGCTCAAACCCACAACCTTGAGAATAAAAGCCTCATGCTGTATCTACTGAGCTAGCCAGGATTATGTAAATCACATCTCCCTGTTGGTGATTGCAGCCAGGCGCCTGTTGGTTTCGTCCCATTTCGCGGTGTTTCCCGATCCTGTCTGTCTCTCTGGCTCTGTTCAACCTGTGTGTGGCCACCTCCAGTTTGATTTTGAATGAATACCTGTGTTTGTATATTCAGTAAAAACAGAAAATGCTGGAAACACTCAGCAGGTCGGGCAGTATCTGTGGAGGTGGGGAAGTGGGAATAATCAATGGGTTTGCGGCTTTGATCTGCTGCTGGGAAGTGAGGCAGCGCTGCAGGATGCTTTTTTTCGAGGTGTAAGCAGAGGTTTCCGTCGTGTAATGGTTATCACCTTCGCTGCACATGTGAAATATCCCCGGTTTGAGCACGGACAGAAACATTATTTTGGCAAATATTTTTCTGTGGGATACATTTTAAAAAGTCGCCCCAGGTTCCTTGTATCATGAGCGATTGGCATTTTAACTCACTCTCCTAAAATACAGTGTGTGTAAAATCAGATAGGGGATAAAACTTCTTCAATGATTAAAGTTCCTTAACTCAGTAAAGTTCAGTTATTGAAGTTTCTTTCGATGCATTGCATAAACATAATTGAGGTGTGTGAGAGAATTAATAATGGGCTTTAATCATTAATGAGCCCATTACTTTATGTTACAGACCCATTACTTTATGTTACAGACCCAGGTTACACACTCTCCTGCTTCGGAAAGAGTTGATTGGGGCACATCTTTCCCCACATTACAAGGCTCCATCGGTACTTCATTGACTTTAAATCACTTGGGGATATCCTGAGTTGTTGAAAGGCCACGTAAAAATGCAAGTCATTCTTTGCAAAAGTTCTAACCGCAAGTTCAAACTTCGCCGGCAAATGGAGGCTCACCCAGAATTTGTTCTGACACCATCACAAAGTCCTTAAAAGTGGGATTCAGCAGTTCAGCTGCTCGCTTTACATTTCCGTCTGACCTGGTGCTGCAAGTGGAGATGTGTCCGCAGTGTAGCGTTTAACACGTTCCCCTCACACGGGAAGGCTCACCGGGTGGAAATATTTTGTTGGAACTTTCTCCTCATGCATGTTCAGGGGAGAGATTGTTCTCCAGTGAAAGGACATAAGATCATAAGAACGTAAGAATTAGGAACAGGAGTCGGCCATTCGGTCCATTTTAAAGTTTTCAAAATGATTCCACATAGGGACCTTTGGTGTGTTTGGGGAACATGATAACCGCTACACTACAGATATATGGTGGTAGATGTTGTCAAAGGAACATAACCAGAGCTCTAACCAACACAGCTGGCCGATACTTCAGGAGCTGGTTTTACGAGAATAGAATGACGGTGCTATATTTAGGAAGGCTGTGAGAGTGGCAGGAATTGATCTCGTGTTTCCCAGACTTTATACACAGGAACATAAGAACAGGAGGAGGCCATTTGGCAGCGAGTGGTTAAGATCCGAATGCGCTGCCTGAAAGGGTGGCAGAGGTAGAATTAATCTTATCTTTCAAAATGGATTTGGATAAGTATCTGAAGGAAAAATATCTCAGGGGTACGGGTAAAGGCCGGAGGAGTGGGACTAGCTGAGAGTCGGCACGGGCTCGACAGGCCGAACGGACTACTTCCGTGCTGCAACCGTTCCATGATTCTATATTATGTTTAAACTTGCTGTGGATGAACAATCGGAGGCGAGCTTAGTCTCCTGGTAAAAACACTGATGCTGTCTGACCAGCTGAGATTTCCAGCAATTCTGTTTTTATTTGTTATTTATGGATTGAGTCGGTACAACTAGAGCTTTTTGATTCAGAAGATTCGGGGGGCACGGAAAGTTGGGAGTTGAACGACTTTGAAAGGAACATTTTTGACTTGACAGAAATGTTTGTGAAATGATTTTTTGACAGAAAGGGATTCAGAATTACATCATCTGGCTTCACACTTCTCTCTGGGCAGGCAGTTAAGCAGGGGTTTCTGTCGTGTAGTCGTTATTATGTTAGTCTCTCACACACAAAAGGTCCCCGGTTCAAGCCCGGGCAGAAACATAATTTTAGAATATATTTGCTGTGAAATAAATTGAACATAAATACCCCAGGTTCCTTGTCTTTTGAGCAATGAACATTTTAAACCAATCTCATAAAATACAGAGTGTGTTAAGTCAGATAGGGTGTAAAATGTCATCTGTGATTAAAGCTCCTGAAATTATTACAGTTCAGTTTTTGAAATGTCGACTGTAAGTCTGCAAAACAATCCGGGTGGGAATATTGGCCCAAAAATTCCGGTTGGAGGCTTCCCGCGGACAATTCCCTTCCGACCGGAGATGTTTTACGAACCTACCTGGTGGTCTAGGAGGCACCGTGGATTCCACTGGGGAGGCCTTCTCTTCCCGCGCTGCGAAGCACACTCCCGTCCGGAGGGATCCCACGTGTGACTGCTCAGCCAATCAGGTACGTATTCCACAGCTTTCCCATTGATAGCAATGAGACTCGCGTACCTACGGGTTCTCAGGGCTATTCATGAGAACAAAAAACACACACACACTGAGAAATAATAAAAAACAGACCTCACATAATTAAAATTAATTGAAATTAAAGTAAATAAACGCATTAGAAAAAAACAAGATTGTTCCAATTTTTTTTAAGCTTTGTAATTCGGGTTAAAAATTAACTTACCTTCGTTGGCAGAGTTTTTCACAATACATTGTGTTTATTTTATTTTATTTTATTGTGGTTATGAGTGTTTTTAAACACTTGCGCCTGTAAAATTACGCTATGCGCTTGCTTTTTCAGCTGCAAGGTTTTTGAGGATATTTGCTGGGCAAGTTATGCGTAAATCCCGCAATCCGTAGAAACTTTGTATGGGCCCAGGACGTTGGAATTTCCCTAAACTTACTGTGGATGAAGAATCGGAGGCAAGTTTAGTTTCCTGGCAAATGCTGCCTGAGCTGCTGAGATTTCCAGCATTTGCTGTTTTTATTTGCTATTTATTCTCCTGGCAAAAGGGCTCCCTTATTCCTTAATTGCTCTTTATTTCACTTCAATAAATAGATAACTTTCAGTGAGAGAAAACGGATCCACCGGGGACCTTTCGTGTGTGAGGCCAACGTGATATCCGCCACACTGCAGCCCATCAAAGAGCGAGAAACCACTGATTATAAAGGATGAGCTCACAAATATCAGGGGCAGTGCAGTCTGGTCAACGTCAAACCCTCCTTTCTTATTCAGCAGAGGCATGAACGGGAGTCAGATGCCTCAAAGTTTAATTAAAGACACAGTAACAAGTAAAACTTCTAAACCTTTTCACTGCAAAATTCTTTCGCTTCATTTCAAATCGTACTGTGTTGAATCTGAAAATGAGCAACGTGGGATTTTATCTTCACCACTGATTTCCTGCATTGTTTCACATTGCAACATTAAGTTGTGAAAATACTGGCAAAACTGAGCCCCTGATTATTTCACGTCGGGGTCACATTGCTTTTGGATAATTCCAGAATTAATATTTTCTTTGCTGTTTGGCAATAACCAGACGCTTGCTCCAAGGTCTGTCTCACTGTTTCCCCGGTGTCAGGCAGAGATACGCCTGTTGCCCTCATTTATTTCATGTGACAGGACACAAAAGTTCAAAATCAACCTGCAGATGGCCACATGCAGCATTAAATAGTCAGGATGGCCGAGCGGTCTCAGGTGCAGTATTCAAGTTGCAGTTTTTTCTGGAAGTGTGGGTTCAAATCCCATTTCTTCATTATCGTCATTAAGCAAAACCCATTTGCTTGGCACCACGACCAACTTCTTAAAAGTGGGATTCAGCAGTTCACCTGCTCGCTTAACATTTCCATCTGACCTGGTGCTGAAAGTGGAGATGTTTCCGCAGTGTCGCGGTTAACACGCGAAAGTGGTGGGTATATTGAATATTTTCTGGAGCTTTCTCCTCATACATGCTCAGGGACGAGTTTGTTCTCCTGTGGAAAGTCATAAGATCATAAACATGTAAGGATCAGGAGCAGGTAAAAATACATCTCCTCACCCCACATCCCCTGCCCCGGATTTTTCCTTTTACCAATTATCTTATGTCTGTGTCCTCTGGTTACCGACACTCCTGCCCGTGGAAACAGTTTCCCCATAATTCTAAAAACCTCTATTAAATCTCCCCTTAACTGTGATTACTGGGGTTCAATGTGGGGAAGGGTCAGTTCATCCACTTTGCACCGAAGAATGATCGACCAGTGCATGATCTAAAAACATTATGTTCGAGAAGATTTTTTCTGTGAAATAGTCGGTCCTGTTAATTTTAACAAAAGTTGCACCGGGTTCCTGGAGTCATAAGTGATACATCCTTACTGTACAGTATAAATGCACACGAGGCCCATGCGTGCGAGAAGGTCAGTCTGTGCCCTGTCCTTTATTCCTTTGCATTCAAGTGATGAAATTGGGTGGAGCTTCCCCTTTTATACCTGAAGGTCCAGGTTAGCAGTGTCTCCCACAAGTTCACCACCTAGTGGTCATTGCTCTCACAGTGTACAACTTGTCAGTTTATACGTGGGTTACAATGCTGGTTGAATACATGACATCACCTCCTACCCCAAAGTCTTTTTGGGATCACAGGTTGAGTCTTTCTGGTGGTTTACGCTCTCTTGTAGAGCGCCTGAGTTGGGGCTCCGGTTGTTGGGCGCTGGCCTGTGTGTCTGCTGTTTGCGGTGCATCAGGCCTATCAGTGACTGGGCTCTCCTCCCTTTGTTTCTGGTATTCGGTCACCTTTGCTGGAGTGAACTCGATATCGTGTTCTTCCTCTGCTTCTTCTATGGGGTTGCTGAACCTCCTTTTTGTTTGATCCACGTGTTTGCGGCAGATTTGTCCATTGGTAAGTTTAACTACCAGAATCCTATTGCCCTCTTTGGCAATCACAGTGCCTGCGAGCCATTTAGGCCCTGCAGTGTAGTTGTGGACAACAACAGGGTCGTTTACACCAATATATCGAGCCCTCGCATTCCTGCCATGGTAGTTATATTGTGATTGGCGCCTGCTCTCAACAATTTCTTTCATGGTGGAGTGTATAAGGGATAACCCGGTTTTGAGCGTCCTTATCATTAGCAGCCCTGCAGCTGGAACCCCTGTGAGCGATTGTGGTCGGGATCTATTGGCCAACAGGAGGCGTGATAACTGGCTTTGTATGGAACCCCCTTGGATTCTGAGCATCCCCTGTTTGATTATCTGCACTTTTCGTTCTGCCTGGCCGTTTGAGGCTGGCTTGAACGGTGCCTTTCTGACATGGTTAATTCCATTGCCTGCCATGACGTCCTGGAATTCAGTGCTTGTGAAGCACGGGCCATTGTCGCTGACCAAGATGTCCGGTAGACCGTGGGCGGCGAACATTGCCTGTAGACTTTCTACCGTGGCAGAGGATGTGCTTGAATTTAAAATGTCACACTCGATCCATTTGGAGTGAGCGTCTACTACAACCAAAAACATTTTTCCGATGAAAGGACCTGCGTAGTCATCATGGATGCGTGAACAAGGCTTGGCGGGCCATGGCCAAGGGCTAAGGGGGGCTTCCCTGGGCGCAATGCCTAGCTGGGCACACGTGTTGCACCTGCGAACACAAACTTCCAGATCTGCATCTATCCCTGGCCACCAAACATGTGACCTGGCAATTGCCTTCATCATGACAATGCCCGGATGCTCATTGTGGAGTTCTCTGATGAACACCTCTCTGCCCATCTGGGGCATGACTACGCGGTTTCCCCACAGGAGACAATCGGCCTGAATCGAGAGTTCATCCCTGCGCCTGTGAAATGGTTTAAATTCCTCAGGGCATGCCCTGTACGTGGCTGCCCAGTCCCCATTCAGGACACATTTCTTGACTAGAGACAATAGCGGGTCTCTATTTGTCCAGACTTTAATCTGATGGGCTGTCACGGGTGAGCCTTCGTTTGCGAAAGTTTCAACAGCCATGACCATCTCAGCAGCATGCTCGGTAGCCCCCTCAGTGGTGGCTAGTGGGAGCCTCCTGCGTGCATCGGCGCAGTTTTCGGTGCCCGATCTGTGCCGAATTGTATAGTCATCGGCGGCTAACGTGAGTGCCCACCTCTGCATGCGGGCCGATGCGTTTGCATTTATGGCCTTGTTGTCGGCCAAAAGTGACGTTAGGGGTTTGTGATCTGTCTCCAGCTCAAATTTCCTGCCAAACAGGTACTGGTGCATTTTCTTTACCGAATATACATATGCTAGCGCCTCCTTTTCTATCATCCCGTAGCCCCTTTCTGCCTGGGACAGACCTCTGGAGGCATAAGCTACCGGCTGTAACTGACCCTTGGCATTGACATGCTGCAACACACACCCGACACCATAGGACGACGCATCGCACGTTAACACAAGTTTCTTACATGGGTCATATCGCGTTAACAGATTGTTGGAACATAACAAATTGTGTGCTCTATTAAAAGCCCTTTCCTGGCTGTCCCCCCAGACCCATTCGCGACCTTTGCTTAGGAGCACGTGTAGCGGCTCTAGCAGCGTGCTCAATTTGGGAAGAAAGTTACCAAATCGTTCGGGAGCCCCAGGAACAAACGCAGCTCCGTCGTGTTACGGGGTCTGGGTGCTCTCTGGATCGCTTCCGTCTTGGATGCAGTAGGGCCCATCCCGTCTACTCCTACCCTCATCCTCAGGAATTCTACCTCTGGAGCAAGGAAGATGCACTTTGCCTTTTTCAGTCGCAGCCCTACCCGGTCCAGTCTGCGTAGCACCTCCTCCAGGTTGTGGAGGTGTTCTTCAGTCTCGTAACCCGTGATGAGGATGTCGTCCTGAAAAACCACCGTCCCTGGAATCGACTTGAGGAGGCTTTCCATATTTCGTTGGAAGATCGCGGCGGCCGAGCGAATCCCGAACGGACATCTGTTGTACTCAAACAACCCCTTGTGTGTCGTGATGGTGGTCAGCTTCTTCAACTCACTCGCCAGCTCCTGGGTCATGTAAGCCGAGGTCACGTCCAATTTTGAAAAATGTTTGCCACCGGATATCATCGCAAAGAGGTCCTCCGCTCTCGGTAACGGGTACTGGTCTTGGAGTGACACCCGATTGATGGTGGCCTTGCAATCACCATATATCCTGACCGACCCATCCGCCTTGAACACCGGTACAATCGGGCTTGCCCAGTCACTGAATTCGACCGGCAAAATGATGCCTTCCCTCAGCAGGCGGTTCAATTCACCTTCGATCTTTTCCCGCATCACGTACGACACTGCTCTGGCCTTGTGATGTACTGGCCTGGCTTCCGAGTTTATGTGAATCACTACCTTGGCCCCCATGAAAGTGCCAATGCTGGGTTGAAATAATGAGTCAAATTTGTGCAGGAACTGTGAGCATGATACTCGCTCCACAGAGGTAATAGCATTGACATTGCCCCATTTCCAGTTCATGACAGTAAGCCAACTCCTCCCCAGTAGTGCGGGACCGTCCCCCGGGACAACCCAGAGTGGCAACCTGTTCTCCGAATCTTTGTGGTTCACGATTACCGTGGCGCTGCCAAGCACCGGAATGATCTCCTTGGTGTATGACCGTAGCTGTGCGTCAATCGGTGATAATTTTGGCCCTACTGGCCTTGGACGCCCACAACTTTTCAAACTATTTGATACCAATCAGGGACTGGCTAGCCCCCGTGTCTAGCTTCATTGATACTGGGATGCCACTAAGGAGCACTTTCATCATTATTGGTGGCATCCTGGTTTATGAACTGTATACATGCTCCACATGAACTCACTGAACTTCAGCTTCCAGCGATTTTCCCCAGCGTTCATTTCTGCAATTTCTGTCGGTATTTTGCTCATCTCTGCAAACTCTGGCTGAGTTTGTGCCTCCATGCCTCCAACATGAGCTGTTGTTGGAAACAAAAGGTCCCTTGCGAGTCAATCATTCCTGACTACCCCTGTGACTGTCCTTGAGTGTGCCATTAACAGGTATTGATGGCCCCATTACTGGCCACATTGTCCCTTGCAATGGTGTGAATCGCCGTTCTGCTTGCCATTATCTCTGTCGAACTCCCCCTCTGGGTTCGACGACATGTTGGGGCATACCCGATTGCCCTTGTCTGCCTGGAGAACTGTGTGTTACTTCAACAAAGTTGATTCTCTGTCCCAACCATTCCTTAACACAGTATCTCTCGTCTATTCTGCTAGTGGCCATGCTCACGTGGTTTAAATCCCAGTTTCTCGTCACCATTGATACATCCTTACTATACAGTATAAATGCACACGAGGCCCATGCTTGAGAGAAGGTTAGTCTGTGGCCTGTCCTTTATTCCTTAGCACTCAAGTGATAAAAGTGGGTGGAGCTTCCCCTTTTATACCTGAAGGTCCAGGTTAGGAGTGTCTCCCACAAGTTCATCACCTAGTGGTCATTGTTCTCACAGTGTACAACTGAGGTCAGATTATATATGGGTTACAATGTTGGTTGAATACATGACAATAAGCACTTAAAATTTTAAACCATTCTCCTAAAATACAGTGTGTAAATGAGTTGGGATAAAAGTTCATCACATGTAAAGAGAAAATTGATGATTGAAGCTAGTAAAAGATCCTCTCGGAATAAGTGATCACAGTATGGTTGAATTTGTAATACAGATTGAGGGTGAGGAAGTAGTGTCTAAACAAAGGGGACTACAGTGGGATGAGGGCAGAGTTGGCTAAAGTAGACTGGAAACACAGATTAAACGGTGGCACAATTGAGGAACAGTGGAGGACTTTTAAGGAGCTCTTTCATAGTGCTCAACAAAAATATATTCCAGTGAAATGGAAGGGCGGTAAGAGAAGAGATAACCAGCCGGGGATAACCAAGGAAATAAAGGAGAGTATCAAATTAAAAACCAATGCGTGTAAGGTGGCCAAGGTTAGTGAGAAAATAGAAGATTGGGAAAATTTTAAACGACAGCAAAGAATGACTAAGAAAGCAATGAAGAAAGGAAAATTAGATTACGAAGGTAAACTTGCGCAAATCATAAAAACGGATAGTAAAAGCTTTTACCGATATATAAAACGGAAAAGAGTGACGAAAGTAAATGTTGGTCCCTTAGAAGATGAGAAGGGGGATTTAATAATGGGAAATGTGGAAATGGCTGAGACCTTAAACAATTATTTTGCTTCGCTCTTCACAATGGAAGACACAGAAACCATGCCAGAAATTGCTGGTCACAGGAATGTGGGAAGGGAAGATCTTGAAACAATCACTATCACTAGAGGGGTAGTGCTGGACAGGCTAATGGGACTCAAGGTAGACAAGTCCCCTGGTCCTGATGAAATGCCAGGGTATTAAAAGAGATGGCGAAAGTTATAGCAGATCCATTCGTTACAATCTACCAAAATTTTCTGGACTCTGGAGAGGTACCAGCGGATTGGAAAGCAGCTAATGTAACGCCTCTGTTTAAAAAAGGGGGCAGACAAAAGGCAGGTAACGATAGGCTGGTTAGTTTAACATCTGTAGTAGGGAAAATGCTTGAAACTATCATGAAGGACGAAATAGCGGGACATCTAGATAGGAATAGTGCAATCAAGCAGACGCAGCATGGATTCATGAAGGGGAAATCATGTTTAACTAATTTACTGGAATTCTTTGAGGATATAACGAGCATGGTGGATAGAGGTGTACCGATGGATGTGGTGTATTTAGATTTCCAAAAGGCATTCGATAAGGTGCCACACAAAAGGTTACTGCAGATGATAAAGGTACGCGGAGTCAGTGGAAATGTACTGGCATGGATAGAGAATTGACTGGCTGACAGAAAGCAGAGAGTCGGGATAAATGGGCCCTTTTCGGGTTGGAAATCGGTGGTTAGTGGTATGCCACAGGGATCGGTGCTGGGACCACAACTGTTTACAATATACATAGATGACCTAGGAAGAGGGGACAGAGTGTAGTGCAACAAAATTTGCAGAAGACACAAAGATTAGTGGGAAAGCAGGTTGTGTAGAGGACACAGAGAGGCTGCAAAGAGATTTAGATAGGTTAAATGAATGGGCTAAGGTTTGGCAGATGGAATACAATGTCGCAAAGTGTGAGGTCATCCACCTTAGGAAAAAAAACAGTAAAAGGGAATATTATTTGAATGGGGAGAAATTGCAACATGCTGCGGTGCAGAGGGACCTGGGGGTCCTTGTGCATGAATCCCAAAAAGTTAGTTTGGAGGTGCAACAGGTAATCAGGAAGGCGAATGGAATGTTGGCCTTCATTGCAAGAGACATGGAGTACAAAAGCAGGGAGGTCCTGCTGCAACTGTGTAGGGTATTGGTGATGCCGCACCTGGAGCACTGCGTGCAGTTTTGGTCACCTGACTTAAGGAAGGATATACTAGCTTTGGAGGGGGTACAGAGAACGATTCACTAGGCTGATTCCCGAGATGAGGGGGTTACCTTATGATGATAGATTGAGTAGACTGGGTCTTTACTCGTTGGAGTTCAGAAGGATGAGGGGTGATCTTGTAGAAACATTTAAAATATTGAAAGGGATAACATGATAAAGGCAGAGAGATTGTTTCCACTGGTCTGGGAGACTAGAACTAGGGGGCACAGACTCAAAATACGGGGGAGCCAATTTAAAACCGAGTTGAGAAGGAATTCCTTCTCCCAGAGGGTTGTGAATATGTGAAATTCTCTGCCCAAGGAAGCAGTTGAGGCTAGCGCATTGAATGTATTCAAGTCACAGATCGATAGATTTTTAACCAATAAGGGAATTAAGGGTTATGGGGAGCGGGCGGATAAGTGGAGCTGAGTCCACGGCCAGATCAGCCATGACCTTGTTGAATGGCGGAGCAGGCTCGAGGGGCTAGATGGCCGACTCCTGTTCCTAATACTTATGTTCTTCTGTTCTTATGTACCACTATCCCTCAGTAACCATATTATCATTTATTTAATTCTGCAAAAGAAAGTTATCGGTTAATTGAACGTGATTAAATGAATTCATTTTTTCACATTAGCTGCATGTTGACATTTATATAGGGCTATTAGTTTGAAAACTGTGTTGTAAATATTATCTCCCTGACCAAGAATCGAACCTGTGTTGCGGTGGTACAAGGGGTGGATTTAGTAAATCATTTGAATGTGATCTCAAGTGGCGTGAATTTAAGATCATGTTTATTGTAGTGTATGTAGGCATCTTTCGTAATGACTCCACGAGGCAGGGTATGATACTTAAACTGTGTAGACATGTAGTCCTTTATTTGAAGCTCCTCGAGTGAGGACACCAAGCTGTGAGCTCCTTTATATACTGGGTTGCAGGTAACCTTTCGGTCTCAAGCAGCAGCATCCTCTGGTGAAGGGAAGATGTGTAGAGTGTAAGAGTACATTCAGTGTTGCATAGCAGTGTTACAGACATCACACAGTAAACAGGCATGCATATACAACACTTACAATCTGTTTCGGTGTGAATCAAGTGAACTGAAAATGACAGTAATGTCATGAACTATAACGATGCAGCAAGAAAACGTTATATCGGTCCCTGGTTGTTGAGTGGTAAGGATTCTATGCTCTCAACGTTAAGTCTAAGGTTCAATTCCCACCCTGGGAAGTTGTACTTTTAATTCAAAACCTGATTAAAAAAAAGAGTTCATTTATTTTACAGATCTATATGCAAATCATGTATAAAAAATAAGAATCATTGACTTGAACATCATTAATTAAGACATAAATTATTTTGTAAATCTTTAACCATTTATTTTGTCATGAGCATGTGAGGAACTTTTATCCTGATCTCATTGGGTTTAATTGTGGTGCAAATGACAAACCGGGGGCTGGGTTATGGAAAGGTGTCCGTAGTGTAGCCGTTATCATATTCACCTCCCAAATGAAATGTCCCCGGTTTGATCCTGGGCGCGTGCTTTATTTTAGAATATATTTTCTGTGAAATACATTGAACAAAAGTAGCCCCAGGTTCCGTGTCTTATGAGCAATGAACATTTTAAACCAATCTCCTAAAATACAGGGTGAGTAAAGTCAGATTTATGGATTGAGTCGGCACAACTAGAGCTTTCTGATCCAGAAGATTCGGGGGGTGCGTTAATTTGGGAGTTTGATAACTTTGAAAGGAACATTTTTGACTTGTGCAGCTTCAGTCAGAGAAATGTTTGTGAAAAGATTTTTTCACAGAAAGGGATTCAGAATTACACCTTCTGGCTTAACACTTCTCTCTGGGCACTAAGTTCAACAGTGGTTTCTGTAGTGTAGTGGTTATCACGTTCCTCTCACACATGAAAAGTCCCTGGTTTGAGCCCAGGCAGAAACATCATTTTAGAATATATTTGCTGTGAAATAAATTGAAAAAAGTACCCCAGGTTTCTTGTCTTCTGAGCAATGAACATTTTAAACCAATTTCAAAAATTCAGAGTGTGTTAAGTCAGATAGGGTGTAAAATATCATCTATGATGAAAGCTCCTGAAATTATTACAGTTCAGTTATTGAAGTATTGACTGTAAGTCTGCAAAACAATCCGGGTGGGAATATTGACCCAAAAATTCCAGTTGGAGGCTTCCCGCGGGCAATTCCTTTCCGATCGGTGATGTTTTAATCACCCCACCTCCCACGGAGTTTAATTAATTGCATGTAATTATTTGAAAAAAATTTGAATTAAAAAGTTACTTTCCGAACTCGGGCTCCCTCTGTGAATGCCTAACCACGAAACGAGCAGGATACACATTCAATAATTTAATTCCAGGCTTCATATTTTCTTTGCTGTTTCACAATAACCAGACCTATACTCCAAAATCTGTCTCACCGTTTCCCCGGTGTCAGTCAGAGAAGCACATGGGACTGAATCAGTGACTTTGCTTTTTCGACCTGTCTTCTGAAGCGCCGCACGGTCCCACTCCGACAGTCAATGAGCTGTTGGGACGTCAGTGTATCCAGGCTGTGGGTGGCCACCCCGAGCACAGCAGAGAGATTTCTGCATTAGTTCTGGATAGGGGCAGTATTTCCCCTTCTCTCTTCCTCTTGTCTGTATCCCTCGGCTTTGTTTTCTGTATTTATTCCCCCCGCCTCATTTTATGTGTTTAAAAGGGAACAAAAGATGAAGTGGGCGACACTCTGGAACAATTTCTCTCACTCAAATATATCTATTTAGTGAAGTGAAATAAAGGGCAATTAAAGAATAAGGGAGAAGCCACTGTCGCCCTTTTGACAGGAGAATAAACTCGCCCATGGCTGTTCATCCACAGCAAGTTTAAACATAATCTTTCTGCACGGGAACCTTTCGCGTGGAAAGCAAATGTGATAATGGCTCCACTGCGGAAACCGCTCTGACCAGAAGTACAGCAGAGGGCAGCTGACCAGTGAATGCCTTCTGTGCTGATCGGGAATGTGTTGGCTCACCTTAAACAACTTCTGTCCCTCACTGGCAGCTGTCAATCCTTCTCCTCCACTGCCCTTTACACCAACATGTCACTGATCCCCACCCACCACCCCACATCCCCATCGTGTTATCTTCCATGTTAGCACAGTGGGGCCGCGGAGACACCTACTCTCTCCCCGCGGTTAGTGAACTCAGTCAGTCTGTAAAATTAAAGGGGAACAAGTGTCCCGCAAAGGGCAGGGGAAGGAAGAGAGTCTGTAACCTCGGTTTAATTGTTTGTCAAAGGTTACCCGTCCTGTTGTGTATTTCCAGCAGTTTCCTACTTTCACAGGTGGAGATACCGGGGCTGGACCATGCTCCTAAAATACAATGAGGTCGGGATAAAAGTTCCTCACGGACTCAGGGCAAAATAAATGATTGAAGTTCTACAATGGATTAATTAATGATGTTTAAATCAATGAATCTTTTTTCTCCATGATATGCATGTAACTCTTTCTTATAAGGTTTTAATTTTGATGGAAGTGTAATATCCCTGGCCGGAAATTCGGTGGTGAGAGCGCCGAATCCTAATCACTGGACCACCAGGGAACGCTGCATTGCTGCATCGCTGCATCGCAATGCTTGATGTCATTATTGTCCTTTTCAATCCACTTGTTTCACACCGAAACACATTGTAACCGTGATCTGAATTTAACTTCACGTGATTCTTTGAAATCACCTTTAAATGATTGGGTAAAACCACTCCTTATACCACCGAAAAACAGCTTCGATTCCAGGTCAGGGTGGTAACTTTTGGAACAGCTTTTTTCAATTCAAAACCTGATAAAATTGACGACATGCAGCTAATATGAAAAAATAAGAATTTATTTAATCACAGTTAAATAACCGATAACCTTTTTCAGGATGAAATAAATAATAATATAGTTACTGAGGGACAGTAGTATCTTTAATCATTCATTTTCTCTTTACATGTGATGAATTTTTATCCCTATCTCATTTCCATGCTGTATGAGAAATTGTAAGTGTTTATGACTCAGTTGTAAAACCATTGATTGTGTGTGTGTCTATTCTTGATAGGAGGAGCACTTGAGACCGAAGTTCCAGTTCGATATATGTATCAATAGAATCAATTTTCACCAGTTCCTTTAAACACAATAACATAATTTATTTTGATTGGACTGGATGGAGGAACATGATCCATGTAAAAAATTATTTTCGTTTTACTTGAGCTGAACGCTCATAAAATTATTGGAGTGGTAACTCACTGGATAACAGCACAGCTTGCAATGTTTGCGGAATATATTCGTGCAGCCAAAATGCACAATGACAACCCGGAACTGTGTGGCACCGAATCCTCGGGGAAAAACATTAAAAGGCTTCGCCCGGAGATGGGTTTGGATTACCCACCTTTCAGTTACCAGCTGAATGCGCTAAACCATTGCACCACAGATACACACTGCAAGACATGCAAAACCAGGGTGTCAGTCAGTTAAAGCTTCAGATTGCTCCGACCGGGATGGAACTTGTCCACTCTCAGTTGTACTTTTCCCAAGTAAAGGGTGGGACATTCATTGTGGATGTGTGGAAGCAGTCTGGTCCCGCACACTGCAAACACTTCCATGTCACCACCAACCAGCTCTCCCACAACCGGTGTGATCGACCTTCCAGCCTTCTGTTGCCTTGTCTGTGACAAAGTATGTTTCAAAAGTTTTGGCATAGTTGGTTCCATGGTGTAATGGTGAGCCCTCTTGACTTTAAATCTAGTGATCTGAGTTCAAAACTCAGTAAAACCTAAATTCTTGTTGTCCCAGCTGCTGAAAATTTGGGACAAACAAGTGAAAGACACCTGGTGCTGGTGGGCAGTTTTGTTACCTTTTTCATTGATGCTTGATCTGCAAGTCTAGTTGTCAAATTGTGTGCTCAACCGTCAGTTATCTGCTACAAATCAGCGGAGTACAAATCACTTCGTTGTCTAATGCTGCCTTTGCCTGCACAATGTGTGCTGAGATTATCTGTGCAATATGCATTCCGCAGGATGAATAAAAGCAATGCTTTTTGAAATGCAGGCACTGCATGTTTTGCACTCGACAAAACGTTGCATTTTCTTTTTATTAATTTTACATTAATGCATTGCAATGCCAACGCACTTTTTACGTGTCAAGATCGATAATTAGCAGAGCAGAATGAAGAGATCGCAAAGTTTCTGTTTAAAGAATGGACTCAGTCGAGAATATTTTGCGGATTTTATTTTTCTGAGGCGATTTTCCCTGTGCTGGGAACACCCTGCGCAGATATGTGAAAAAGCTGGTTTTGTTAAAACTCCAGAGACCGCATGGCAGTGAGCTGGGACAAAAGACCTGTCAGTCATCCATTGACAAAAGAGCTGTCGGCCAGGAAGGGGGGCCACTGACAAAGCCACTCTAATTTGTAAAAGCACTTCTCACCTCCATCTCAGAAGGAGACACAGAACAATGAACCCACCAGCCTGGCCAGCCAAGGAGGAGCTGGGTCTTTCCCAACACAAAGGCTCAGAGAGATGCCCAGACTAAGGGCCATCAGCCCAATGCATGGGAGGGATGGCCCATCACTGACTAAGTACCCGTGCTTAGAAACAAAGGGGTTTTAAAGATTGGCGGGAAAAATAGGGGTAGCAAGACTCCCAGAAAGACAGGGTCCTTTCCACTTTATTTTGAGCTTGGAGCTTGGTGTGAAGCTTGGAGCTTGCAGCTTGCAGCTTGTGTCTAGAGAGAGCCCCCTCTCCCTCTCGCTCTCGCTCCACCGATCGATGTACCAGAGGAAGGGGCCGCTGTACTGCAGAAGAAGCCACTGAGACTGAAGACCAGGCAGTGACTTCCCACAGCTGAGCTGAGCAAGGAAACCTGCTGCGTGTGGTGGTGAACATGGTCGCGAGTGTCCCAAGCCAGTAACCAGATATCCCAGGCCAGCTGGGTAAGGGCTCAGGGTTTTCTCAGAAGTGAAGCTTTTCAGGGCTATTCTGGGGAGGGTAATTCATTGGTAGGGGTGGGGTTAGAATCCACCAGGGAATTACTGCGTGTTACTAGGTTCATTTCTGTACTGTATGTATGTTGTTTGTAACCGGGATTTTATTCTCCACAGAGACAGTGATTTTGTTTAGCAGTGCATGTTTTAGCCAGTGAATGTTGGACCAAATAAATATACTACGATTTATCACTGAAGCATCCCTTTCCGTGACTCATTTAATTTACACTCTGAATAATAATTCCCGACCTAGAACTTTTTTAAGGTGGAGGCGATTCAAACCGTCCGTCTGGCAATTGGGTGAGGATCACAAACACTTACAATATTTACCAAACGATATACTTGCTTTGGAGGCAGTTCAGAGAAGGTTCACTGGGTTGACTCCGGAGATGAGGGGTTGACTTATGAGAAAAGGTTGAGTAGGTTGGGCCTCTACTCATTGGAATTCAGAAGAATGAGAGGTGATCTTATCGAAACGTATAAGGTAATGAGGGAACTTGACAGGGTGGATGAAGAGAGAATGGTTCCACTGATAGGGGAGACTAGAACTAGGGGGCATGATCTCAGAATAAGGGGCCGCCCATTTAAATCTGAGATGAGGAGGAATTTCTTCTCTCAGAGGGTTGTAAATCTGTGGAACTCGCTGCCTCAGAGAGCTGAGAAAGCCACGACATTTAATAAATTTAAGATAGAGATAGCTTCTTCACTGATAAGGGAATAAGGCTTATGGGGAACGGGCAGGGAGGTGGACTTGAGTCCATGATCGGATCAGCCATGATCATATTAAATGGCGGAGCAGGCTCGAGGGGCCATATGGCCTACTCCTGCTCCTAGTTCTTAAGTTCTTATGTTCTTAATAGCGGCACACAAAAAAATGCTTTTATAATGGTTGCACCTTATCTCCACCTTTGTCGAACAGTTGGCTCGTTGATCAAGGGCTGTGATTTTCGCTTCGGGATTGTTAATTGAAATTTGCGAGGGTTCTCAGTGGAGCCCTTATATTGCTCGCAAATTTTGAAATTGCCGAGAACTTTTGCAAAGAAGGACTTGCATTTCTGCAGCGCCTTTCAGGAACTCATGACGCCCCAAAGTGCTTTACAGCCGTTGAGTTATGTTTGAAGTGTTGTAGTTTGGGGAAAGATGTGCCCAAATCACCCCACACGAACCTCAACTCTTTGCGAAGGAGTTTGGTGCAAATAATCAGGTGCCTCAGGGACTTGGACTTTCTTTGAATGAGTTCTGCTTGTACCTGCATTCAAGCTTGAAACAGCAACTGGGCTTCCATCTCACGGGAGCAGCGTGTAGCGGTTAGCGAGTAGGTGACGAGGTTTGGGGTTGATGTGCATCACTTTCAATCTTTGAAATTTCACCAAGCAAAGAAATGGTGAATTCAACTGTCCCTGTAAGCATTTTGTTCCCGTTTAATCACAGGAATATCCGCAGTCAGGAGCTGAAAAGGAATTAAAACCTAATACCGGCTTCGGGACAATCAGAATACTTCATCACAGACAAGACACCTTTTAAAAAGGGAGGGAGAGAGAAAGCGGGTAATTATAGACTGGTTAGCCTGACATCAGAAGTGGGGAACATGTTGGAATCAATCATTAAGGATGATATAGCAGCGCATTTGGAAAGCAGTGACAGGATCGGACCGAGTCAGCATGGATTTGTGAAAGGGAAATCATGCTTGACGAATCTTCTGGAATTTTTTGAGGATGCAACTCGTCGAGTGGACAATGGAGAACCAGTGGATGTGGTGTATTTGGACTTTCAAAAGGCTTTTAACAAAGTCCCGCACAAGAGATTGGTGTACAAAATTAAAGCACATGGTATTGGGGGTAATGTACTGACGTGGATCGAGAACTGGTTGGCAGACAGGAAGCAGAGAGTCGTGATAAACAGGTCCTTTTTAGAATGGCAGGCAGTTACTAGTGGGGTGCCACAGGGCTCAGTGCTGGGACCCCAGCTCTTTACAATATACATTAACGATTTGGATGAAGGAATAGGGTTTCATATCTCAAAGTTTGCGGATGACACTCAACTGGGTGGCAGTGTGAGCTGTGAGGAGGACGCTAAGAGGCTGCAGGGTAACTTGGACAGATTAGGTGAGTGGGCAAATACATGGCAGATGCAGTATAATGTGAATAAATGCGAGGTTATCCATTTTGGGGGCAAAAACACGAAGGCAGAATATGATCAGAATGGCTGCAGTCTAGAAAAAGGAGATGTGCAACAAGACCTGGGTGTCATGGCTCACCAGTCACTGAAAGTGGGCACGCAGGTACAGCAGGCGGTAAAGAAGGCAAATGGTATGTTGGCCTTCATAGCTAGGGGATTTGAATATACGAGCAGGGAGGTCTTACTGCAGTTGTAAAGGGCCTTAGTGAGGCCTCACCTGGAATATTGTGTTCAGTTTTGGTCTCCTATTCTGAGGAAGGACGTTCTTGCTATTGAGGGAGTGCAGCAAAGGTTCACCAGACTGATTCCAGGGATGGCTTGGCTGTCATAGGAGGAGAGACTACATCAGCTGGGCCTTTATTCAATGGCGTTTAGAAGGATGAGAGGAGATTTCACAGAAACATATACGATTCTGACGGGACTGGACAGGTTAGATGAGGGGAGAATGTTCTCGATGTTGGGGAAGTCCAGAATCAGGGGACATAGTCTTAGGATAAGGGGTAAGCCATTTAGGACTGAGATGAGGAGAAACCTCTTCACTCAGAGAGTTGTTGACCTGTGGAATTCCCTGCCGCAGAGAGTTGTTGATGCCAGTTCATTGGATGTATTCAAGAGGGATTAAGATATGGGCCTTATGGTTCAGGGAATCAAAGGTTATGGAGAGAAAGCAGGAAAGGGGTACTGAAGCAATGATCAGCCATGATCTATTGAATGGCCGAATGGCCTACTTCTGCACCTGTTTGCTATGTTTCTATGTTTCTAAGGCTGGAAGGTAGATCACACCGATTGTGGGAGAGCTGGTTGGTGGTGACATGGAAGTGTCTGCAGTGTGTGGGACCAGACTGCTTCCACACATCCACAATGAATGTCCCTCCCTTTATTTGGGAAAACTACAACTGAGAGTGGACAAGTTCCATCCCGGTCGGAGCAATCTGAAGCTTTAACTGACTGACACCCTGGTTTGGGATATCTTGCAACATATCCATCCATCAGTCTCTATGGCACAATGGGTTAGTACGTTTGGCTATTAACTAAAAGGTTGGTGGTTCGAGCCCACCGAGGAACTATGCTTTTAACTGTTTTTCCCCGAGGATTCGGTGCCGCACAGTTCCAGGTTGTCATTGTGTGTTTTGGCTGCACGAATATATTCTGCAAACATTGCCAGTTGTGCTGTTATCCAGTGAGTTCCCACTCCAATACTTTTATGAACATTCAGCTCAAGTAAAACGATAACAATTTTTTACATGGATCATATTTCTCCATCCAGCCCACGAGAAATAAATTATGTTATTGGGTTTAAAGAAACTGGTGGAAATTGATTCTATTGATCCAGATATAGAACTGGAACTTCGGTCTCAAGTGCTCCTCCTATCAAGAATAGGCACACACACAATCAATGGTTTTACAACTGAGTCATAAACACTTACAATTTTAAACCATTCTCATAAAATACAGTCTGTAAATGAGATCGGGATAAAAGTTCATCACATGTAAAGAAAATGAATATTTGAAGATACCACTGTCCCTCAGTAACTATATTATTATTTATTTTATCTGAAAAAGGTTATCAGTTAATTAACGGTGATTAAATGAATTTTTACTTTTCACGTTCGCTGCATGTCGTCAATTTTATAAGGTTTTGAATTTAAAAACGGTGTTACAAAAGTTACCGTCCTGACCTGGAATCGAAGCTGATTTTCGGTGGTATAAGGAATGGTTTTACCCAATCATTTAAAGGTGATTTCAAAGAATCACGTGGCGTTAAATTCAGATCACGGTTACAATGTGTTTCGGTGTGAAACAAGTGGATTAAAAAGGACAATAATGACATCAAGCATTACGATGCAGCGATGCAGCAATGCAGCGTTCCCTGGTGGTCCAGTGATTAGGATTCGGCGCTCTCACCACCGCGGCCCTGGGTCGATTTCCGGCCAGGGAAATTGCACTTCGAGTCCTTAAAACCTTATAAGAAAGAGTTACATGCATCTCATGTGGAAAAAAAGATTCATTGATTTAAACATAATTAATTAATCCATTGTAGAACTTCAATCGTTTATTTTGCCCTGAGTACGTGAGGAACTTTTATCCCGACCTCATTGTATTTTAGGAGCATGGTCCAGCCCCGGTATCTCCACCTGTGAAAGTAGGAAACTGCTGGAAATACACAACAGGACGGGTAGCCTTTGACAAACAATTAAACCGAGGTTACAGACTCTCTTCCTTCCCCTGCTTTTGCGGGACACTTGTTCCCCTTTAATTTTACAGACCGACTGAGTTCACTAACCGTGGGGAGAGAGTAGGTGCCTCCGCGGCCCCACTGTGCTAACATGGAAGATAACACGATGGGGATGTGGGGTGGTGGGTGGGGATCAGTGACATGTTTGTGTGAAGGGCAGCGGAGGAGAAGGATTGACAGCTGTCAGTGAGGGACAGAAGTTGTTTAAGGTGAGCCAACACATTCCCGATCAGCACAGAGGGATACAGAAAAGAGGAAGAGAGAAGGGGAAATACTGTCCCCACCCAGAACTAATGCAGAAACCCCTCTGCTGCGCTCGGGGTGGCCACCCACAGCCTGGATACACTAACATCCCAACAGCTCATTGACTGTCGGAGTGGGACCGTGCGGCGCTTCAGAAGACAGGTCAAAAAAGCAAAGTGACTGATTCAGTCCCATGTGCTTCTCGAATCAAAAAGGGTTACACACAAAAATTTGCTTTTATAATGGTTACACCTTATCTCCACGTTTGTCAAACAGTCAGCTCCTTGGTCCAGGGTATGATTCTCACTGTGTGGTTGTTAATTGAAATTTGCAAGAGATCATGGGCGATTGTGCGCTTTGGCGCGAATTTTGAAATTGCGTAGAAATTTTGCAAAGAAGGACTTGCATTTCTGCAGTGCCTTTCAGGAACTCATGACGCCCCAAACCGCTTTACAGCCGTTGAGTTCTGTTTGAAGTGTTGTAGTGTGGAGAAAGATGTGCCCAAATCATCCCACACGAACCTCAACTCTTTGCGAAGGAGTTCGGTGCAAATAATCAGGTGCCTCAGGGACTTGGACTTTCTTTGAATGCGTTCTGCTTGTACCTGCATTCAAGCTTGAAACAGCAACTGGGCTTCCATCTCACGGGAGCAGCGTGTAGCGGTTAGCGAGGAGGTAACGAGTTTTGGGGTTGATGTGCGTCGCTTTCAATCTTTGAAATTTCACCGAGCAAAGAAACGGTGAATCCAACTGTCCCTGTAAGCATTTTGTTCCCGTTTAATCACAGGAATATCCGCAGTCAGGAGCTGAAAAGGAATTAAAACCTAATACCGGCTTCGGGACAGTCAGAATACTTCGTCACAGACAAGGCACCGGAATGCTGGAAGGTAGATCACACCGGTTGCGGGAGAGCTGGTTGGTGGTGACATGGAAGTGTTTGCAGTGTGCGGGACCAGACTGCTTCCACACATCCACAATGAATGTCCCACCCTTTATTTGGGAAAAGTACAACTGAGAGTGGACAAGTTCCATCCCGGTCGGAGCAATCTGAAGCTTTAACTGACTGACACCCTGGTTTGGGATGTCTTGCAACATGCAGTTCCATCAGTCTCTGTGGCGCAACGGGTTAGTGTTCGAGGGTTTGGCTATTAACTGAAAGGTTTGAAGCCTTTAATTTTTTTTCCCCGAGGATTCGGTGCCGCACAGTTCCAGGTTGTCATTGTGCATTTTGGCTGCACGAATATATTCCGCAAACATTGCCAGCTGTGCTGTTATCCACTGAGTTCCCACTCCAATACTTTTATGAGCATTCAGCTCAAGTAAACTGCTAACAATTTTTTACATGGAGAATGTTCCTCAATCCAGTCCACCAGAAATAAATTATGTTATTGTGTTTAAGAAACTGGTGAAAATTGCCTGGGCTATCGTTATGGCTTTGCTCAGATTCTGAGTTTCTACAGTCAACAGTTTGGGAAGGATTGAAGTAAATGAAGTTCTTGGGTTTCAAGAAACTGGTGGAAATTGATTCTGTTGAAACACATATAGAACTGGAACTTCGGTCTCAAGTGCTCCTCCTACCAAGACTAGGCACACACACAATCAATGGTTTTACAACTGAGTCATAAACACTTATAATTTTAAACTTTTCTCATAAAATACAGCGTGTAAATGAGATAGGGATAAAAGTTCATCACATGTAAAGAGAAATTGAATGATTGAAGATACCACTGTCCCTCAGTAACTATATTATTATTTCTTTCATTCTGAAAAATGCTGTCGGTTAATTAATGGTGATTAAATGAATTCTTATTTTTTCACATTTGCTGCATGTCGTCAATTTTATAAGGTTTTGAATTTCGAAACGCTGTTACAAAAGTTACCGCCCTGACCTGGAATCGAAGCTGTTTTTCGGTGGTATAAGGAGTGGTTTTACCCAATCATTTAAAGGTGATTTCAAAGAATCACGTGGCGTTAAATTCAGATCACTGTTACAATGTGTTTCGATGTGAAACAAGTGGATTGAAAAGGACAATAATGACACCAAGCATTACGATGCAGCGATGCAGCAATGCAGCGTTCCCTGGTGGTCCAGTGATTAGGATTCGGCGCTCTCACCACCGCGGCCCTGGGTCGATTTCCGGCCAGGGAAATTGCACTTCCATCAAAATTAAAATCTTATAAGAAAGAGTTACATGTATCTCATGTGAAAAAAAAATCATTAATTTATACATCATTAATTAATCCATTGTAGATCTTCAATCATTTATTTTGCCCTGAGTACGTGAGGAGCTTTTATCCCGACCTCATTGTGTGGAAATGTATTTTTATCTAAGCTGATACCATACGGTATTTGTGTGCCTTTTGATTAAAATGGAGTCCTGGCCCTTCCAGAACTTTCTGCATTTTAGCAGCCAGCTTATTATGAACAGCTAAACCTGCTGTTAGATGGCTGATGGTTATCAGACAGCTAGGAGACAAGTCATGCTGAGACAAGTAACCCCCCATGGTGCTCTCCTATTGTCTACACTACAGGAGTTCCATGTCACCCCACCCTTATCTTCTAGCCATTATCTCTTTCCTTTACCTCATCCATTTGAAGCAAACAGGTAAACTGACCAGGAAATTGGATAATCCTGATACAATACAAGACAGGTGATAGCCCATTACCTATGACTCATGGAGTAATGGCCGTTTGGCTTTCTGATAACCCTGACAAAAGGAAATATCTTGACACCATTTCAGGACCAGGATATAGTAATTAACTCTTTATCTGTATTCACTGACTGTGAGACAGAGCAATACACAGGGAGAGGCCAGAACTTGGGTTTTACTGTATAAATATCTTGTGAAGCTGTACCATTGCGGAGGTTTCATTTAGCCCTTGACTGAGTGAAACCTACCCCTTGCGAGCAAGTAAATTAAAAGGGAAACTTCCATCGGAGCTGTAAGTGTCGGAGTCATTCTTTTCTGAGGTCGAGATTTCGACAGTTATTGGAGGTTCCACCGAGATGCATACTCTCTGTTCTGTGAGTAAAACGGATACAGGCATAGTGCCTCTCCAGTGAAAGGCTTCGGTGGCCAAACAAGGTGAGCCTTTGCTCACAAGAGGTTTCTTCACTGTTGAATCGCAAATGTAATCTGTTGTCCACAGCTGAGGTACTGCATCTACAAGACTCGGCATTTAAAAGTTAAAGGTATTTTTTTTTTATAACCATTTCTTTCTCAGCTCGCCAGCAGAAGAGAACAGGTTCTGGAAAAAAATCTCGAGACAGCCCGGGGAAGGTTTCAGTAGGTAAGGGAGCGCTAGTCGATCGAAAAGGGTTCCAGGTTCTTATATGATAAGATTTTTATTGTTTTTAATTCGGAAGGGGTTCTTATGTGATAAGACTATTAAAAGAAAAGAAAAAAAGAAAGCGCTAATAATCGATCGAAGGTTCTTATGTGATAAGATTTTTATTGTTTTTAATTCGGAAGGGGTTCTTATGTGATAAGACTATTAAAAAAAAAAAGAGCGCAATCGATCAAAGAGTTTGGGTACGGAACCTTAAGTTTTATCAGCTGTTATTAGGATAAGTTAAGGACTCGGTCTGTAGTGGCGTACAACGCAGACTGAGAATTTGTTTAGAGGTTATGATTTGTGTACTCACGGGAATATTGTTTGTTGTCCTTGTATTACTGTTGTGTGCAATACCTTTGTGAGTCATTGCCATTAGAGAAACGGGAAGAGTCACTAGGGAAAATTGTGATTCGGAAAAAAAAACACAAGGATTGATTAAGAAAAGAAACAGTAACTGATTGATCAACTACGATTGGTTCGTGCCAACATATCTCACACACCCAGACTGAGCCCGAATTAAGAGCCTTTTCAGGCCACGTAACGGCCAGGAGAAGTGGGCGTAGAGAACTCGGTTGGCCGAAAGGATTGTGAGATCAGAAACTGTGGTAAAATCTTAAATCATCCAGAATGGGGGCTGGAGCAAGTAAACCACCACCAAAAGGGACCCCAGCCCATTTTATGCTCCAGAATTGTGGTCAGTCTTCAATTGACCACCTAAGAGAATGGGTAAAATGGACTAAGGGTGAAAACAGGCCATTTCCACCCGATGGTTCATTCAATTTAGAGAGAATAACCTGTCTAGAAGAATGCCTTATAGACAGAGACCCAGGTAGAAGAGGAAAAAAAAAAAAAAAAAAGTGAATTGGTCAGCGTTTGGAGATTGGAAAAGGGAAGCTGAGGAACGACACGAGAAGAGCCTAAGAGTTAGCAAGCAGTGTACTAGAGGGAGAAAGCAGGGGGATGAACGGGTAGAGCAGGTGAATCGCCCTCGACATAACAAACACCCATCCGTTATGGTTGCTAAAGAGACAAAGGCACACTCACCTAGGGCTCCGGAGGGTTGGGATCCCCAGGGGGTGCTCCAGGCCAAGGAGGAGACGATCCTCGGGCCGGAGTACAGGGAAACGGGCTAACACCCGCTCCCAACAATACAGGTGCGGCTGCAGGAAATTTCAGTCAGTCACAAGGGAATCAATACCGTGACGGCCCTGCAGGGGGCACACGAAGTCATACCCGTGGACCAGAGCCCAGTGCCCTGGAGCCATCATCATCAGTATACCCAGTAAGACTTTTTCCCAGTCCACTCTCCGGGGGGGCTCCGGTCCCTATTTATCGACCATGGTCACCAAGTGAATTAAGAATAATTGTGGAAGGATTGGCAGACCCCAAAACCAATATTGAAAAGGCCATAGACCAGTTAAAAGTAATCATCTTGTGCCACGAACCCAGTATATTAGATGGTCAAATCTTACTGAAAGCATGGTTAAAGGACACAAAATTTGCCGAACTTGAGATAAAATTCAAAGATTTTAAAACCCATCGAGAGGCTCCGGATGCAGATCCCAGCACGAAGCCAGGAGAGGGGTTCTGGGGAAGATGTTGGGAAGCCTTACATTCGGTGTTCCCGAGGAAAACGAATTGGTCCAAAATTATGGAAACTACACAAAGAAAGGAGGAGGATGTTGAGGATTATGTAGAAAGAGTGCGAGAGATCATGAACCAATGTTCAGGCATGAAAATGGAGGAGGTAGAGGCTCCTATGATCAGCGCCGTGGTAAACGGGCTACGGCCCGAACTCAGAGATCCCTTTAAACTAGTTTGTCTCGGATGGCGACAGGAATCGCTATCCAAGGTTGTATCTATGTTAAAGGACATACAAGAGCGAAATAGAGAATCTAAAAGCAAGGTCACCATGTTTGTAGGACAAGCAGCTCCAATGACACCCACCCCGGTGACACCGTCCTACGCCCCACCCCAGGGTAGAGGAAGAGGGCGAGCCAGAGGAGGGTATTACAGGGGAAGAGGGAGAGGAGGTGCAGGGCAGGAACAATATTATACCTGTCACAATTGTGGACAGATTGGACACTGGGCTAGAACTTGCCGGGCAAAACAGCAACAACCAAATCATGATTGGACTCAACAGGCAGGTAATAGAGCACACCCTCCCCCTTCAGAACCCAACCAGTATGCGACCCAAGTCCAGGTACATGCTAGACCTCAGACTAATTTCTCTGTGCAAGATCCATTTGGATCACAGAATCAAAAGCAATTCGGCCAACCACCAAATTGCCCGTATAATGATCAATGACGCCCAATCCCAGACCCGAGTGCTGCGAACAAACAGCTGCCTGTCGTTTCGTTAAATGCCATAGGAGAACCTGAAGTAAAAATACGAATACAAGGAAAGGATGTCCCATTCCTAGTGGATACTGGTGCCACCTATTCGGTCCTTTCAAGGGAGGATACGAGGGGAATTCCCACTTCCACTAATCAAACCTCAGTGATTGGACTATCTGGACACGCACAGCAAATGTTTTTCTCCAACCCTATCAATGTACAAATAGAGGATTACGAAGATAGTCATTCATTCCTACTGTCTAAAGAGGTTCCAGTGAATCTGTGTGGACGTGACCTGTTATGTAAAATGAATGCCACGATCCTCTGTTCCCCAGCTGGTCTGGAGGTTCGAGTCCCCATAGATAAATGTGGCGCATATCCACTACTTCAACCCACAACTCCCATATTGTATGCCTGGGAAAATTTGGACCCCACACTAAGCAAAACCCTATCCTATTTGGTTGGTTCATATTGGTGTGTAACAAGGTTAATCACAGACTACCTCAAATCTCAAACCTTGGGCAAGTGGTACGAAACATTACACTGCACAGCATATTGTGACAAAACGGGATCAGACGCTACAGCACAAATCTTTTATCAACCATTCCTGCACCAGAAACATCAATTGATGATCGGAAAAATCTTTATCGGACCCGAAGGGATAGCGGCAGGGGTTGAATTATCCTCCCACAGTCAGAGCTTGTTTAGGGTTAAAGGGAGCGTTCCACACTGCACCCTTGCGGTTGCAGGCACACATAAACCCCAGGATTTAGGACAGATGGTTAAAAGAATGCAAGGATCCCCAGTACAAGAGGAATGGCACACACGTAATGGAACTTTGGGGCAACATGAAAAGGGGGGAGGCTATTCTGTCAAGTTGAATGGGAAAGTATACTTCGATGCTGTCTTAGAAGAAAGGATGCTCTCAGCCACTAGCTTCCCAGTACGACAAAGCACAGCAGAGCTTCTTGCTAAAGTTCCAGAACAACTATGATCTACACACGCTAATGAAGTAGGGAGGATGCTTACCGCACAACCCTATAAGGTAGCAATCAATTCAACCGCCCCGCTCCCCAAGAAGCCCCAATACCCCTTGTCCCCAGCCGCAGAACAAGGTATTGAGCCAGTCATTAAGTCCCTGCTGGCCCAGGGAGTAATCGTTCCAACTAGAAGTCCATGTAACACACCGATCTTTCCGGTGCAGAAGCCCAATAGTGACAAATGGAGATTTGTCCAAGACCTACGAGCCGTGAATCATTCGGTATTCCCAACTTATCCAGTGGTACCCAACCCGGCAATTATACTTGCCAGCATTCCGGCATCATCAACGTATTACACAGTAGTTGATCTGTGTTCAGCATTTTTCTCAATACCTATTCACCCAGAGTCTCAATTCCTGTTTGCCTTCACGTATAAAGGACGCCAATATACGTGGACAAGACTCCCGCAGGGATTTACCGAGAGCCCTACCATATTCTCACAGTGCCTAAAGAGGGATCTGGAAGATGTAATTTTACCAGCAGGTTCTACACTTGTGCAGTATGTTGACGACTTATTGCTCGCCTCACCCTCCAAATTGGCCTGCGAAACGGACTCCCTTGTGTTATTAAAAGCTCTGGCCTCGAAAGGACACAAGGTGTCAAAGGCAAAGTTACAATTTGTCTCAGAAAAGGTTCGGTATCTAGGGCACGACTTGGTCAGAGATACGAGACAATTGACACAAGACCGAGTAAAAGCAATCTGCTCTGCCCCACTACCAGTAACCAAGAGAGAAATGAAACACCTCCTCGGCATGACAGGATACTGCCGGCAATGGGTTACGAGTTATTCCGAGATCGTTAGACCACTGTTAGACATGTCCATGCCCGCACTACCAGAGAAGTTGATTTGGAATGAGGTATCCCGGAATGCTTTTCAGAACCTTAAACAGTCCCTCACTTCAGCACCCGCCTTGGGATTACCAGATTACACTAAGCTATTCAACTTATTTGTGCATCACAAGTCGGGTTTTGCACAATCTGTTTTGACTCAGTTACATGGGGACAGGCAGCGACCGGTAGCGTATTTCAGTACCCAACTAGACCCAGTGGCACGCGGACTACCAGGATGTCTTCCTTCGTTGGCAGCAGCTTATTATGCTATGCAACAGGCTCAGACAATAACTCTAAATCATCAGACCATTTTATATATCCCACACTCTGTCGAGATTTTACTTACTAAATGTGCCACCCAACACCTAACCTCCGCAAGAACCACCAAATACGAGGTCGAACTGTTATCAAATCCGAACCTTGTCATCAAAAGATGTACTACCTTAAATCCAGCCACTCTACTCCCCACGGAAGACGACGGCGAACCCCATTCATGTGAAATGGTAACCGAATTAGTGACTAAACCACGTATCAATCTAACAGATGTACCAATGTGTAACCCTGAGCTAGTGTACAATGTTGACGGATCAGCCTTACGAAATGATAGGGGCCAACCTAGAGCGGCTTATGCAATTGTAACTCAGTTTAATGTTGTCGAAACAGCCTCTCTTCCAGACTCCTTTTCAGCCCAACAAGCCGAATTGTTTGCGTTAACTCGAGCCTGTATTCTGGCTGAAGGACACACAGTTAATATCTACACTGACTCCAGGTATGCTTTTGGGGTATCACATGACTATGGACAAATTTGGAAGATTCGCGGGTACCTGACTTCTTCAGGAACCCCTATCAAAAATGCAGAACAAGTGGAAAATCTCCTGCGAGCCATTCAATGCCCCTTAAAACTTGCCATTATCAAATGCCAAGCACATACAGGCCAGTCGAATGAGGTGGCACTTGGGAATGCCAGAGCTGATAATGCAGCTAAGTCAGCAGCTCTGTCGAAAGGGGGGATGCAGGTGTCATTGTTCCCACTAAGGAAAAATAATTGCTCAGACCCGCCACCCACTATTAATGACGTGCTGGCCTTTCAGACACAGGCCAGTACGGAGGAGGTGGTGACCTGGACGAAGGATCAATGTTATAAAAATCCAGAAGGAATATGGGTTCACCATGACGGCCGCGTGGTGGCCCCTAGATCCTTACTTCCATGGATTGCCCGATGTGTTCATACATTCACACATGCAGGCAAAGGGGGATTGGCAGATTATATTTTGGCAACTTGGTATGCACCAGGTATTTCGGCAATTGCAAAACAAATCTGTGAAAATTGTGTTACCTGTCAGACAATGAATCCGGGTAAGACGGAAAAAGTAGAATCTGCCTCCCACCCAAATCCAGTCGGGCCTTTTGTACATTTACAAATGGATTTTATTGAATTACCTGTGTGTATGGGATCCAAGTATGTATTAGTTATTGTAGATGTGTTCTCTAGATGGATTGAAGCCTTTCCATGTAAAAAGGCCGATGCCACTACTGTTGCTAAATGTTTGTTAAAAGAAATTGTACCGCGCTTCGGAATTCCTGCTAAGCTTTCTAGTGATAACGGGTCACATTTCACGGGAACTGTTATAAGAGAAATGTGTAAAGCTTTACAGATTAATCAACGTTTTCATTGCAGTTATCATCCACAATCAGCTGGACTTGTTGAAAGATATAATGGAATGCTTAAAAATAAGCTGGCAAAACTATGCAATGACACTGGACTGAAATGGACAGAACTGCTGCCCTTAGCTTTGATGGTAATGCGATCTGCAACCAACAGAACAACAGGCTTGTCACCACATGAGATAGTTATGGGACGTCCCCAACGACTACCTTTTACAGCACCATTTACTGCAAAACAGATGGACATCCACAAAATGGAGGAAAATATGTTGAATTATTGTATTGCACTAACCAAATGTATTTCCAGCTTTCATTCACAGGTAAAGGAAGCCCAAGTCAAGCCAGCGGAAGGGAAGTGTCATAACCTGGAGCCAGGGGAATTCGTTTACATCAAGATTTTTAAAAGGAAAAGCAGTCTACAGCCAAGATTCGAAGGACCATACCAGGTCCTGCTGGCGACCAATACTGCAATCAAGGTAAAGGAAAGACCAACATGGATCCACGCATCCCATTGCAAACGGGCACCCGACCAGGAGGAAGGGACGAAGGAATCAGAGGAACAGAAAAAGGAAGACTGAATAAAGAACTGTATGGACTATGGGGACTGATGGTGCTGGGCTTGACAGGGTTTTACTTCGCATTATTGATTACACCAGGGGTACAGACCCACCACCGAAGGGAATTGCACGTAAACGTATTTATGGCACTGAGTCATAGGTATGCTCAAGAAGGAAACTTGTCGAGTTGCTGGATATGTTCCCATGTACCTGTCCACTCCAGGGGGGGTATTCCCCTGAGATCTGTCCCCTTTAACGAATCAGAAATGGTAGAATGGTTGACAGTGCAAAACAGGACAAAACTAACTAAGGGGCCAGAAACAAAGGAGCAAACAGAATGGAGGTCGGCAGGGTATAAACTCACAGCCTTCCAGGGATGGTACCAGCGCAATTATGATAATAACCATCAGCCTCCCTTCCTAAGCACTACTCCCAGAATAGGAAATCCTGAAGGTATAATATGCCTAGTGAGTAATGAAACTAAAAGAAATGGAAATGGAGAGACTGTACAAGATCAGAATGGATTGAGTTGTCCTTGTGAAGGACAAAATGGGGGAATGTGGAAATGTATTTTTATCTAAGCTGATACAATACGGTATTTGTGTGCCTTTTGATTAAAATGGAGTCCTGGCCCTTCCAGAACTTTCTGCATTTTAGCAGCCAGCTTATTATGAACAGCTAAACCTGCTGTTAGATGGCTGATGGTTATCAGACAGCTAGGAGACAAGTCATGCTGAGACAAGTAACCCCCCATGGTGCTCTCCTATTGTCTACACTACAGGAGTTCCATGTCACCCCACCCTTATCTTCTAGCCATTATCTCTTTCCTTTACCTCATCCATTTGAAGCAAACAGGTAAACTGACCAGGAAATTGGATAATCCTGATACAATACAAGACAGGTGATAGCCCATTACCTATGACTCATGGAGTAATGGCCGTTTGGCTTTCTGATAACCCTGACAAAAGGAAATATCTTGACACCATTTCAGGACCAGGATATAGTAATTAACTCTTTATCTGTATTCACTGACTGTGAGACAGAGCAATACACAGGGAGAGGCCAGAACTTGGGTTTTACTGTATAAATATCTTGTGAAGCTGTACCATTGCGGAGGTTTCATTTAGCCCTTGACTGAGTGAAACCTACCCCTTGCGAGCAAGTAAATTAAAAGGGAAACTTCCATCGGAGCTGTAAGTGTCGGAGTCATTCTTTTCTGAGGTCGAGATTTCGACAATTGTATTTTAGGAGCATGGTCCAGCCCCGGTATCTCCACCTGTGAAAGTAGGAAACTGCTGGAAATACACAACAGGACGGGTAGCCTTTGACAAACAACTAAACCCAGTTTACAGACTCTCTTCCTTCCCCTGTCCTTTGCGGGACACTTGTTCCCCTTTAATTTTACAGACTGACTGAGTTCACTAACCGCGGGGAGAGAGTAGGTGTCTCCGCGGCCCCACTGTGCTAACATGGAAGATAACACGATGGGGATGTGGGGTGGTGGGTGGGGATCAGTGACATGTTTGTGTAAAGGGCAGCGGAGGAGAAGGATTGACAGCTGTCAGTGAGGGACAGAAGTTGTTTAAGGTGAGCCAACACATTCCCGATCAGCACAGAAGGCATTCACGGTCAGCTGCCCTCTGCTGTACTTCTGGTCAGAGCGGTTTCCGCAGTGGAGCCGTTATCACGTTTGCTTTCCACGTGAAAGGATCCCGTGCAGGAAGATTATGTTTAAACTTGCCGTGGATGAACAGCCATGGGCGAGTTTATTCTCCTGTCAAAAGGGCGACAGTGGCTTCTCCCTTATTCTTTAATTGCTCTTTATTTAACTTCACGAAATAGATATATTTGAGTGAGAGAAATTGTTCCAGAGTGTCGCCCACTTCATCTTTTGTTCCCTTTTAAACACATAAAATGAGGCCGGGGAATAAATACAGAAAACAAAGCAGAGGGATAGAGACAAGAGGAAGAGAGAAGGGGAAATATTGTCCTCACCCAGAACTAATGCAGAAACCCCTCTGCTGCGCTCGGGGTGGCCACCCACAGCCTGGATACACGAACGTCCCAACAGCTCATTGACTGTCGGAGTGGGACCGTGCGGCGCTTCAGAAGACAGGTCGAAAAAGCAAAGTCACTGATTCGATCTCATGTGCTCCTTCTGCCAAGATTAGCTACACACAAAAAATGCTTTTATAAAAGTTACACCTGATCTCCAGGTTTGTCAAAAAGTTAACTCGTTGGTCAAGGGGTATGATTCTCGTTTCTGGCTTGTTAATTGAAATTTGCGAGAGATCCCGGCCGAGCCCATTATTCTGCCGCGAATTTTGAAATTATATCGAACTTTTGCAAAGGAGGACTTGCATTTCTGCAGTGCCTTTCAGGAACTCATGTCGCCCCAAAGTGCTTTACAGCCGTTGAGTTATGTTTGAAGTGTTGCAGTGTGGGGAAAGATGTGCCCAAATCACCCCACATGAACTTCAACTCTTTGCGAAGGAGTTCGGTGCAAATAATCAGGTGCCTCAGGGATTTGGACTTTCTTTGAATGAGTTCTGCTTGTACCTGCATTCAAGCTTGAAACAGCAACTGGGCTTCCATCTCATGGGAGCAGCGTGTTGCGGTTAGCGAGTAGGTGACGAGGTTTGGGGTTGATGTGCATCACTTTCAATCTTTGAAATTTCACCAAGCGAAGATATGATGAATCCAACTGTCCCTGTCAGCATTTTGTTCAGGTTTAATCACAGGAATATCTGCAGTCAGGAGCTGAAAAGGAATTAAAACATAAGACCGGCTTCAGGACAATCGGAATACTTCGTCACAGACAAGGCACTGGAAGGCTATAAGGTAGATCACACCGGTTGTGGGAGAGCTGGTTGGCGGTGACATATAACTGTCTGCAGTGTGCGGGATTAGAGTGTTTCCATGCATCCACAATGAATGTCCCTCCATTTATTTGGGAAAAGTACAACTGAGAGTGGACAAGTTCCATCCCGGTCGGAGCAATCTAAAGCTTTAACTGACTGACACCCTGGTTTGGGATGTCTTGCAACATATTCATCAGTCTCTATGGCGCAATGGGTTAGCATGTTTGGCTATTAACTGAAAGGTTGGTGGTTCGAGCCCACCGAAAAACTGTGCTTTTAACTGTTTTTCCCCGAGGATTTGGTGCCGCACAGTTCCAGGTTGTCATTGTGCGTTTTTGCTGCACGAATATATTCCGCAAACATTGCCAGCTGTGCTGCTATCCAGTGAATTCCTACGCCAATACTTTTAGGAACATTCATTTCAATTAATAAAAATTTTTTTACATGGATCATGTTCCTCCATCCAGTCCACCAGAAATAAATTAAGTTTTTGGGTTTAAAGGAACTGGTGGAAATTGCCTGGGCTATCGTTATGGCTTTGCTCAGATTCTGAGTTTCAACAGTCAACAGTTTACGAAGGATTACCTCATGGCCAATGCCAAGCACAAAAAGTCTCTCAGCATTCGTTTTGGAATCCGTTAAATTTGCAATGTCCTGCGAGGCGCCTTAATTCGACGACATAGCTCGCCACTTCCTGGCCCTCCGACCGTTGGCACGTGTAGAACCGATACCTCGCCATCAGAACGCTTTCTTTAGGATTTAGATACTCCCGGACCAGCGTACACAATTCTTCATATGATTTAGTTGTTGGTTTCAACAGAGTTAGAAGATTCTTCATGAGGCCATAGATTGTTGCCCCACAGACGGTAAGGAGGATCGCCCTTCTTTTGGCAGTGTTCACGTGCCCTTTCAGCTCGTTGGCCACGAAGTATTGGTCGAGTCTCTCCACGAAGGTTTCGCAATAATCCACTTCTGAGAACTTCTCCAGGATACCAACTGTTCTTTGCATTTTTGCGTGGTTGTTCATTGTCTCGTCGCCAATTGATACACTCATAATAAAGGATGAAACTGAGTATTGTGAACAATGAGTAAGTGTGAACTTAGTTCCTGTAGTAAGACTCCAGAGTGCAGGTACCTCATGGGTGGCCTGCTTATATACCGTGCTCCCAAGGGATGCTGGGATCCCTTGGGACTCCAACAGGTAGGCCCTCTGGTGGTGGTGTGATACAGGTTGCCAAGGGTTAAATACATAACACAAGGTGTGTATGGAAATCAACCATCAAAAGCCCTGTCATTAACCACAGGGGTTTCCTGCAATTTTCTGATCGCAAAGCGCTTTCAGTCCTTGTCCTTAAAATTGCAGACGCGGAAATTGGGGAGTTTAATGACTTTGAAAGGAGAACATTGTTGTTTGGTGCAGTTCAGGTCAGAGAAATGTTTGTGAAAGGAACTTTTTGCAGAGAGAGGATTTGAGCATTTCAGCTTGTTGCTGAACACTCATCTCTGGGTACTGAGCTAAGCAGCAGTTTCTGTCGTGTCGTAGTTATCACATTTGCCTCACATGTGAAAAGTTCCTGGTTCAAGCCTGGGCAGAAACATTATTTTTCAAGCAAAAACTTTTCTGCAATAAAATTAAATAAAAGCTGTTTTAGATACATTGTTGCATGAAGAATGAACATTTAAAACCAGTCTCCTCAAATACAGATTGTGTAAAATCAGATTGGGGATAAAACTTCTTCAAGGATTAAAGTTTCATGAATTATTGAAGTTCAGTTTTTGAAGTTTCAACTATCGCCATTCGCATTTATTTCATTCTGTGAAACAACACGAACGGTTTATACCAGCAGATCTAAGCTGCATTTGAAACCCGCAAACAACTCATTAATTATTCGCTTTTCCCCAGTTCCAGAGCTCAGAGGGTTATTGTCCATCCCTGGGATGCAAGCTCCCTCAGACCCGGGCCAAAGCTCCCCGTGCACCGAGCACAGGCTCAGGAAAACCCCGGGGGAGAGGGTATCCCGGTCAGTGGGCCTTCCAGCAACAGTGAAAAAGTGCTCGGTCTGAAACGTTCCAGAGTAATAACTTGCAACTTCAGCATCTAACAGTAAGGACGGCCGAGTTATCTCAGGCACTGCTTTCATTATTTGATTAAATTATCAACTCTCCCTCAGTTCGCATTCTTTTCATTGTGCAAAAGAAGATCATGGGTTCATTAATGATGTTTTCCTCTGAAAGCAACATAAAAGTTTAAGGAAAAGTCATCGCCCAATGTTGGGGCTCGATACCACGACCCTGCAAGTAAGAGTCTCATGCTCTACCGACTGGGCTAGCCAGGCTTCGTAACATTTACCCTGTCAATCCCTTTCAGAATATTGTCCGGTTCAATGAGATCACCTCTCATTCTTCGAAACTCCAGAGAGTATCGGCATATTCTACACAATCTCTCACCATAAGATAGTCCTCTCATCCCAGGAATCAATCTGGTGAACCTCTGTTGTACCACCTCCAATGCAAACATATCATTCCTCAGATAAGGAGACCAAAACTATGCGTAGTAATCCAGGTGTGGTCTCACCAGGGCCCTGTACAATTGTAGCAAGACTTCCTTACTCTTGTACTATGGGCTATATATTAGGTACTATGGGCCGAATATCCTGTTTTTCCTCTGATTCTCCCGTTGTATTAAAAGTTATTAAAATTCGGCCGTCGCTCAGCGAACATATTTGTATTTCCTTCAGTGTGCAACACATGTGGGTGGATTAATGATGATTGAAACAATTATTCAGTATTTCACAGACTTGAATTATTTTTGTCAACTTGCTCTGTAAAAATGCTTTCCCTGACCAGGAATCAAACCCAGACCACGGCAGTGAGAACACCAAATCCTAACCACTAGACGACCAGGGAACACTGCTTGCAGCCTCTGCGATAGCTTTAAATATAGTCAGCTTACAATCACAGCTGAGAATTGTGCGGTGACACGGGGTGTAACTGGATTTGCTGGGAGCAGCGTGGAGGCCCCGACCTGCGTGAGAACACCAGCTGTAGGTCGGGGCCATAAAAGGAGCGGTGAGCGGCGGCCTGGGAGCAGCGTGGTGGTGTACCACGGCAAGGTACAGCGCGAGCTGGTGCAGGAGGGCGACGGCAGCGAAGTGTGATGTCATCAAAGTCCAGGTCGGTGATTGGAGCGTGGGCAGGTACAGCAGGAGCAGCGAGAGACTGTGGAGGGATGTGATCGGGGCCCAGGGGCGGTGTGAGTTCAGGGCCAGGGGCCCAGGGGCAGCACAGGCCAGCCCACACTGTGATATGTGTGGGCACTGGGTCCATGCAGCAGAGCTGGTCTCCAGTCGTCTTGGATAACACTTGCCACTGGACCAAGACCTCGCTCTGTCAAGCCCGTGTGATGGCTGGGTTGCAACGGTCACCACACGTTAAAAAAATCCACGCACAGGCTTCTTCCACCCTTCAACATGCAGTTCGGGACCTGGAGTATTAGGTCCATCATTGAAACACCTGTGAACTCATCCTTTTTTGGCGAGGAAGCAAGTCATCCTCCCTTCGAGGGACTGCCTGTGATGATGATGAACTGGATTTGCTGCAGTCCGCGGGCAGCAGGTGATGAAAGCGGGCGTGAGAGGGTGAGTGACAGGTGGGCACTGCTTCTGATGCTGTCTGACCCACGTTGGGAGTGGCCGGGGATTTTAAAGCCCTTTCATTGCACCAATGCAGGGTCAATGAAACTGTGTTTCAGGAACCTTCATGTATACAAACATGGGCACTCTGCACTGTAGACCTCGTGGTGCAACGGTAGTGTGTCTGACTCCAGATCAGAAGGCTGCGTGTTTATATCACGTCGAGGTCACTGTACTTTTCTATATTGTTCTTCCGGAATTGAGATTTACTTTGCTGTATCACAATTTGCTTTCCCACCCATCTTTGTACCATCAGCAAACTTGGCTCCATTACACTCGGTCCCTATATCCCTGGGATAGGGGAGGGAAGACACACCGGAGAAGTGTGAGCTTGTGGACCGGAGAAGTTGCAGCTGCTGGAGCTGTGCGTTTTATCGGGGAGGGACGGGGGGAGAGCCCGCCGAGCGACCGGAGAAGCTGAGAAGCTGCTGTGCTTTTCATCGGGTTTGACACTGTTTAAAAATGGCAGAGTGCCAAGTTTTCTCTCCCTACTGCCCATGCACGAAGGTGCCGGCAGTGTTTTCGGTGCAGGCATTTGGCTCCGCCCCCCACTTCACCATCGACACCACGCCAGGACTCCGGGGACTGTACACAGGATGGGGCGAGTTTTTCCCCGCGCCGTTTCCAGCGCGCAATGTCGGTGCGCTTGAGGTCAGTGCGCCGACAAAATTGCTTGGGGAAAATCTAGCCCTTGAAGAGTGAGGAGTACACTGAAGGAAATACAAATATGTTTGCCGAGCAACTGTCAAATTTTAATCACTTTTTATACAACCATCGAATCAGCAAAAAACAGGGCTCTCGGCCCATAGTACCTAATATATAGCCCACAGTACAAGAGTAAGGAAGTCTTGCTACAATTGTACAGGGCACTGGTGAGACCACACCTGGAGTACTGCACACAGTTTTGGTCTCCTTATTTAAGGAAGGAAATCATTGCCTGGGAGGAGGTACAACAGAGGTTCACCAGATTGATTCCTGGGATGAGAGGACTGTCTTAAGTTGAGAGACTGTGTAGAATGGGCCGATACTCTCTGGAGTTTAGAAGAATGAGAGGTGATCTCATTGAAACACACAATATTCTGAAGGGGATTGACAGGGTAGATGCTGAGAGGTTGTTTCCCCCGGGCTGGAGTATCTAGAACCAGGGGCACAGTCTCAGGTTAAGGGGTCGGCCATTTAAGACAGAGATGAGGAGGAATTTCTTAACTCAGAGGATTATGAATCTGTGGAATTCTCTGCCCCACAGGCCTGTGGATGCTGAGTCTCTGAATATATTCAAGGCTGCGTTAGATAGATTTTTGGAGTCTCGGGGAATCAAGGGATCGGGAGATTGAGCGGGAAAGTGGAGTTGAGATCGACGATCAGTCATGATCACATTGAATGGTGGAGCAGGCTTGAGGGGCCGTATGGCCTACTACTGCTCCGATTTTTTATGTTGTTACCTGTGCTGGCTCTGTGAAAGAAATTTCCAATTAGTCCCATTCCTCAGCACCCTGCAAATGTTTATTTTTCAACTATATTTCCCTTTGGAAAGTTAATATTAAATCTGCTTCCAAAACCCTGTCAGGCAGAAAAATATTCACATTAATTTTATACAGTCCCATTTTAAACAGGCTTTGCAAGTCATGAATTATTATCCCTTCCCATTTTACACACAGCATTTTAGGACATTGCTTTAAAATGTTTGGTGCCTGTGACACCAGCCATTGTTAGATTTAGTCACACACCATCCGACTTGGAAATATATCGGTCGTTCCTTCATCGTCACTGGGTTAAAAGCCTCGAACTCCCTCTCTAACAGCTCTGTGGGAGCACCTTCACCACACGGACTGCAGCGGTTCAAGATGATGCCTCACCACTATTGTGTTCCCCACACAGATGAGGCTGCACACAGAGAGATTAAAGTAACAGTGACCTCAGTCTTTAATAAGACACTCCAGAGTGAGGAACAGGCCTCAGGGGCCGGCTTATATATAGTGCTCCCAAGGGATGCTGGGATCCCTTGGGACTTCAGGGGATGAGCTCCCTGATGGCGGAGCATGGGAGTGCATGCTTTACAGATACACAACTTCACTCCCCCCAGCAAAGTCGAAGTGAAAACTATTTACAAGGTGAGGCGGTCGGGAGCCTTTCTTTCCCTGGTGGACCGCCTTGGTACAAATGTCTGTTCTGGTGTGTTGGCTGTGCCCTCGCTGGACTGGCGTGTTGTTAGCCCTGCAGGACTGCTGGGTGAGCCTGGCCTTGCTGGGCTGTTGGGCGTGATGGGTTTGATTTCCTGGTCCGGCATGGTGTCGTTGATCCTTTGGGTGTGTGTTGTGGGCTCGAAAAAGGTGGTGTCTGCTGTGGGTTGTTCAGGGCAGTCTGTGAACCGCAGCCTCGTTTGTTCCAGGTGCTTCCTGCAAATTTGTCCATTGTCCAGTTTGATTACAAACACCAGATTCCCTTCTTTCGCTATCACCGTGCCTGCGATCCACTTGGGACCATGTCCATAGATTAGCAAATACACAGGGTCATTCAGATCAATTTCCCGTGACACAGTGGCGCGACCATCGTTTACATTTTGCTGCTGCCACCTGCTCTCTACCTGATCATGCAGGTTGGGGTGAACCAGCGAGAGTCTGGTTTTAAGTGTCCTTTTCATGAGTAGCTCAGCCGGGGGCACCCCTGTGAACGAGTGGGGTATCGTGCAGTAGCTGAGCAGTACTCGGGACTGGCGGGTTTGGAGTGAGCCTTCTGTGACTCGTTTAAGGCTCTGTTTGATGGTTTGCACTGCCCGCTCTGCCTGCCCATTGGAGGCTGGTTTAAACGGGGCCGAGGTGACATGTTTGATCCCGTTGCGGGTCATGAATTATTTAAATTCGACACGGGTGAAACATGGACCGTTGTCAATGACCAGTAGGTCAGGCAGTCCGTGGGTGGCAAACATGGCCCTCAGGCTTTCAATGGTGGCGGTGGCGGTGCTTCCCGACATTATTTCACATTCAATCCATTTTGAAAAAGCATCCACCACCACCAGGAACATTTTACTGAGAAACGGGCCCGCATAGTCGACATGGATCCTCGACCATGGTCTCGAGGGCCAGGACCACAAACTTAGTGGTGCCTCTCTGGGCGCGTTGTTCAACTGAGCACATATGCTGCATTGCCATACACAGGACTCGAAGTCAGAGTCGATACCGGGCCACCACACGTGGGATCTGGCTATCGCTTTCATCAATACTATACCCGGGTGTGTGCTGTGGAGATCCGAGATGAATGTCTCCCTGCCCTTTTTTGGTAGCACTTCGCGGTTACCCAACAACAGGCAATCTGCCTGAATGGACAGCTCGTCCTTTCGCCGATGGAACGGCTTGATTAGCTCTTGCATTTCAACGGGGATGCTGGCCCAGCTCCCATGCGGTACACAGTTTTTTATTAGGAACAGCAGAGAATCTTGGCTGGTCCAAGTCCTAATCTGGTGTGCTGTGACAGGTGATTTATAATTTCCAAACGCTTCCATGACCATCAACACGTCTGCGGGCTACGCCACCATCAACAAGTTTGCAGGTTGCACCATTTCCACCCATGTGGTGGGCAATAGTAGCCGACTGACAGCATCCGCACAGTTCTTGGTGCCTGGCCTGTGGCGGATGGTATAGTTATAGGCTGATAGCGCGAGTGCCCACCTTTGTATGCGGGCTGAGGCATTAGTATTTATCCCTTTGTTTTCAGTGAACAGGGATGTGAGGGGCTTGTGATCGGTTTCCAGCTCAAATTTGAGGCCAAACAGATACGGATGCATTTTCTTTACCACCAACACACACACTAATGCCTCTTTCTCAATCATGCTGTCGGCCCTCTCGGCCTTAGACAAGCTCCTGGAAGCATAGGCGACAGGTTGCAACTTCCCTGCAACATTAGCTTGTTGTAATACACACCCGAATCCGTACGACGACGTGTCACTTGCTAGCGCCAGTCTTTTACACCGGTTATACAATACAAGCAGCTTGTTGGAGCATAAAATGTTTCTGTCTTTCTCAAAAGCAATTACTTGTCTTTTTCCCCATACGCAGTTCTCACCTTTGCGCAATAACACATGTAGGGGCTCTAAAAGGGTGCTTAACCCTGGTAGGAAGTCACCAAAATAGTTGAGGAGGACCAGAAACGGCCGCAGCTCCATGACGTTCTGTGGCCTGGACGCGTTCCTGATAGCCTCTGCCTTGGCGTCTGTGGGCCGAATGCCATCCGCTGCGATCTTTCTCCCCAAATACTCCACTTCTGTTGCCATGAAGACACATTTCAACCTCTTCAGCCACAGCCCTTCGCGATCCAGTCGCTGGAGGACCTCCTCCAGGTTTTGTAGGTGCTCAGCGGTGTCCCGACCCATGACCAATATGTCATCCTGAAAGACCACTGTGCGTGGTACGGACTTGAGTAGGCTCTCCATGTTTCTCTGGAAGATCGCTGCAGCCGACCGAATTCCAAACGGGCATCTGTTGTAGATGAACAGTACCTTGTGCATGTTGATGCAGGTGAGGCCCTTCGAAGACTCCTCCAGCTCCTGCGTCATGTAAACCGAAATCAGGTCGAGCTTGGTGAACGTCTTGACTCCTGCCAGCGTCGCAATTAGGTCGTCTGCCTTCGGTAGTGGGTATTGGTCCTGTAGCGAGAAACAATTAATAGTTACTTTATAATTGCCGCAAATCCTGACTGTGCCATCACTTTTGAATACTGGAACAATCGGGCTGGCCCACTCGCTGAATTCCACTGGGGAGATGATGTCCTCGAGTTGCAGCCTGTCCAGCTCGATTTCCACTCTCTCCCTCATCATGTGAGGTACTGCTCGCGCCTTGTGGTGAATGGGTCGTGCCTCTGGGACCAAGTGGATCCACAACTTCGCCCCGGAAAAGTTTCCAAATCCTGGCTCAAAAAGGGAAGGAAATTTTTTAAGAACCTGGATACATGAGGCCTCATCGACATGTGATAGCGCTCGGATGTCATCCCAGTTCCAGCGGATTTTGCCCAGCCAGCTCCTTCCAAGCACTGTGGGGTCATCGCCCGGGACAATCCAGAGTGGCAGTACATGCACCATGCCCTCGTAGGTGACCTTGGTCATGGCGCTGCCCAGGACAGTGATAAGCTCTTTGGTGTATGTTCTCAGTTTCGTGTGGATGGGGCTCAGGGCTGAACTGAATGCCTTGTTGCATCACAGTCTCTCAAACATCTTTTTACTCATGATGGATTGGCTGGCGCCAGTGTCCAGTTCCATGGCTATGGCTGAGCCATTCAATTTTACGTGCAGCATAATAGGTGGACATTTAATCGAAAATGTGTGCACCCCGTGTACTTCAGCATCTGCCTCCTCTCTTGAAGGCTCTAAATTGCTTTGATCCACCATAGACCGATCTTCCTCCGCCACGTGGTGGTTAGCAGGTTTTGCAGAGCTTGCAGCTCGTTTGCAAGCTCATTGGAGGTGCTCCATTGTTCCACAGCACTTGCAAACATACCCTTTGAAGCGTCATGAATAGGCTGAATGGAAGCCTCCACAATGCCAACAAGCTGTGAATTGCCTTGCATTTATTCTTTGTTGGGGACTCTGAGTCATCTGGATCACCTGAGGCCTGCTGGCAGTTACAAACTCGTGGGTTCTGCCCTGTACATTTCTGCTCGCAAACACAGTTCCAGTTAATTTATGAACATTGCTAGCACTTGTGTGCTGAGAGATTTGTTGGGTGTTATCACTGGTGGACATAAACGCCTGTACTGTCGCAATGGCCTTATTGAGGGTTGGTGTCTCTCCAGTCAAAATTTTTCGTAGGAAGGTCTCTTGGCCAATGCCCAGTACAAAAAAGTCTCTGAGCATTTGCTCCGGGCAGCCATCAAACTCACATTGTCCTGCAAGTTGCATTAGCTCGGCGACATAGCTCGCCACTTCCTGACCGTCAGATCGCTGGCACGTGGAGAACCGATACCTCTCCATCAGCACGCTCTCCCTCAGGTTAAGATGCTCCCGAACCACTGTACACAGCTCCTCATATGACTTATCTGTGGATTTCACCGGAGCCAGAAGATTCTTCATGAGGCTGTAGGTCGGTGCCCCACAGACTGTGAGGAGGACTGCTCTCCTTTTTGCAGCGCTTCCTTCTCCATCCAGCTCGTTGGCTACAAAGTACTGGTCTAGCCGTTCGACATAGGTTTCCCAGTCCTCACCCTCGGAGAACTTCTCCAGCATGCCCACAGTTTGCTGCATCTTTGCGTTGGATTCGTGTTCTCGTCGCCAGTTATTGTGTTCCTAACACAGATGAGGCTGCACACAGCGAGGTTAAAGTAACAGTGACCTCAGTCTTTAATAAGACACTCCAGAGTGAGGAACAGGCCTTGGGGGCCGGCTTATATACAGTGCTCCAAAGGGATGCTGGGATCCCTTGGGACTTCAAGGGATGAGCTCCCTAGTGGCGGAACATGAGAGTGCATGCTTTACAGATACACAACAACCGCCAGCTTCTCAAGGGCAATTAAGGTTGGGCAATAAATTCTGGCCTTGCCAGTGACACCCAGATCCTGTGAACTCATATAAAAAAATACCATTTTAGGAGTCTGGTTCAAAATATTCATTGCTGACGACACCAGGAATCTGGGGCAACTTTTGTCAAATTGGGCTCAAAACTGGAGCGGTAATTCCTACCGTGCACAGAAAATAGAATCAGTATTGAAGGTAAAATCACATGGTGCTCATTTTCAGAATCAACGCAGTAAGATTTGAAATAAAGTGAAGGAATTTTATGGTGAAAGGATTTGGAAATTAAATGTGACTTGTACTTCGGTCTTCAATTAAACTTTGTGGCGTCTGTCTGCCATTCATGTCTCTGTTGAATAAGGAAGGAGGGGTTTGACATTGACCAGACTGCACTGCTCCTGATATTTGTGAGCTCATCGGTTATAATGAGATGTTTCTTACCCATTGGTCAGTGCCAACTTTAGCTCAGCTGTTACTTCGTAATACCAACTTTGTGAAAAGTTTGAATTGGTCTTAATGCAGTCACTGCCTGGTGTTTTTGTTGTCATTGCAAACCCCTTCTTTCACACTGAAACAAATCGTAATCGTGTTTTTAAATCAGCAGTGTGAGATTTTTCGAGAGCATCTTTAAATGCTGAACAAAACCATTCCGATCCCTTCAGCTTCCCGGGTTCGATTCCCAGTTAGGGAAGTAATTTTGCAACCACCGTTTTTAATTAAAGTGAAGTAATTTAACTAAATTACACAGATGACCCAAAGCACCTCAGAGTGGTGTCAAAACAAATGAGTTAGTAATTAGAAATAAGAAATGTCAGAAGTTGGACTTGAGTTTCTGGGATGGAGTATAAATAACCCTCTGTGCACTGGAACTGGGAAGGGTGAATAATGAATGAATTGTTTCCGGGTTTGAAATACGGCTTAGATCTGCTGGTGTGAATGTTTAAAATGTATAGAGACATTGAAGTTAAGAACGTGGGAATTGTATAGGGACAGTATAAGCTAACAAAGAATTCATGGAGGAATAGCCATGACATCTCGGACTCGAGACTGCGAAATGTTACAACACTAACACATATTGAAACAAAACCCACAGCTTGCAGAAAAACCTCAAGGTCTTATTAAATCATGTTATTAACCTGAAACATTAACAGAAGGTCTTTGTTTAAAATCAGACCATACTTAGGTCGGCTTATGAGTGGACAAAGGGAAAGAGGGACCAAAAGAGATAGGTTGAACTAGGATGTCACTCTAGCCCTATCTTGTTATCTTTTGCCGAGAATGTATAACTGTTGTCGCTTTACGATGTAACTTCACTTATCCGTAGGGAGTGTGTACGCTCTATCCAGAGGGTATATCTTCTGTCTGATAGGTCTTGCCGGCCGGTAAAAATAAAGACTGCTTTGTTCAAAGCACAAGAGGTATTCGACTCAGTAATTTTACTGAACCAGATTGAGAGAAAAGAATTCACATTTTACACTGGTATTAACCGATAGCATTGTTGAGCAGAATGAAAGAAATGCTAACATGATCACTGAGGGTCAGTCGAAACTTCAACAACTTCATTTTAATAATTTGTGAAACTTTAATCATTGAGGAAGTTTTATTCCCTTTCTGATTTTACACACTCTGTATTTTAGGAGACTGGTTTTAAATGTTCTTCATGGAATCAGAGAAGTTTACAGCACAGAAGGAGGCCATTGTTGCATGAGCAATGAACATTTAAACCCAGTTTTTGTTTAAAAAATAATGTTTCCGCCCGGGATTGAACCGGGGACTTTTCGCATGTGAGGCAAATGTGATAACCGCGACACGACAGAAACTGCTGCCTGGTGCAGTGCCGAGAGAGAAGTGTTCAGCGACAAGCTGAAATGCTGAATCCCTTTTTCTGAAAAAATTCCTTTCACAAACATTTCTCTGACCGAAACGGCACAAAACAAAAATGTTCCTTTCAAATGTGCCAATTATTTTCGTTAAACTTTTATTTTGCTTTCATGGGATAACATAATTAATGATTCGATAATTTTCTTTTGCACAATGAAAGAAATACTAACTGAGGGAAAGTCACTTCGTCAATAATTTGTTCTGTGCTCTGCATGTTTGTAATGTCGCCAAGTTTGCTGATGATACAAAGATAGGTGGGAAAGCAAGTTGTGAGGAGGACGCAAACAATCTGCAAAGCGATATTGATAGGCTCAGTGGGTGGGCAGAAATTTGTCAGATGGAGTATAATGTGGGAAATATGAGGTTATCCACTGTGGTAGCAATAATAAAAAAGCAAATAATTATTTAAATGGGGAGAGATTACGAAATGCTGCGGTGCAGAGGGACCTGGGGGTCCTTGTACATGAAACACAAAAGGTTAGTATGCAGAAACATCCTCTCGTTTCTGCGGACGCAACCGAGACTCCAGGATGGTATGTTGCCTCCCTGGTGCAAGGGTCAAGGATGTCTCGGAGCGGGTGCAGGACATTCTGAAATGGGAGGGAGAACAGCCAGTTGTCGTGGTGCATATTGGTACCAACGACATAGGTAAAAAAAGGGATGAGGTCCTACGAAAAGAATTTAAGGAGCTAGGAGCTAAATTAAAAAGTAGGACCTCAAAAGTAGTAATCTCAGGATTGCTACCAGTGCCACGTGCTAGTCAGAGTAGGAATCGCAGGATAGCGCAGATGAATACATGGCTTGAGCAGTGGTGCAGCAGGGAGGGATTCAAATTCTTGGGGCATTGGAACCGGTTCTGGGGGAGGTGGGACCAGTACAAACCGGACGGTCTGCACCTGGGCAGGTCCGGAACCAATGTCCTAGGGGGAGTGTTTGTTAGTGCTGTTGGGGAGGAGTTAAACTAATATTGCAGGGGGATGGGAACCTATACAGGGAGACAGAGGGAGACAAAAAGGAGGCAAAAGCAAAAGACAGAAAGGAGATGAGGAAAAGTGGAGGGCAGAGAAACCCAAGGCAAAGAACAAAAAGGGCCACTGTACAGCAAAATTCTAAAAGGACAAAGGGTGTTAAAAAAACAAGCCTGAAGGCTTTGTGTCTTAATGCAAGGAGTATCCGCAATAAGGTGGATGAATTAATTGTGCAAATAGATGTTAACAAATATGATGTGATTAGGATTACGGAGACGTGGCTCCAGGATGATCAGGGCTGGGAACTCAACATCCAGGGGTATTCAACATTCAGGAAGGATAGAATAAAAGGAAAAGGAGGTGGGGTAGCATTACTGGTTAAAGAGGAGATTAATGCAATAGTTAGGAAAGACATTAGCTTGGATGATGTGGAATCTATATGGGTGGAGCTGCAGAACACTAAAGGGCAAAAATCGTTAGTGGGAGTTGTGTACAGACCTCCAAACAGTAGTAGTGATGTTGGGGAGGGCATCAAACAGGAAATTAGGAGTGCATGCAATAAAGGTGCAGCAGTTATAATGGGTGACTTTAATATGCACATAGATTGGGCTAGCCAAACTGGAAGCAATACGGTGGAGGAGGATTTCCTGGAATGCATAAGGGATGGTTTTCTAGACCAATATGTCGAGGAACCAACTAGGGGGGAGGCCATCTTAGACTGGGTGTTGTGTAATGAGAGAGGATTAATTAGCAATCTCATTGTGCGAGGCCCCTTGGGGAAGAGTGACCATAATATGGTGGAATTCTGCATTAGGATGGAGAATGAAACAGTTAATTCAGAGACCATGGTCCAGAACTTAAAGAAGGGTAACTTTGAAGGTATGAGGCATGAATTGGCTAAGATAGATTGGCTAATGATACTTAAGGGGTTGACTGTGGATGGGCAATGGCAGACATTTAGAGAACGCATGGATGAATTACAACAATTGTACATTCCTGTCTGGCGTAAAAATAAAAAAGGGAAGGTGGCTCAACCGTGGCTATCTAGGGAAATCAGGGATAGTATTAAAGCCAAGGAAGTGGCATACAAATTGGCCAGAAATAGCAGCGAACCTGAGGACTGGGAGAAATTTAGAACTCAGCAGAGGAGGACAAAGGGTTTGATTAGGGTAGGGAAAATGGAGTACGAGAAGAAGCTTGCAGGGAACATTAAGGCGGATTGCAAAAGTTTCTATAGGTATGTAAAGAGAAAGAGGTTAGTAAAGACAAACGTAGGTCCCCTGCAGTCAGAATCAGGGGAAGTCATAACGGGGAACAAAGAAATGGCAGACCAATTGAACAAGTACTTTGGTTCAGTATTCACTAAGGAGGACACAAACAACCTTCCGGATATAAAAGTGGTCAGAGGGTCTATTAAAGAGGAGGAACTGAGGGAAATCTTTATTAGTCGGGAAATTGTGTTGGGGAAATTGATGGGATTGAAGGCCGATAAATCCCCAGGGCCTGATGGACTGCATCCCAGAGTACTTAAGGAGGTGGCCTTGGAAATAGCGGATGCATTGACAGTCATTTTCCAACATTCCATTGACTCTGGATCAGTTCCTATCGAGTGGAGGGTAGCCAATGTAACCCCACTTTTTAAAAAAGGAGGGAGAGAGAAAGCAGGGAATTATAGACCGGTCAGCCTGACCTCAGTAGTGGGTAAAATGATGGAATCAATTATTAAGGATGTCATAGCAGCGCATTTGGAAAATGGTGACATGATAGGTCCAAGTCAGCATGGATTTGTAAAAGGGAGATCATGCTTGACAAATCTTCTGGAATTTTTTGAGGATGTTTCCAATAAAGTGGACAAAGGAGTACCAGTTGATGTGGTATATTTGGACTTTCAGAAGGCTTTCGACAAGGTCCCACACAGGAGATTAATGTGCAAAGTTAAAGCACATGGGATTGGGGGTAGTGTGCTGACGTGGATTGAGAACTGGTTGTCAGACAGGAAGCAAAGAGTAGGAGTAAATGGGTACTTTTCGGAATGGCAGGCAGTGACTAGTGGGGTACCGCAGGGTTCTGTGCTGGGGCCCCAGCTGTTTACATTATACATTAATGATTTAGACGAAGGGATTAAATGTAGTATCTCCAAATTTGCGGATGACACTAAGTTGGGTGGCAGTGTGAGCTGCGAGGAGGATGCTATGAGGCTACAGAGTGACTTGGATAGGTTAGGTGAGTGGGCAAATGCGTGGCAGATGAAGTATAATGTGGATAAATGTGAGGTTATCCACTTTGGTGGTAAAAACAGAGAGACAGACTATTATCTGAATGGTGACAGATTAGGAAAAGGGAAGGTGCAACGAGACCTGGGTGTCATGGTACATCAGTCATTGAAGGTTGGCATGCAGGTACAGCAGGCGGTTAAGAAAGCAAATGGCATGTTGGCCTTCATAGCGAGGGGATTTGAGTACAGGGGCAGGGAGGTGTTGCTACAGTTGTACAGGGCCTTGGTGAGGCCACACCTGGAGTATTGTGTACAGTTTTGGTCTCCTAACTTGAGGAAGGACATACTTGCTGTTGAGGGAGTGCAGCGAAGATTCACCAGACTGATTCCCGGGATGGTGGGACTGACCTATCAAGAAAGACTGAATCAACTGGGCTTGTATTCACTGGAGTTCAGAAGAGTGAGAGGGGACCTCATAGAAACGTTTAAAATTCTGACGGGTTTGGACAGGTTGGATGCAGGAAGAATGTTCCCAATGTTGGGGAAGTCCAGAACCAGGGGTCACAGTCTAAGGATAAGGGGTAAGCCATTTAGGACCGAGATAAGGAGAAACTTCTTCACCCAGAGAGTGGTGAACCTGTGGAATTCTCTACCACAGGAAGTAGTTGAGGCCAATTCACTAAATATATTCAAAAGGGAGTTAGATGAAGTCCTTAGTACTCGGGGGATCAAGGGGTATGGCGTGAAAGCAGGAAGTGGGTACTGAAGTTTCATGTTCAGCCATGAACTCGTTGAATGGCGGTGCAGGCTAGAAGGGCTGAATGGCCTGCTCCTGCACCTATTTTCTATGTTTCTATGTTTCTCTGCATCCACCTTGTCAAGCCCCCTCATAATCTTACACGTTTCCATAAGATCACCTCTCAATCTTCTGAATTCCAATGAGTAGAGGCACAATCTACTCAACCTTTTCTCATAAGTTAGCCCCCTCATCTTCGGAATCAACCTAGTGAACCTTCTCTGAACTGCCTCCAAAGCATCTATATCCTTTCTTAAATATGGAAACCAAAACTGCACGCAGTGTTCCAGGTCTGGCCTCACCAATACCCTGTATAACTGCAGCAAGACTTCTTTGTTTTATACTCCATCCCCTTTGCAATAAAGGCCAAGATTCCATTGGCCTTCCTGATCACTTGCTGTACCTGCATCCTAACCTTTTGTGTTTCATGCACAAGTACGCGCAGCTCCCGCTGGACTGCAGCACTGTGCAATTTTTCTCCTTTTAACTAATAACTTGTTCTTTCATTTTTTCTGCCAAAATGCATAACCTTGCACTTTCCAACATTATACATCATCTGCCAAATTTTTCCCCACTCACTTAACCTGGCTATGTCTTTTTGCAGATTTTTTGTGTCCTCCTCACACATTGCTTTTCCTCCCATCTTTGTATCATCAGCAAACTTGGCGACGTTACACTCGGTCCCTTCATCCAAGTCGTTAATATAGATTGTAAAGATTGGGGTCCCAGCACTGATCCCTGCAGCACCCCACTAGTTACTGATTGCCAACCAGAGAATGAACCATTTAACCAACTCTCTGTTTTCTGTTCGTTAGCCAATCCTCTATCCATGCTAATATATTACCCCCAACCCCGGGAACTTTTATCTTGTGCAGTAATCTTTTATGTGGCACCTTGTCAAAATGTCTTCTGGAAGTCCAAATACACCACATCCACTGGTTCCCCTTTATCCACCCTGTTCATTACACCCTCAAAGAATTCCAGCAAATTTGTCAAACTTGACTTCCCTTTCATAAATCTATGCAGACTCTGCCTGACTGAATTATTTTTTTCCAAAAGTCGGAGGAGCAGTGACCGGAGGAGGTGTGAGCAGCGGCCTATAAAGGCCCAGCGGGAGTCCGGGGATCGGCGGCAGTCGGAGGAGCAGCGGCTGGAGGAGCAGCGAGCAGCGAGCTACAGCTGGTGCAGGCTCAAAAGTAAGAAAGAAGTCAAAAGTAATCAAAGAGTAACGTCACAGCCAAGAGGGTAAGTGATTGGCTGGTTGAGTGGTGAGTAGTTTTCTGTTTCTTTAATTTCTTCTTGTTCTTAGCAGCAAGGAAACTTTGGAATTGTTGCCAAATTAAGTAAATCTAATGGTTAAGTCATAGCAGGAGAGCTCGGACACATGTCATGCTCCTCCTGTGCTATGTGGGAAGTCAGGGACGCTTCCAGTGTCCCTGATGACTACATGTGCAGCAAGTGTATCCATCTGCAGCTCCTGACAGGCCACATTGGGGCACTAGAGCTGCACACGGATTCACTCTGGAGCATCCGCAATGCTGAGGATGTTGTGAATAGCACGGTTAGCGAGTTGATCACACCGTAGGTAAAGGTTACTCAGGCAGATAGGGAATGGGTCAACATCAGGAAGAGCAGTGGAAGGAAGACAGTGCAGGAGTCCCCTGCGGTCATCCCCCTTGGGTACACCACCTTGGGTACTGTTGGGGGAGATGACTCATCAGGGGAAGGCAGCAGCAGCCAAGTCCATGGCAGCAGGGGTGGCTCTGCTGCACAGAAGGGCAGGAAAAAGAGTGGGAGAACTATAGTGATAGGGGATTCTATTGTAAGGGGAATAGATAGATGTTTCTGCGGCTGCAATCGAGACTCAAGAATGGTATGTTGCCTCCCTGGTGCAAAGGTCAAGGATGTCTCGGAGCGGCTGCAGCGCATTCTGGAGGGGGTGGGTGAATAGCCAGCTGTCGTGGTGTATATAGGCACCAATGATACAGGGAAAATGGGATGAGGTCCTACAAGCTGAGTTTAGGGAGCTAGGAATTAAATTAAAAGGTATTAATCTCAGAATTGCTACCAGTGCCACGAGCTAGTCAGAATAGGAAATGCAGGATAGCTCAGATGAATATATGGTTTGATGAGTAGTGCAGGAGGGTGGGATTCAAATTCCTGGGACATTGGAACTGGTTCTGGGGGAGGTAGGACCAGTACAAATCGGACGGTCTGCACCTGGTCATAACCGGAACCAATGTCTAGGGGAATGTTTGCTAGTGCTGTTGGGGAGGGGTTAAACTAATATGGCAGGGGGATGGGAACCTATGCAGGGAGATAGAAAGAAGTAAAATGGGGGCAGAAGCAAAACATAGAAAGAAGAAAAGTAAAAGTGGAGGGTAGAGAAACACAAGGCAAAAATCAAAAAGGGCCACATTACAGCAAAATTCTAAAGGGACAAAGTGTATTAAAAAGACAAGCCTGAAGTCTCTGTGCCTCAATGCGAGGATTATTCGTAATAAGGTGGATGAATTCACTCAGAGGCAGCAATTCACGAATATGTTATAATTGGGATTCCAGAGACATGGCTCCAGGGTGACCAAGGCTAGGAACTCAACATCCTGAGGTATTCAACATTCAAAAAGGATAGACTGAAAGGAAAAGGAGGTCGGGGAACGATGCTGGTTAAAGAGGAAATTAACGCAATATTAAGGAAGGACATTAGCTTGGATGGTGTGGACTCTGTATGGATAGAGCTGCGGAACACCAAAGGGCAGAAAACACGAGTGGGAGTTGTGCACAGACCACCAAACAGTAGTAGTGAGTTTGGGGACAGTATCAAACAAGAAATTATGGCTGCATGCAATAAAGATACAGCAGTTATCATGGGCGACTTTAATCTACATATAGATTGGGCAAACCAAACTGGTAGAAATACGGTGGAGGAGGATTTCCTGGAGTGTATTAGGGATGGTTTTCTAGACCAATATGTCGAGGAACCAACTTGAGGGCTGGCTATCCTAGACTCGGCGATGTGTAATGAAAAAGGACTAATTAGCAATCTTGTTGTGCGAGGCCGCTTGGAGAAGAGTGAGCATAATATGGTAGAATTCTTTATTAAGATGGAGATTGAAACATTTAATTCAGAGACTAGGGACCTGAACTTAAGGAAAGGTAACTTCGATTGCATGAGATGTGAATTGGCTAGAATAGACTGGCAAATGAGACTTAAAAGGTTGACGCTGGATAGGCAATGGCAAACATTTAAAGATCACATGGATGAACTTCAACAATTGTACATCCCTGTTTGGAGAAAAAATAAAACGGGGAAGGTGACTCAACCGTGGCTAATAAGGGAAATTAGGGATAGTGTTAAATGCAAGGAAGAGGCCTATAAATTTGCTAGAAAAAGCAGCAAACCTGAGGACTGGAAGAAATTTAGAATTCAGTAGAGGAGGACAAAGGGTTTAATAAGGAGTGGGAAAATAGAGTATGAGAGGAAGCTTGCTGGGAACATAAAAACTGACTGCGAAAGCTTCTATAGATATGTGAAGAGAAAAAGATTAGTGAAGACAAACATCGGTCACTTGCAGTCAGAATCAGGTGAATTTATAATGGGGAACAAAGAAATGGTGGACCAGTTAAACAGATACTTTGGTTCTGTCTTCTCGAAGGAAGACACAAATAACCTTCCTAATGTACTCAGGGACCGAGGGTCCAGCGAGAAGGAGGAACTGAATGAAATCTTTATTAGTCAGGAAATTGTGTTCAGGAAATTGTTGGGATTGAAGGCTGATAAATCCCAGGGCCAGATAGTCTGCATCCCAGAGTAGTTAAGGAAGTAACCCTCGAAATAGTGGATGCATTGGTGATCATTTTCTAACAGTCTATCGACTCTGGATCAGTTCCTATGGACTGGAGGGTAGCTAATATAACACCACTTTTTTAAAAAGAAGGAAGAGAGAAAACGGATAATTATCGACCGGTTAGTCTGACATCAGTAGTGGGGAAAATGCTGGAATCAATTATTATGGATGAAATAGCATAGCATTTGGAAAGCAGTGACAAAATCGGTCCAAGTGAGCATGGATTTAGGAAAGGGAAATCATGCTTGACAAATCTTCTAGAATTTTTTGAGGATGGAACAAGGAGAGTGGACAATGGAAAACCAGTGGATGTAATGTATTTGGACTTTCAAAAGGCTTTTGACAAGGTCCCACACAAGAGATTAGTGTGCAAAATTAAAGCACATGGTATTGGGGGTAATGTATTGACATGGATAGAGAACTGGTTGGTAGACAGGTAGCCGAGAGTCGGGATAAATGGGTCCTTCTCAGAATGACAGGAAGTGACTAGTGGGGTGCTGCAGGGCTCAGTGCTGGGACCTCAGCTATTTACAATATACATCAATGATTTCGATGAAGAAATTGAGAGTTCTATCTCCAAGTTTGCAGGTGATTCTAAGCTGCGTGACGGTGTGAGCTGTGAGGAGGATGCTAAGAGGCTGAAGAGTGACTTGGAAAGGTTAGGTGAGTGGGTAAATACATGGCAGATGCACTATAATGTGGATAAATGTGATGTTATCCACTTTGGTGGCAAAAACGTGAAGGCAGATTAGTATCTGAATGGCGGCAGATTAGGAAAAGGGGAGGTGCAACGAGACCTGGGTGTCATGGTACATCAGTCATTGAAAGTTGGCATGCAGGTACAGCAGGCGGTGAAGAAGGCAAATGGCATGTTGGCCTTCATAGCTGGGGGATTTGAGTATTGGAGCAGGAAGATCTTACTGCAGTTGTGCAGGGCCTTGGTGAAGCCTCACCTGGAATATTGTGTTCAGTTTTGGTCTCCTAATCTGAGGAAGGATGTTCTTGCTACTGAGAGAGTGAAGCAAAGGTTCACTAGACTGATTCCCTGGATGGCAGGACTGATATATGAGGAGAGACTGGATTGACTGGGCCTGTATTCACCGGAGTTTAGAAGAATGAGAGGGGATCTCAAAGAAACATATAAAATTCTGACGGGACTGGACAGGTTAGAGGCAGGAAGAATGTGCCCGATGTTGGGGAAGTCCAGAACCAGGGGTCAGAGTCTAAGGGATAAGGGGTAAGCCATTTAGGACCGACATGAGGAGAAACTTCTTCACTCAGAGAGTTGTTAACCTGTGGAATTCTCTGCCGCAGAGAGTTGTTGATGCCAGTTCATTTGATATATTCCAGAGGGAATTAGCTGTGGCCTTTATGGCTAAAGGGCTCAAGGGGTATGAAGAGAAAGTAGGTGAATGATCAGCCATGATCTTATTGGAATGTAGAAACATAGAAAATAGGTGCAGGAGTAGGCCATTCGGCCCTTCGAGCCTGCACCACCATTCAATGAGTTTATGGTTGAACATGCAACTTCAGTACCCCATTCCTGCTTTCTCGCCATACCCCTTGATCCCCTGAGTAGTAAGGGCTACGTCTAACTCCTTTTTGAATATATTTAGTGAATTGGCCTCAACAACTTCCTGTGGTAGAGAATTCCACAGGTTCACCACTCTCTGGGTGAAGAAGTTTCTCCTCATCACGGCCCTAAATGGCTTACCCCTTATCCTTCGACTGTGACCCCTGGTTCTGGACTTCCCCAACATTGGGAACATTCTTCTTGCATCTAACCTGTCTAAACCCGCCAGAATTTTAAACGTTTCTATGAGATCCCCTCTCATTTGTCTGAACTCCAAAGAATCCAGTCTTTCTTGATATGTCAGTCCCGCCATCCCGGGAATCAGTCTGGTGAACCTTCGCTGCACTCCCTCAATAGCAAGAACGTCCTTCCTCAAGTTAGGAGACAGAAACTGGACACAATACTCCAGGTGAGGCCTCACCAAGGCCCTGTACAACTGTAGTAACACCTCCCTGCCCCTATACTCAAATCCCCTCGCTATGATGGCCAACATGCCATTTGCTTTTTTAGCTGCCTGCTGTACCTGCATGCCAACCTTCAATAACTGATGTACCATGACACCCAGGTCTCGTTGCACCTCCCCTTTTCCTAATCTGTCACCATTCAGATAATAGTCTGTCTCTCTGTTTTTCAACCGAAGTGGATAACCTCACCTTTATCCACATTATACTTCATCTGCCATGAATTTGCCCACTCACCTAACCTATCCAAGTCACTCTGCAGCCTCATAACATACTCTTCGCAGCTCACACTGCCACCCAACTTAGTGTCATCTGCAAATTTGGAGACACTAAATTTAGTCCCCTCGTCTAAATCATTAATGTACAATGTAAACAGCTAGGGCCCTTGCGGTGCCCCACTAGTCACTGCCTGCCATTCTGAAAAGTACCCATTTACTCCTACTCTTTGCTTCCTGTCTGCCAACCAATTTTCAATCCACGTCAGCACACTACCCCCAATCCCATGTGTATTAACTTTACACACTAATCTCGTGTGTGGCACCTTGTCGAAAGCCTTCTGAAAGTCCAAATACACCACATCAACTGGTTCTCCCTTGTCCACTCTACTGAAACATCCTCAACAAATTCCAGAAGATTTGTCAAGCATGATTTCCCTTTCACAAATCCATGCTGACTTGGACCTATCATGTCACCTCTTTCCAAATGCGTTGCTATGACATCCTTAAGAATTGATTCCATCAATTTCACCACGACTGATGTCAGGCTGACCGGTCTATAATTCCTTGCTTTCTCTCTCCCTCCTTTTTTAAAAAGTGGGGTTACATTGGCTATCCTCCACTCCATAGGAACTGATCCAGAATCTATAGAGTGTTGGAAAATGACTGTCAATGCATCCGCTATTTCCAAGGCCACCTCCTTAAGTATTCTGGGATGCAGACCATCAGGCCTGGGGATATATCGGCCTTCAATCCCATCAGTTTCCCCAACACAATTTCCCGACTAATAAGGATTTCCCTCAGTTCCTCCTTCTTACTAGAACCTCTGACCCCTTTTATATCCGGAAGATTGTTAGTGTCCTCCTTAATGAATGCCGAACCAAAGTACTTGTTCAATTGGTCTGCCATTTCTTTGTTCCCAGTTATGACTTCCCCTGATTCTGACTGCAGGGGACCTACGTTTGTCTTTACTTACCTTTTTTTCTTTACATATCTATAGAAGCTTTTGCAGTCCATTTTAATGTTCCCTGCAAGCTTCCTCTCGCACTCTATTTTCCCTGCCCTAATCAAACCCTTTGTCCTCCTTTGCTAAGTTCCAAATGTCTCCCAGTGCCCGGGTTCGCTGCTATTTCTGGCCAATTTGTATGCCACTTCCTTGGCTTTAATACTATCCCTGATTTCCGTTGATAGCCACGGTTGAGCAACCTTCCCTTTTTTATTTTTACACCAGACAGGGATGTACAATTGTTGCAGTTCATCCATGCGGTCTGTAAATGTCTGCCATTGCCCATCCACTGTCAACCCCTTAAGTATCATTCACCAATCTATCTTAGCCAATTCACGCCTCATACCTTCAAAGTTACCCTTCTTTAAGTTCTGGACCATGGTCTCTGAATTAACTGTTTCATTCTCCGTGGTGGTGCGGCTCGAAGGGCCGAATGGCCTTTGCCTGCACCTATTTATTTCTGCACGCAGAGGGTTGTGGGGGTCTGGAACTCACTGCCTGAAAGGGTGGTAGAGGCAGAAACACTCACCACATTTAACAAGTGCTTGGATGTGACCTGAAGTGCTGTAACCTGCAGGGTTATGGACCTCGAGCTGGAAAGTGGGATTAGGCTGGATAGCCTCTTGTTGGCCGGCGTGGACACGATGGGCTGAATTGGCCTCCTTCCGTGCTGTAAACCTCTTTGATTCTATGAACTCCTTCACAAAGAGTTGAAGTGCGTGTGGGGTGATTTGGGCACATCTTTCCTCACGTGACAACATTTCAAAGGTAACTCAACGGCTGTAAAGCGCTTTGGGGCGTTATGAACTCCTGACAGACGCTGCAGAAATGCAAGTCCTTCTTTGCAAAAGTTCGATGCAAATTCAAAATTCACGGCAAAAAAAGGGCTCGCCCGGGATCGCTCGCAAATTTCAAGTAACAACCCCAAAGTGAGAATCATACAACTAGACCAACGAGCCAACTGCTTAGAAAATATGGAGATAAAGGCCTTACGAAGTGCTATATGTTAATAAACCTCCAGTCAAATCTTCTCATATTATTAAAAGCATTGCCAAAGGAAAAGCATGAGTTTTACCCGATATCTCAAGGAATATTTTGGTGACTGCAATCAAGAGTTGCCACAACAAAGTAGCACAAATAGAACTTTGATGGGAAGAATGTATTCGCACTATCGTTGTGGTGTCTTTAGACTGTAGAGGCTGCACGGAGATAAAGTGTAACCATTATTGAAGCATTTTTAGCGTGTGTTGTTATTCTTGATCGGAGGAGCACATGAGACGGAATCAGTGACTTTGCCTTTTCGACATGTTTTCTGAAGCGCCGCACGGTCCCACTCCTGCAGCCAATGAGCTGTTGGGACGTTAATGTATCCATTATCATCATCATCATAGGCGGTCCCTCGAAACGAGGATGACTTGCTTCCACGCCGAAAAAGGATGAGTTCACAAGTGTTTTAATGAAGGACCCGAACTACATCCCGAAGGGTGGAAGATCCCTGTGCGTGGATTTTTTTAAACGTGTGGTGGCCGTTGCACCCCAGCCATCACACGGGCTTGACAGAGCGAGGTCTTGGTCCAGTGACAAGGGTTAAACAGGTCGACTGGAGACCAGATCTGCTGCACGGACCTAGTGCACACACATATCGCAGTGTGGGCTGGCCCGTGCTGCCCCTGGGCCACTGGCCCAGAACTCATGCCTCCCCTGGGCCCTGATCACATCCCTCCACAGTCTCTCACCGCTCCTTCGCCCCGATCTCGCCGCTCCTGCTGTACCTGCCCACGCTCCAATCACCGACCTGGACCTTGATGACGTCACTCTTCGCTGCCGCCGCCCTCCTGCACCAGCTCGCGCTGCTCCCTGGAGTAGTCTCCCGGGACCTCCAAGCTGCTCCCAGGGCCGCTCATCGTTCCTTTTATGGCCCCGACCTGCCGCTGGTGTTCTCCCGTTAGTGTATCCAGGCTGTGGGTGGCCACCCCGAGCGCAGCAGAGGGGTTTCTGCATTAGTTCTGGGTGGGGTCAGTATCTTTCCCCTTCTCTCTTCCTCTTGTCTATATCCCTGTGCTTTTATTTCTCTATTTATTCCCCCTGTCTCAGTTTCTAGTGTTTAAAAGGGAACAAAAGATGAAATGGGTGTCACTGTGGAACAATTTCTCTCACTCAAAGATAGACGCACTTCCATTGCACCATGATGTCTAGGTAGCTAGCCGTTGATATTCAGGTTCAAATAAGAATATATATAAATATATCTACATGTATCATAACTGTTCCCTGGTGGTCGAGGGGTTAAGATCCGGCGCACTAACCTGGTTTCAATTGTCGATCAGTTCATCGCATAAAAATAATTGAGGTTTGTGAGACGATTAATAATTGCTGTCATCACCATGAATACCAATACTTTCTGTGATAGACCGAGCTTACAGACGATCTGGCTTCTCCTGCCCTTTGCCGGGCACGTATTCCGGGTTTAATTTAGTAAACTGGACGAGTTCGCTGATCGCGGGGAGACGGTAGGAGCCTCTGTGGCCCCACTGTGAGGATGTGGAAGTGAACACGGTGGCTGGGTGATCCGTGACATTTCTGTAAAGGGCAGCGGAGGAGAAGGATTGAGAACTTTCAGTGTGGGACAGAAGTTGTTTCAGGTGAGCCAACACATTCCTGATCAGCACAGAGGGAGCTCACTGGTCAGCTCCCCTCTGTTGTGCCAGCTGTGCCAGAGGTTTCTGTCGTGTAGTGGTTATCACGTGTGCTTATCATGTTTGCATTACACATGAAAGGTATGAGGTTCGATCCCGGGAAGGAGCATTATGTTTAAACTTGCTTTCGAGGAACAATCAGAGGCGAGTTTCGTCTCCTGGCAAATGCTGCCTGACCTGCTGAGATTTCCAGCATTTGCTGTTTTTATTTGCTATTTATTCTCCTGGCAAAAGTGATCCCTTATTCCTTAAGTGCTCTTTATTTCACTTCAATACATAGATAACTTTCAGTGAGAGAAAACGGATTCACCGGGGACATTTCGCGTGTGACGCCAACGTGATATCCGCTACACTGCAGCCCATCAAAGGGCGAGAAACCACTGAATATAAAGGATGAGCTCACAAATATCAGGGGCAGTGCAGTCTGGTCAACGTCAAACTCTCCTTTCTTATTCAGCTGAGGCATGAACGGGAGTCAGACGCCACAAAGTTTAATTAAAGACACAAATGCAATAACACTTCCAAATCTTTTCACTGTAAAATTCTGAAACTTTATTTGAAATCCTACTGCGTTGAATCTGAAAATGAGCACCATGGGCTTTTATCTTCACTACTGATTCTATTTTCTGTGCATGGTCGGAATAACCGGTGCTGTTAAATTTGACAAAAGTTGCCCCAGATTCCTGATGTCATCGGCAATGAAGATTTTGAACCAGATCCTAGAATACAGTGTGTAAAATGGGTCAACATGCAGAATAACATAAGAACATAAGAAATAGGAGCATGAGTCGGCCATACACCCCTTGAGCCTGCTCCGACATTTAATACGATTATGGCTGATCCGATCATGGACTCAGGTCCACTTCCCTGCCCGCTCCCCAAAGCAAAGCACAAATGATTGAAGTATCGACTGTCCCTCAGTTAGCATTTCTTTCATTGTGCAAAAGAAGGTGAGGGGTTAATTAATGATGCTTTCCCGTGAAAGCAACACAAAAGTTTTAGAAAAAAATATACAGTGACTGGGAGGTGAGTGTTGCTTCTGACACCAGGTGGGAATGGGCGGAGATTTTAAAGCTCCTTGTATTGTGACACCTTCATATCGACGAACATCTGAGTCTTATGACGTAGACCTCGTGGCGCAATGGTAGCGTGACTGATTTCAGTTCCGAAGGTAGCGTGTTTAAATCACATCAGGGTTACTGTACTTTTAGATATTGTTCTTCCAGAATTAATATATTCTTTGCTGTTTGGCAATAACCAGACCCTTGCTCCAAGGTCTGTCTCACTGTTTCCCCGGTGTCAGACAGAGATACGCCTGCTGTCTTCATTTATTTCATGTGACAGGATACAAAAGTTCAAAATCAACCTGCAGATGGCCACATACAGCATTAAATAGTCAGGATGGCCGAGCGGTCTCAGGTGCTGTGTTCAGGTTGCAGTCTTCTCTCGAGGTCTGTGTTTAAATCTGACATTTCTTATTTTTAATCATTAAGTGAAACTCATTGTTTGACACCACGATCAACTCCTTCAAAGTGGGATTCAGCAGTTCACCTGCTCGCTTAACATTTCCGTCTGACCGGGTGCTGAAAGTGGAGATGTTTCCGCAGTGTAGCGGTTAACACGTTCGCCCCACACGCGAAAGCTCACCGGGTGGGAATATTTTCTGGAGCTATCTCCTCATGCATGCTCAGGGGCGAGTTTGTTCTCCTGTGAAAGGTCATAAGGTCATAAACATGTAAGGATTAGGGGCCGGAGTAGGCCATTCGGCCCCTTGAGCCTGGTCCACCATTCAAGAAGATCCTGGCACTTCCTTGACAGCAAGTTTAAACATCTGGGGCGGAGCCAACAGGCGCCTGGCTGCAATCAACGACAAAAACGTCTATTTGGTAGAAGCCCCACGAGATCAATCGGTCGAGCATGAGAATCTTAATCTCGAATTTGGGGTTCGAGCCCCACGTTAACTGTTAAAGCATGTCCCAATTTGCACAGTGTGTTTTCGGTGTCTGGTTCAAAATGTTCATTGCTGGTACATCAACAGGAGACTGGGCAAACAGTGAGAAAGACTTTAGAGCAAAGGTCTGGTTATTGTGAAACACCAAAGAAAATATAAATTCAAGAAACATAGAAAACATAGAAAATAGGTGCAGGGGTAGGCCATTCGGCCCTTTGAGCCTACACCGCCATTCAATGAGTTCATGGCTGAACATGCAACTTCAATACCCCATTCCTGCTTTCTCGCCATAGCCCTTGATCCCCCTAGTCTGAAGACTACATCTAACTCCTTTTTGAGAAGAATAACCTCGAAAAGAAATGTGACCCCGACACCCAGGAAGAAGTGTTAAGGCAGAAGATTAAATGCTGCATTCCTCTGTTCAAAAAATTCCTTTCACAAACATTTCTCTGACCGTAACTGCACAAAACAAAAATGTTCCTTTCAAAGTCATTCAACTTCCGACTTTCCGCGCCCCCCGAATCTCCTGAATCAGATGCCTCTAGTTTTGCCGACTCAATCCATGTCCCTTTGCAATGTTCTGCTTCCACCCACACTATGAAATGTGCCACTAACTTATAGAATCATGGAATGGTTACAGCACGGAAGGCCATTCGGCCCGTCGAGCCCGTGCCGACTCTCAGCGAGTCCCACTCCCCCGCCCTTTCCCCGTAGCCCTGCAATTGTTTTTCCTTCAGACACTGATCCAGCTCCCGTTTGAAAGATAAGATTGAGTCTGCCTCCACCACCCTTTCAAGCCGTGCATTCCAGATCCTAACCACTCGCTGCTAAATGGCCACCTCCTGTTCCTATGTGTAAAGTCTGGGAAACACGAGATCAATTCCTGCCACACTCACAGCCTTCCTAAATATAGCACCATCACTCTATTCTCATAAAACCAGGTCCTGAAGTAGAGGCCAGCTGTGTAGGTTAAAGCTCTGGTTATGTTCCGAACATTGCTGTAGTGTTTCCGTAATGTAGTGGTTATTAGATTCACCTCACACGCGAAATGTCCCTGGTTCAAAACTGCGTGGAAACATTTTGAAAACATGTTCAATCAAATATTTGAAGAAATGGATTTATTCATAATAGTGGTTCAATATTAACAAAAAACAATGTCCCACAACCTTGTTAAATTTTCTGATATCTCTGTTCAGTTCTGTATACATTCAAACTGAATGCTCATAAAAGTATTGGAGTGGGAACTCACTGGATAACAGCACAGCTGGCAATGTTTGTGGAATATATTCGCGTAGCCAAAACGCACAATGACAACCTGGAATTGTGCAGCACCGAATCCACGGGGAAAAACAGTTAAATGCTTCGTCCCTGGGTGGGCTCGAACCACCAACCTTTCGGTTAACAGCCGAACGCGCTAACCCATTGCGCCACAGAGACTGACGCAATTACACACTGCAAGACATCCCAAACCAGGGTGTCAGTCAGTTAAAGCTTCAGATTGCTCTGACCGGGATGGAACTTGTCCACTCTCAGTTGTACTTTTCCCAAGTAAAGGGTGGGACATTCATTGTGGATGTGTGGAAGCAGTCTGGTCCCGCACACTGCAGACACTTCCATGTCACCACCAACCAGCTCTCCCACAACCGGTGTGATCTACCTTCCAGCCTTCCGGTGCCTTGTCTGTGACGAAGTATTCTGATAGTCCCGAAGCCGGTATTAGGTATTAATTCCTTTTCAGGTCCTGACTGCGGATATTGCTGTGATTTAACGCAAACACAATGCTAACAGGGACAGTTCAATTCACCGTTTCTTTGCTTGGTGAAATTTCAAAGATTGAAAGCAACGCACATCAACCCCAAACCTCGTCACCTACTCACTAACTCCACAAAACTTTGCATTTTCTTTCCATGCCAAGCATTTTACATTCATACATTGCAATGCCAACGCACTTTTTACCTGGCAAGACTGAAGTACAAGCTGTGATGAACAGTGTGAAACAGAAACAGCTACTTGAAAAACCATAGCCTCGATGGCATCTGTGTGAATTGTTCTGCATCGATAATTAGCAGAGAGCAAAGAGAGGAAACTGATGGTGTGGATGAGAAAAGGCCGAGCCAAAGTGTACTGTTGGAGATGATTTTGTTGTTTTTGAGAATTGTTTCAAATATTTTACCATGGTTGGTTCCATAGTGTAATGGTGAGCACTCTGGGATCTGAGTTCAAATCTCGGTGGAACCTGATTCCTTGTTGTCCCAGCTGCTGAAAATTTGGGACAAACAAGTGAAAGACACCTGGTGCTGGTGGGCAGTTTTGTTGCCGTTGTCATTGATGCTTGATCTACAAGTCTAGTTATCAAATCGTGTGCTCAACCATCAGTTACCTGTTACAAAATGTTGTAAACAGCTGTCTTGCTCTTTTTGCTTCGTTGCTTTTAACCTCGAATTACCCACACACATTCAGTTGTAGTAAAGGCAGGATCGGGTCTTTTATTTAAACATTCATACCAAACAAACCAAGTATGAAAGTTACTGAGGACACTTCACAAAGGCAGCTTGCTTCGATTTCCATGGCTGCTTGAGACACACACCTTCCGAATGTCCAGTGTCTCTGGTGTCTGCGTGTGTGAGTCTTATCTTTATACTCTTATTTCTTTACATTTAGACAATCACAGCAAGCGGCTTTGTGAATTGTTTAACACACAGACTTAATATTGCTTGTTTAACCTACAGATGTCATTAAATAGTAACAAAGGTACAATCAAATATTTAACATACAGACAATGACCAGTTACTCATTTCAATGGCTAAAGGCACCACATTGTCTAACAGTCTCTTTCCATCCAAACTTCAATCTTCCTGTTTTTTAATCCAAACTTCAGACTGCGTGCTGAAGCAAAGAGTTCAGCAATGCGGGACTGTGCTCTCACATTCCCCCACTTCTTCTCCTCGCCTCTCTGCAGGTCTTATCTGGGTAACATACATTTGCATGGTGGCTCGAGCTCGTTCAACAGCATTGTCCAGTTGTAGTCCTTGTTTTCCAACACAACATCCACAGTAAATCAAAATGACCAGCACGACCAGCTGAACCAGCACCAGCATAAGGACAGGGTGTATCATTGTGTTCATCACACCTGTTGCCGTCGGGCTCCATCCCAACAATGACTCCCACCAGCTTACATGTCCAATCTGGTCCAAAGTTGTGTGTACGTTCTCGATTTCCGCAGTTTGATGGTTAATGTCCACAACGATTGCTTGATTCAAACTCTGTAGCTGTTGAAATGTTGTATTCCATTTCCGTATTTCCTTCTTCCAAATAGCAGCACGCTTCGGGTCAAAGTAGGGTTGTTGTAGATTCAGATTCTCAGGATGCCATTTTAAAGTCCGTTGGTCTGTGATCACCATATCCATTTTTATTTAAAAGTCAATTTTCAATTTTTGATGTTTTCAACTGAATTCCATGCTGTTTACATTCAGAAATGTAAACTCACAATCGGTGTCTTCGACTAAGTCTGTTACCCTCTGCACAGGTTTTAACAATTTCCTCTGCTTTGTGGGAGAAGTGTAACAACATACAGTAAAGGATGACGGAAATGCTGAATAGTCAGTCGAGAGACCCAGTCCTTCTCTCAGTCCACCCTTCGGAACTGCTGTAATTCACTCTCTCGACATTTGCAACAATCCAACTTCTATTTCACATCCTTTAAGATCATGTTTGTAACTCCCACATTTGAGCTTTTCACTGAACATCTCATCAGTTCTGAGACAGCCCATTCCTGCAGAAACTTTAAATGTTTCTGAATAAGCTTCTCCCACTGCTTTCATCTCTGACTGTTCAGTAACTGCTCCTCGTGTATCTGGGGTGTTGGGGAACTGTCTCTGAAGAGGGGAATCCCCTTCCTCCAGGAGCACCTTCATTTGTCCGGCAGACCCTGTGTCCATTTCCCGCTGCCCTTCCACACAAGCCTCGATAAGGGTATGGCCACCCCTATCCTGAAGTAAGGGTCCTAAAGGAACGACATGTGTGGTTGAGGCACGGCATCCCTATAGGGATCCTCCCTCACCTGCGGAATCTACCCCCAACCTCAGCAACTGAACCGAGGTATCATTCCTGTCTGTGTCTCAGCTTCTCTTTCCTGATTCTTCAACTTTTCTTTTAACTTTTCTAATTCTTTAGCCAGTCTCTCCCTGTCCTCTATCAACTGACGGCCACCACCTGGTCCTGCTCCTTTTATGTGACTCCTCGCGGGATTCATCCACTCAGGCCCTTCTGCCTTCCATCGCTGTAACCCCTGTCTCACTTCCATGACTGAAATTCCTGCAGCTCCCTGATACAAGCTTTCTACCCTTGCCAACCATTTATCAAAACGATCGTCCCCACCCCAGGCATCTACTTCCAGAACTACTGACGGGGATAGGAGAGTCAAAATGATCTCTCTAGGTGTACCATCCCCGTAATGACTGATATCAATCCAATTACTTCCCAAACTTTTACACAACTGGAATATACATTCCCCAGCTTCCCTGGGTCCTTCCCCTGGTAATAATGCAAGCCGCTTTATTAACTGTGGCCCGAGTGAGTAACAAAGATTTCAGCTATTATTCTACCAAGCATGAGACCTGGAAGTTGTTTCAAAACCTACTCCCGTTCCCCAGTGATTCCCTAAAGCTCACAGAACCATGTGAACCCTCGGTTTCTCTGATATGTCCCAGACTGCCACTATCCCAGAATATTACACAACCACTGGGCAAACTTATTAAGATCCTGAAGAGGTGCGGGTCCCACTTCACGAAGGATAGCTCTCATGTCCTGTAACTGTACCCCTCCTCGCTCATACCAGGTATCCCCAAAACCACTTAAGGTCGTGTTCCCTTCACGAGCTCCACAGGGAGTAGAGGAATCATGATCCTGCTCTCGCCTTGTCCGCTCGAGCGTGCTTCACCCACTCTCCACAATACCGGAAGGTCGTGTTTAATGTTGTGGGGTGTTAAGCGCCTGAGTAACCGAAGAGGCATCTAACTGCTCCGCCTCCGATCCTAACGTTGCCACGTGAACCACACGGGTTCAAGGTTCCGAAGTCAGAGAAGACAAAGGAGCTGTGGAAGGGAACCGTGGGCATTCTCCCTGTCCCTTAATCCCCTTTTCAACTCTCAGACCCGGAGAATCCTCCGAATACCACCCAGCTTTATCAATTGCTGTCTCCGTGGGCAACCTAAGACCACCATCTGCTGCAGCTTAGATATTCCTTTCTCTAGATCTTGATTACGCTTCTGTTCATCAGCAAGATGCTGATCCAGTGTCAGAAGAGTCCTGGCTGCCCCGAGTGCCTGAAATCACCAATTCTCTACTTCTTTACTCACTGCTGTTAGCTGCTCTCTGAGTTCTGAGACTTCCCTATCTCGAGCCTCAGCCTCTTCTCCTAACGTTTGAATCCCCAGCATGAGACACTGCAACACTAACGCTTTTCTCTTTTTATCACTTTTTCACCCAAACACTTTAATCTTTTTTAACTGGACACTCTTCACTAAGGACTGCCGTGTCTCTCTCCATCCTCCTGTCATTGTTTCCTGTCTTATCCCATAGGTTCCCCCTTTCGACTCAATCCACTCATTAAGAAATGGCTGGAGCTCAACTGGAATATCCCCTGAGCCTCCCATTACTAACTGAAGATCCCTTTAATCACGACAACTAAGAGAATGCTCACCCCTCGAACTGATGTGTGGGAAACACTTCTTCCAACAACTCAGCCAACTTTCTGCTTCATGTCGGGGACTTCGAATAAGCTAACGAACTTTTGAAAATCACGTCGGGGTCACCAAAATGTTGCAAACAGCTGTCTTGCTCTTTTCGCTTCGTTGCTTTTAACGTCGAATTACCCGCACACACTCCGTTGTAGTAAAGGCAGGATCGGGTCTTTTATTTAAACATTCATACTAAACAAACCAAATATGAAAGTTACTGAGAACACTTCACAAAGGCAGCTTGCTTCGATTTCCGTGGCTGCTTGAGACACACACCTTCCGAATGTCCAGTGTCTCTGCTGTCTATGTCTCTACAGTCCATAAATGTCTCATCTTTATACTGAAAAAGCCTTTGAACTCTTATTCGTTCCATTTAGACAATCCTGACTAACTGCTTTCTGAATCGATTAACAGACAGACTTAATGTTGCTTGTTTAACCTGCAGATGTCATGAAATAGTAACAAGGTTACACTCAAATGCTGAACATACAGACATCATCAAATCGTTTAGTCCTGAGTTTCCATTATTCCCACCGTAACAAGGTACTCACATATTTAACATCCAGACAATGACCAGTTACTCATCTCACTGGCTGCAAGGCACCACGTTGTCTAACAGTCTCTTTACCATCCAAACTTCAATCTTCCTGTTATTTAATCCAAACTTCAGACTGCATGCTGAAGCAAAGAGTTCAGCAATGCGGGACTGTGCTAACACAGAGCACAGGATTTGACAACGAGACTTGGAGATCAAGCATCAATGACAAAGGCAACAAAACTGCCCACCAGCACCAGGTGTCTCTCACTTGTTTGTCCCAAATTTTTAGCAGCTGCGACAGCAAGCATTCAGTTTCCACCGAGATTTAAACTCAGATCGCTGGATTCATGTCCAGAGTGCTCACCATTACACCATGGAACCAACGATGCCAAATTCTTTGAAACATTTCTCAAAAACAAGATCATCTCCAACATTACACTTTGGCTCGGCCTTTTCTCATCCACACCGTCAGTTTCCCCACTTTACGCTCTGCTAATTATCGATGCAGAGCAATTCACACAGATACCGTCGAGGCTATGGGTTCTCAAGTAGCTGTTTCTGTTTCATTCTGTTCATCACAGCTTGTACTTCAGTCTTGCCAGGTAAAAAGTGCATTGGCATTACAATGCATTAATGTAAAATACTTGGCATGAAAAGAAAATGCAACTTTTTATTGATTGCAAAACATGCATTGCCTGCATTTCAAAAAGCGTTGCTTTTATTCATCCTGCTGAATGCATATTGCACAGATAATCTCAGCACACATTGTGCAGGTAAAGGCAGCATTAGACAACAAACTAGTTTCTCCTCCGCTGATTGTAACAGGTAACTGACGGTTGAGCACACGATTTGATAACTAGACTTGTAGATCAAGCATCAATGACAAAGGCAACAAAACTGCCCACCAGCACCAGGTGTCTTTCACTTGTTTGTCCAAAATTATTAAATTATTGACTCTCATTCAGTTAGCATTTCTTTAATTATGCAAATGAAGATCATCGGTTAATTAATGATGTTTTCCGGTGAATGCAGGATAACATTTAACAAAAAGCCCCAACGTGGGGCTCGAACCCGTGACCCTAAGATTAAGAGTTTCATGCTCTCCCAATTGATCGAGTGGGGCTTCTGCCAAATGCGGGTTTTTGTCGCTGATTGCAGACAGGCGCCTGTTGGCTCCGCCCCAGATGTTTAAACTTGCTGTCGACGAACTGCCAGGATCTTCTTGAATGGTGGACCAGGCTCGAGGGGCTGAAAGGCCTACTCCTGCTCCTAATCCTTACATGCTTATCATCTCATGACTTTTCACAGGAGAACAAACTTGCCCCTGAGCATGCATGAGGAGAAAGCTCCAGAAAATATTCCCGCCCGGTGAGCTTTCGCGTGTGAGGCGAACGTGTTAACCGCTACACTGCGGAAACATCTCCACTTTCAGCACCAGGTCAGACGGAAATGTGAAGCGAGCAGGTGAACTGCAGAATGCCACTTTTAAAGAGTTGGTCGAGGTGTCAAACAATGAGTTTCGCTCAATGATTAAAAGCAGAAAGTGTCAGACATTGGATTTGAACCCACTCCTCCACATGCAATTGCAATCCAAACACAGCACCTTTGACCGCTCAGCCATCCTGACTTGATGCTGCTGTGTTTGGCCACCTGCAGGTTGATTTTGAACTTTTGTGTCCTGTCACATGAAATAAATGAGGGCAGCAGGCGCATCTCTGCCTGACACCGGGGAAACAGTGAGACAGACCTTGGAGCAAGGGTCTGGTTATTAAGACACAGTAAAGAAAATATTGATTCCGGAATTATCCCAAAGGTCAGGAACCCTGACATGATTTCGATAGCAGTGTCCTCATCTCGAGTGAGATGTGTTACCGTTGCACCACTTGCTCTACACAACGAATATGAGATGTTTATCTATATGAACGTTCCTCAAAATAAGGGCTTTTAAAACCCCGCCCATTCCCACTCGGAGTCAGAAGCAGTGCTCACTTGCCAGTCACCGTCCGTTTTTTTGTTGAACTTTTGTTTTTATTTCACGGGAAAGCATCATTACTTAACCCAATGCCATCTTTTGCAGAATGAAAGAAATGCTGACTGAGGGACAGTCGACACTTCAATCATTTCTTCTGTGTTTTGCATGTTAACTGTTAAACCAGATCCCATTTTACACAATTTTTGTCGGGGATTGTTTCAAAATCTTCATTGCTGATGACACCGGGAATCTGGGGCAACTTTTGTCAAATTTAACAGCACTGGTTAATCCGACCATGCACAGAAAATAGAATCAGTCGTGAAGATAAAATCCCACGGTGCTCATTTTCAGATTCAACATCGTAGGATTTCAAATAAAGTGCAAGAATTTTGCAGTGAAAAGATTTGGAAGTGTTATTTGAATTTTTGTCTTTAATGGCGACTTTGTGGCGTCTGACTCCCGTTCATGCCTCTGCTGAATAAGAAAGGAGGGTTTGACGTTGACCAGACTGCACTGCCCCTGATATTTGTGAGCTCATCCTTTATATTCAGTGGTTTCTCGCCCTTTGATATGCTGCAGTGTAGCGGATATCACGTTGGCCTCACACGCGAAAGGTCCCCGGTGGATCCGTTTTCTCTCACTCAAAGTTATCTATTTATTGAAGTGGAATAAAGAGCAATTAAGGAATAAGGGAGCCCTTTTGCCGGGAGAATAAATAGCAAATAAAAACAGCAATTGCTGGAAATCTCAGCAGGTCAGGCAGCATTTGCCAGGAGACGAAACTCACCTCGGATTGTTCCACTATAGCAACTTTAAACATAATGTTCCCGCCCAGGATTGAACCAGGGACCTTTCACGTATAAAGCACACGTGATAACCGCTACACTACAGAAACCTCTGGCACAGCAGACACAACAAAGGGGAGCTGACCAGTGAGCTCCTTCTGTGCTGATCGGGAATGTGTTGGCTCACCTTAAACAACTTCTGTCCCACACTGTAAGTTCTCAATCCTTCTCCTCCGCTGCCCTTTACAGAAATGTCACGGATCACCCAGCCACCGTGTTCACTTCCACATCCTCACAGTGGGGTCACAGAGGCTCCTACCGTCTCCCCGCGATCAGTGAACTCAATCTTAAACCCGGAACATGTGTCCAGCAACGGGTAGGAGAAACAAGAGAATCTGTAAGCTTGGTCCGTAACAGAAAGTAATGGGGTTATTCATGGTGATTACAGCAATTACTAATCGTCTCACAGACCTCAATTATTTTTATTTGACAAATTGATCGAGTATCGTTACCAGGTTAGTGCGTCGGATCTTAACCCCTCGACCACCAGGGAACAGCTACGATGCATGTAGATATATTTATATATATTTATATGTGAACCTGAATATCAACGGCGAGCTGCCTTGGCCTCATGGTGCAACGGTGGTGCATCTAACTTTGAGCGAGAGAAATTCTTTTCTACAATGAAACCCATTTCATCTTTTGTTCCCTTTTAAACACTAGAAACTGAGACGAGGAATAAACAAAGAAATAAAAGCACAGGGATATCGACAAGAGGAAGAGAGAAGGGGAAATACTGCCCCCACCCAGAACTAATGCAGAAACCCCTCTGCTGCGCCCGGGGTGGCCACCCACAGCCTGGATACACTAACGTCCCAACAGCTCATTGACTGTCGGAGTGGGACCGTGCGGCGCTTCAGAAGACAGGTCAAAAATGCAAAGTCACTGATTCGGTCTCGTGTGCTCCTGCTACAAAGAATAGATACACACAATAACATGCTTTTATAATGGTTACACTTTATCGCCATTCTTGTCAAGCAGTCGTTTCGTTGGTCCAGGGGTATGATTCTCACTTCAGGGTTGTTAATGGCAATTTGCGAGAGATTCCACGTTTAAATACCGAATGAGCCCTTTCAATTTGCATAGAACTTATGCAAACAAGTGTTATGCATGTAAACCTGTAAATACCTTGTTTAACCACCAGAGGGCTAATCCCCTGGAGTCCAAAGGGATCCCACAATCCCTTGGGAGCACTTGTACTTAAGGAGGCCTCACAGGCTGGAGAAGCACTCTGGAGACCTGCAATAAAAGACAAAGGTCACAAATTACTTTGAGCTCACAGTATCTGGTCAGACTCTTTATTCATGCACTACAACTGGCGATGAGATACAGATGACGAACCCCACCGCAACGATGTAGAGACCAATGGGCATCCTGGAGAAATTTTCGGAGGGAGATGATTGGGAAACCTTAGTGGAGCGACTCGACCAATACTTCGTGGCCAGCGAGCTGGAAGGAGAAGCGAATGCTGCCAAAGGAAGGGCGATTCACCTCACTGTTGGCGGGGCACCATCTTATGGCCTCATACAAAAGCTGCTTGCTCCAGCGAAACGCACAGAGAAATCGTATGTTGATTTGTGCACACTGGTCCGGGAGCATCTTAACCTGAAGGAAAGCGTTCTGATGGCGAGGTTCCGGTTCGACATGTGCAAAAGGTCTGAAGGCCAGGAAGTGGCGAGCTATGTCATCGAGCAAAGACACCTTGCAGGCATTTGGAATTTGAAGGACATTTGGAGCACATGCTCAGGGACTTCTTTGTACTTGGCATTGGCCATGAAGTAATACTTCGTAAACTACTTTTGACAGTCGAGACCCCAACCTTGAGTAAAGCCATAGCGATAGCCCAAGCGTTCATCGCCACCAGTGACAATACCAAACAAATCTCTCAGCACACGAGTACTGTACAAGTACTGTGAACAAAGTAATGTTGTTTTCAAATCGTTACGTACAGGGCAGGCCTCACATGCCTGCAGCTGTACGTCTGCAGATGTCTCAGAGTCCACCATCAAGGGTGATGAATGCTACGCCATTAACATCTTGTTGCCGCTGTGAGGGTGATCATCGTTTCCATTCACGCCGCTTCAAAGGATACGTTTGCAAGGGCTGTGGAACAATGGGACACCTGCAACGAATGTGCAGGCAAGCTGCAAACCCTGCTAATCCTGCAAACCACTATGTTGCAGAGGAGGGCAGATCCACGGCAGATCACAACGAACCAGAGCATCAGACCGAGGAGGTAGAGGTATATGGGGTGCATACATTGACCACAAAGTGCCCCCGATAATGCTGAAGGTTGAATTAAATGGACTCCCGGTGTCAATGGAGCAAGACATGGGCGCGAGCCAGTCCATTATGAGCAGAAAGACTTTCGATAAATTGTGGTGCAGCAAGGCCTCAAGGCCAGTCCTGACTCCCATTCGCACTAAACTGAGAACTTACACAAATGAACTGATCCCGTAATCGGCAGTGCTACTGTAAAGGTCTCCTACGATGGAGCGATACACAAGTTACCACTCTGGGTGGTACCGGGCGATGGCCCCACGCTGCTCGGCAGGAGCTGGCTGGGGAATATACGCTGGAACAGGAACAACATCCGGGTGCTCTCGCCCGTCGACGACATTTCGTCTGCCCAGGTCTTAAACAAATTTCCCTCGTTGTTCGAACCAGGCATCGTGAAGTTCCAAAGAGCAAAAGTGCAGATCCACCTAATTCCCGGGGCGCGACCTATCCATCACAAAGCGAGAGCAGTACCGTACATGATGAGAGAGAGGGTGGAGATCGAGCTGGACAGGCTGCAACGAGAGGGCATCATTTTGCTAATCATATTCAACGAGCGGACCAGTCCGATTGTTCCAGTCCTCAAGGGAGAGGGCACCGCCAGATTCTGTGGTGATTACAAAGTAACTATCAAATGTTTCTCCCTTCAGGATCAATACCCACTACCAAAGGCAGACAACCTTTTTGCGACGCTGGCGGAGGAAAGACGTTCACGAAGCTGGACTTGACCTCGGCCTACATGACGCAGCAGCTGGAGGAATCATCGAAGGGCCTCACCTGCATCAACACGCACAAGGGTCTCTTCATTCACAACAGATGCCCATTTGGGATTCGATCAGCCTCGGCAATATTCCAGAGAAACATGGAAAGCTTACTGAATTCGGTCCCGCGCACCGTGGTCTTCCAGGACAACATCTTGGTTACAGGTCGGAACACAGATGAGCATCTGCAGAACCTGGAGGAGGTTCTTAGTCGGCTTAATCGCGTGGGGCAAAGGTTAAAATGCTCGAAGTGCGTTGTCCTGGCGCCTGAAGTGGAGTTCCTGGGGAGAAGAATTGCGGCGGACGGCATCAGGCCCACCGATTCGTAGATGGAGGCAATCGACAACGCACCAAGGCCACAGAACGTGACGGAGCTGCGGTCGTTTCCAGGACTCCTGAACGACTTTCGTAACTTCTTACCGGGTCTCAGAACCCTGTTCGAACCACTGCACGCTTTACTGCATAAAGAAAACGAATGGGTATGGGGTAAAAGCCAAGAAAATGCCGTTGTAAAAGCTAGAAAACTGTTATACTCAACCAAATTGCTTGTGCTGTATGATGCATGTAAGCCTTTCGTGCTAACATGTGATGCGTCGTCATACGATGTTGAGTGTGTATTGCATCAAGCTCATGAATCTGGGAAATTGCAACTGGTTACTTATACATCCAGGAGTCTGTCTAAGGCTGAGAGGGCCTACAGCATGATCAAAAAAGAAATGTTAGCATGTGTTTATGGAGTAAAAAAAATGCATCAATATCTGTTTGGGCTCAAATTTGAATTGGAAACTGGCCATAAGCCACTTATTTCCCTCTTTTCTGAAAGTAAGGGGATAAATACAGATGCATCGGCCCGCATCCAGAGATGGGCGCCCACATTGTCCGCATACAACTACGCCATCCGCCACAGACCAGGCACAGAAAACTGTGCCGATGCTCTCAGTAGGCTGCCATTGCCCACCACAGGGGTGGAGATGGCACAGCCCCCAGATTTAGTTCTGGTAATGGAAGCATTCGAGAGTGAGCAATCACCTGTTACCGCCCGACAGTTTAGAACCTAGATGAGCCCAGATCCCTCATTGTCCTTAGTAAAAAACGGTGTGCTCCACGGGAGTTGGTCTAGTGTTCCGTTAGAGATGCAGGAAGAAATAAAGCCGTACCAGCGGCGCAGAGATAAAATGTCCATACAGGCAGACTGTATCAAGTAGTGGTGCCAAAAAAGGGCAGGGACACTTTCATTAGTGATCTCCACAGTACCCACCCAGGCATTGTAATGACGAAAGCGATAGCCAGATCCCACATGTGGTGACCCGGTATCAATGCGGATTTAGAGTCCTGCGTTCACAGATGTAATACATGTTCGCAGTTAAGCAATGTACCCAGGGAGGCGCTGCTAAGTTTTTGGTCTTGGCCCACCAAACCGTGGTCTAGGGTACACATCGACTATGCAGGCCCATTCTTGGGTAAAATGTTCCTTGTGGTTGTAGATGCGTACTCCAAGTGGATTGAATGTGAGATGATGTCCGCTGCCACCATTGAAAGCTTGAGGATCATGTTTGCCATGCACGGCCTGCCTAACATTCTTGTCAGTGACAATGGGCTGTGCTTCACCAGTGCTGAGTTCAAAGAGTTCATGACACGCAATGGGATCAAAATGTCACATCTGCCCCGTTTAAACCAACATCCAATGGTCAGACAGAGAGAGCAGTGCAGCAATCAAGCAGAGCTTGAAGAGGGTAACTGAGGGCTCACTGCAGAGTCACCTATCCCGAGTCCTGCTTAGTTACCGCACAAGACCCCACTCGCTCACTGGGGTTCCCTCCGCGGAACTGCTCAAAAAAAGGACACTTAAGACAAGGCTCTCGTTAGTTCACCCTGATCGATACAAAGAGATAGAGAGCAGGCGGCTTCAAGAGAATACATGTCATGATCAAGTAAATGTGTCACACGAAATCGAGATTAATGATCTTGTATTTATGTTGAACTATGGACAAGGTCCCAAGTGGCTTCCCGGCACTGTCGTGGCCAAAGAGGGGAGTAGGGTGTTCCTGGTCAAACTTTCATATGGACTCACCTGCAAGAAACACTTGGACCAAACCAAACTCAGATTCATGGACTATCCAGAACAACCCACAATAGACTCTACCTTTTTCGCTCCTCCAACACACACACAAGTGGCAATCAACCCAGCGGTTGACCACGAAGCAGAACCCATCACCCGCAGCAGCCCAGCAGGACTCACCACGCCCAGCAGGCCAGTGAGGGCCCAACAAATGACTCACCAAAACCAGCATTTGCACCGAGACGATCAGACAGGGAAAGGAAGGCCACAGATTGACTCAAATTGTAAATAGTTACACTACTGACTTTGGGGAGGCTGGGGGGAGCGGTGCGGGGGGAGTGTTGTTACATATGTAAACCTGTAAATACCTTGTTTAACCATCAGAGGGCTCATCCACTGGAGTCCCAAGGGATCCCACAATCCATCAGGAGGGTCACAGGTTGGAGAGGCACACTGGAGACTTGTAATAAAGGACGACGGTCACACCTTACTTTCAGTTTGCAGTATCTGGTCAGATTCTTTATTCAAGACATAACACTCTGTATTTAGGAGACTGGTTTAAAATGTTTATTGCTCATGTGACAAGGAATCTGGGGCGACTTTTGTTCAATTTATTTCACGGCAAAAATAGTCTCAAATATCACGTTCCGCCCGGGATCCTTTCGCGTGTGAAGCGAACGTGATAACAACGACGCTACGGAAACACTGCGGTTCAAATGATGTTAGGAACATAACCAGATGTTTAAACTTGCTGTCGAGGAACTGCGAGGATCTTCTTCAATAGTGGACCAGGCTTGTGGGGCCGAATGGCTGACTCCGGCCCCTAATCCTTCCATACTTATGATCTTATGATCTTTCACAGGAGAACAAACTCGCCCCTGAGCATGCATGAGGAGAAAGCTACAGAAAACATTCCCGCCCAGTGAGCTTTCACTTGTGAGGCAAAGATGGGAACCGCTACACTGCGGAAACATCTCCACTTTCAGCACCAGGTCAGACGGAAATGTGAAGCGAGCAGGTGAACTGCTGAATCCCAGTTTTTAGGAGTTAGTCGTGGTGTCAAACAATGAGTTTCACGAAATGATTAAAAGTAAGAAATGTCAGATTCAAATCCACACCTCCAGAGGAGACTGCGAACAGAACACAGCACCTGAGACCGCTCGGACATCCTGACTATTCAGTGCTGGGTGTGGCCACCTGCAGGTTGATTTTGAACTGTTGTGTCCTGTCACATGAAATAAATGAGGGCAGCAGGCGTATCTCTGCCTGACACCGGGGAAACAGTGAGACAGACCTTGGAGCAAGGGTCTGGTTATTGCCAAACAGCAAAGAAAATATTAATTCTGGAAGAACAATTTCCAAAAATACAGTGACCCCAACGTGATTTGAACACATAACCTTCTGATCTGGAGTCAGACACGCCACGATGCCTACATAAGGAGCCTGGGATGTTCGTCTATATGAAGGTTTCACAATACAAGCGGCTTTAAAATCCCCGCCCATTCCCACCAGGTGTCAGAAGCAACGCTCACCTGCCAGTCACCGTATGTTTTTCTCTGAAACATTTGTGTTGCTTTCATGGGAAAGCATCATTAATTAACCCCTCACTTTCTTTTGCACAATGAAAGAAATGCTAACTGAGGGACAGTCGGATACTTCAATCATTTGTCCTGTGCTTTGGGGAGCAGGCAGGGAAGTGGACCTGAGTCCATGATCGCATCGGCCATGATCGTATTAAATGGCGGAGCAGGCTCGAGGGGCGTATGGCCGACTCCTGCACCTATTTCTTATGTTCTTATGTTCTTATGCATATTAACCCATTTTACACACTGTATTTTAGGAGTCTGGTTCAAAACCTTCATTGCCGATAACACCAGGAATCTGGGGCAACTTTTGTCAAATTTAACAGCACCGGTTAATCCTACCATGCACAGAAAATAGAATCAGTTGTGAGGATAAAAGCCCACGGTGCTCATTTTCAGATTCAATGCAGTAGGATTTCAAATAAAGTGAAAGAATTTTACAGTGAAAAGATTTGGAAGTGTTACTTGTATTTATGTCTTTAATTAAAGTTTGTGGCGTCTGACTCCCGTTCATGCCACTGCTGAATAAGAAAGGAGGGTCTGACGTTGACCAGACTGCACTGCCCGTGATATTTGTGAGTTCATCCTTTATATTCAGTCGTTTCTCACCCTTTGATTGGTTGCATTGTAGCGGATATCACGTTGGCCTCACACGCGAAAGATCCCCGGTGGATCCGTTTTCTCTCACTGAAAGTTATCTATTTATTGAAGTGAAATAAAGAGCAATGAAGGAATAAGGGAGCCCTTTTGCCAGGAGAATAAATAGAAAATAAAAACAGCAAATGCTGGAAATCTCAGCAGGTCAGGCAGCATTTGCCAGGAGAATAAACTCGCCTCTGATTGTTCCTCTATAGCAAGTTTAAACATAAAGTTCGTGGCCAGGATTGAACCAGGGACCTGTCACATGTAAAGAAAACGTGATAATCGCTGTACTACAGAAACCTCTGGCACAACAGCCCCAACAAAGGGGAGCTGACCAGTGAGCTCCCTCTGCGCTGATCGGGAATGTGTTGGCTCACCTTAAACAACTTCTGTCCCACACTGAAAGTTCTCAATCCTTCTCCTCCACTGCCCTTTACAGAAATGTCACGGATCACCCAGCCACCGTGTTCACTTCCACATCCTCACAGTGGGGTCACAGAGACTCCTACCGTCTCCCCGCGATCAGCGAACTCGCCCAGTTTACTAAATTAAACCCCGAACACGTGCCCGGCAAAGGGCAGGAGAAGCCAGATAGTCTGTAAGCTCGGTCTATCACAGAAAGTATTGGTATTCATGGTGATTACAGCAATTATTAATCGTCTCACAGTCCTCAATTATTTTAATGCAACGAACTGATCGAAGGTCGAAACCAGATTAGTTCACCGGATCTTAACCCCTCGACCACCAGGGAACAGGTATGATACATGTAGATATATTTATATATATTTATATATGAACCTGAATATCAACGGCTAGCTGCCTAGACCTCATGGTGCAACGGTAGTGCATCTAACTTTAAGTGAGAGAAGTTGTTCCACAGAGACACCCATTTCATCTTTTGTTCCCTTTTAAACACTAGAAACTGAGACAGGGGGAATAAATAGAGAAATAAAAGCACAGGGATAGAGACAAGAGGAAGAGAGAAGGGGAAAGATACTGTCCCCACCCAGAACTAATGCAGAAACCCCTCTGCTGCGCTCGGGGTGGCCACCCACAGCCTGGATACACTAACGGGAGAACACCAGCGGCAGGTCGGGGCCATAAAAGGAACGGCGAGCGGCCCTGGGAGCAGCTTGGAGGTCCCGGGAGACTACTCCAGGGAGCAGCGCGAGCCGGTGCAGGAGGGCGGCGGCAGCGAAGTGTGACGTCATCAAGGTCCAGGTCGGTGATTGGAGCGTGGGCAGATACAGCAGGAGCGGCGAGATCGGGGCGAAGGAGCGGCGAGAGACTGTGGATGGATGTGATCGGGGCCCAGGGGAGGCATGAGTTCGGGGCCAGGGGCCCAGGGGCAGCACGGGCCAGCCCACACTGCGATATGTGTGTGCACTGGGTCCGTGCAGCAGAGCTGGTCTCCAGTCGTCTTGGTTAACCCTTGCCACTGGACCAAGACCTCGCTCTGTCAAGCCCGTGTGATTGCTGTGATGCAACGGCCACCACACATTAAAAAAATCCACGCACAGGCATCTTCCACCCTTCGGGATGTAGTTCGGGTCCTTCATTGAAACACCTGTGAACTCATCCTTTTTCGGCGTGGAAGCAAGTCATCCTCGTTTCGTGGGACCGCCTATGATGATGATGATGATGGATACATTAACGTCCCAACAGCTCATTGACTGCAGGAGTGGGACCGTGCGGCGCTTCAGAAGGCATGTCGAAAAGGCAAAGTCACTGATTCAGTCTCATGTGCTCCTCCGATCAAGAATAGCAAAACACACGAGAAATGCTTCAATAATGGTTACACCTTATATCCACATTTGCTAAACAGTTGGCTGGTTGGTTTATGAGTATGATTGTAGCTTTGAGGTTCTTACTTGAAATTTGCGAGAGTTTCTCGGTTCAAATCCCACATGAGCCCTCAATTTGCTGCAGATTTTGAATTTGCGTCAAACTTTTGCAAAGAAGGAGTTGCATTTCTGCAGTGCCTGTCAGGAACTCATGACGCCCCAAAGGTCTTTACAGCCATGGAGTTACCTTTGAAGTGTTGCCATGTGAGGAAAGATGTGCCCAAATCACCCCACACGAACCTCAACTCTTTACGAAGGAGTTCATAGAATCATAGAAGTTTACAGCACAGAAGGAGGCCATTTCGGTCCATCGTGTCCACACCGGCCAACAAGAGACTATCCAGCCTAATCCCACTTTCCAGCTCGAGGTCCATAACCCTGCAGGTTACAGCACTTCAGGTGCACATCCAAGCACTTTTTAAATGTGGTGAGGGTTTCTGCCTCTACCACCTTTTCAGGCAGTGAGTTCCAGACCCCCACCACCCTCTGCGTGAAGAAATTTCTTCTCTAAACTTTCTACCAATTACTTTAAATTTGTGCCTCCTGGTTGTTGACCCCTCTGCTAAGTGAAATAGGCCCTTTCTATCCACTATATCTAGGCCCCTCATAATTTTATACACCTCAGTGAGGTCTCCCCTCAGCCTCCTCTGTTCCAGGGAAAACAAACCCAGCCTATCGAATCTGTCCTCATCGATAAGATTCTCCACTCCCGGCAACATCCTCGTAAGTCTCCTCTGTGCCCTCTTCAGTGCAATCACGTACTTCCTGCAATACGGCGAACAGAACTGCACGCAGTACTCCAGCTGTGGCCTAACCAGTGTTTTATACAGTACAAGTATAAATCCCCACCCCATCTCTTGTAATCTATGCCTCGGCTAATAAAGGCAAGCATTCCATATTCCTTCTTAACCACCTTATCTACCTGGCCTGCTACTTTCAGGGATCTGTGGACATGCACTCCCTGGATTCTGTGAGGACCCAGCTGATTGGAAAACTGCAAATATAACGCCCCTATTTAGAAAAGGAGGCAGACAAAAAGCAGGAAACTATAGACCAGTTAGTCTAACATCTGTGGTTGGGAAAAAGCTTTCGCGTGTGAGGCGAACGTGGTAACCGCGACACTGCGGAAACATCTCCACTTTCAGCACCAGGTCAGACGGAGATGTTAAGCGAGCAGGTGAACTGCTGAATCCCAGTTTTAAGGAGTTGATCGTGGTATCAAACAATGAGTTTCGCTTAATGATTAAAAATAATAAATGTCAGAAGTTGGATTCAAACCCACACCTCCAGAGAAAACTGCGATCTAATCACAGCACCTCAGACCACTCGGCGGTGTGTGTGGCCACCTGCAAGTTGATTTGGAACTTGTGTGTCCTGTCACATGAATTAAATGAGGGCAGCAGGCGTATCTCTGCCTGACACCGGGGAAACAGTGAGACAGACCTTGGAACAAGGGTCTGGCTATTGCCAAACAGCAAAGAAAATATTAATTCTGAAAGAAGTGACCCCGACGTGATTTGAACACGCAACCTTCTGATCTGGAGTCAGACACGCTACCGTTGCGCCACGAGGCCTACGCAATGTGTTTGAGATGTTCCTCTATATGAAGCTTTCACAATACAAGGGGCTTTAAAATCTCCGCCCATTCCCACCTGGTGTCAGAAGCAGCGCTCACCTGCCAGTCACCGGATGTTTTTTTCTTAAACTTTTGTGTTGCGTTCATGGAAAAGCATCATTCATTAACCCCTCACCTTCTTTTGCACAATGAAAGAAATGCTAACTGAGGGACAGTCGATACTTCAATCATTTGTCCTGTGCTTTGCGGAGCGGGCAGGGAAGTGGACCTGAGTCCATGATCGCATCGGCCATGATCGTATTCAATGGCGGAGCAGGCTCAAGGGGCGTATGACCGACTCCTGCTCCTATTTCTTTTGTTCTTATGTTCTTCTGCATGTTAACCCATTTTACACACTGTATTGCCGATGTCACCAGGAATCCGGGGCAACTTTTGTCAAATTTAACAGCACCGGTTATTCCTTCCGTGCAGAGAAAATAGAATCAGTAGTGAAGATAAAATCCCATGGTGATCATTTTCAGATTCAATGCAGTAGGATTTCAAATAAAGTGAAAGAATTTTACAGTGAAAAGATTTGGAAGTGTTACTTGTATTTGTATCTTTAATTAAACTTTGTGGCATCTGACTCCCGTTCATGCCTCTGCTGAATAAGAAAGGATTGACGTTGACCAGACTGCACTGCCCCTGATATTTGTGAGCTCATCCTTTATATTCAGTGGTTTCTCGCCCTTTGATGGACTGCAGTGTGGCGGATATCACGTTGGCCTCACATGCGAAAGGTCCCTGGTGGATCCGTTTTCTCTCACTGAAAGTTATCTATTTATTGGTTAAATAAAGAGCAATTCAGGAATAAGGGAGCCCTTTTACCAGGAGAATAAATAGCAAATAACGACAGCAAATGCTGGAAATCTCAGCAGGTCAGACAGCATTTTCCAGGAGACTAAACTCTCCTCCGATTGTTCCCTTATAGCAAGTTTAAACATCATGTTTCTACCCAGAATCAAACCAGGTACTTTTCTCGTATAAAGCAAATGTGATAACCACTACACTACAGAAACCTCTGGCACAACAGCCCCAACAGAGGGGAGCTGACCAGTGAGCTCCCTCTGTGCTGATCGGGAATGTGTTGGCTCACCTTAAACAACTTCTGTCCCACACTGAAAGTTCTCAATCCTTCTTCTCCGCTGCTCTTTACAGAAATGTCACGGATCACCCAGCCACCGTGTTCACTTCCACATCCTCACAGTGGGGCCACAGAGGCTCCTACCGTCTCCCCACGATCAGCGAACTCGCCCAGTTTACTAAATTAAACCCGGAACACGTGCCTGGCAAAGGGCAGGAGAAGCCAGATAGTCTGTAAGCTCGGTCTATCGCAGAAAGTATTGGTATTCATGGTGATTACAGCAATTATTAATCGTCTCACAGACCTCAATTATTTTTATGCGATGAATTGATCGAGAATTGAAACCAGTTTAGTGCGTCGGATCTTAACCCTGCGACCACCAGGGAACGGTTATGATACATATAGATATATTTATATATATTTATATATGAACCTGAATATCAACGGCTAGCTACCGAGACCTCATGGCACAACGGTAGTGCGTCTAACTTTGAGTGAGAGAAATTGTTCCACAGTGACACCCATTTCATCTTTTGTTCCCTTTTAAACGCTAGAAACTGAGACAGGGGGAATAAATAGAGAAATAAAAGCACAGGGATAAAGACAAGAGGAAGAGAGAAGGGGAAAGATACTGCCCCCACCCAGAACTAATGCAGAAACCCCTCTGCTGCGCTCGGGGTGGCCACCCACAGCCTGGATATACTAACGGGAGAACACCAGCGGCAGGTCGGGGCCATAAAAGGAACGGCGAGCGGCCCTGGGAGCAGCTTGGAGGTCCCGGGAGACTACTCCAGGGAGCAGTGCGAGCTGGTGCAGGAGGGTGGCGGCAGCGAAGAGTGATGTCATCAAGGTCCAGGTCGGTGATTGGAGCGTGGGCAGGTACAGCAGGAGCGGCGAGATCGGGGCAAAGGAGCGGCGAGAGACTGTAGAGGGACGTGATCGGGGCCCAGGGGAGGCATGAGTTCAGGGCCAGGGGCCCAGGGTTAGCACGGGCCAGCTCACACTGCGATATGTGTGTGCACTGGGTCCGTGCAGCAGAGCTGGTCTCCAGTCGTCTTGGATAACCCTTTCCACTGGACCAAGACCTCGCTCTGTCAAGCCCGTGTGATGGCTGGGGTGCAACGGCCACCACACGTTAAAAAAATCCACGCACAGGCATCTTCCACCCTTCGGGATGTAGTTCGGGTCCTTCATTGAAACACTTGTGAACTCATCCTTTTTCGGCATGGAATCAAGTCATCCTCGTTTCGAGGGACCGCCTATGATGATGATGATGATGGATACATTAACGTCCCAACAGCTCATTGACTGCAGGAGTGCGGCGCTTCAGAAGGCATGTCGAAAAGGCAAAGTCACTGATTCCGTCTCATGTGCTCCGCCGATCAAGAACAGCAACACACACTAAAAATGCTTCAATAATGGTTACATCTTATCTCCACATTTTCTGAGCAGGTGGTTTGTTGGTCTCGGGATATGATTCTTGCTTCGTGGTTGTTACTTGAAATTTGCAGAAAGATCCTGATTTCAAATCCCAGACTAGCCTTGAGTTTGCATCGAACTTTTGCAAAGAAGGACTTGCATTTCTGCAGGAACTCATGACGACCCAAAGCGCTTTACAGCCGTTGAGTTGCCTTTGAAATGTTGTCATGTGACGAAAGATGTGCCCAAATCACCTCAACTCTTTGCAAACGAGTTCATCGAATCAAAGAAGTTTACAGCACGGAAGGAGGCCATTTCGGTCCATCGTGTCCGCACCGACCAACTCGAGGCTATCCAGCCTAATCCCACTTTCCATCTCGAGGTCCAAAACCCTGCAGGTTACGACACTTCAGGTGCACATCTAAGCACTTTTTAAATGTGGTGAGGGTTTCTGCCTCTACCACCCTTTCAGGCAGTGAGTTCCAGACCCCGACAACCCTCTGCGTGAAGAAATATCTCCTCTAAACTTTCGACCAATTACTTTAAATTTATGCCTCCTTGTTGTTGACCCCTCTGCTAAGGGAAATAGGTCCTTTTTATCCACTATATCTCGGAACCTCATAATTTTATACACCTCAATGAGATCTCCCCTCAGGCTCTGTTCCATGGAAACCAAATCCAGCCTATCCAATCTGTCCTCATGGCTAAGATTCTCCACTCCCAGCAACATCCTTGTAAATCTCCTCTGCACCATCTTCAGTGCAATCATGTCCTTCCTGTAATATGGCGACCAGAACTGCAAGCAGTACTCTAGCTGTGACCTAACCTGCCCCACCGACCCCATCTCTTGTATTCTGTGCCTCGGCTAATAAAGGCAAGCATTCCATATTTCTTCTCAACCACCTTATCTACCTGGCCTGCTACTTTCAGGGATCTGTGGACATGCACTCGCTGGATTCTGGGGAGGACCCAGCAGATTGGAAAACTGCAAATGTAATGCCCCTATTTAAAAAAGGAGGCAGACAAAAATCAGAAAACTATAGACCAGTTAGCCTAACATTTGTGGTTGGGCAAATGTTGGAATCCATTATTAAAGAAGCAGTAGCAGGACTGAGAAACATCGAAACATAGAAAATAGGTGCAGGAGTAGGCCATTCGGCCCTTCGAGCCTGCACCACCATTCAATAAGATCATGGATGATCATTCAGCTCAGTACCCCTTTCCTGCTTTCTCTCCATACCCCTTGATCCCTTTAGCTATAAGGGCCACATCTAACTCCCTCTTGAATATATCGAACAAACTGGCATCAACAACTCTGCGGCAGAGAATTCCACAGGTTAACAACTCTCTGAGTGAAGAAGTTTCTCCTCATCTCAGTCCTAAATGGCTATCCCTTAGACTCCGACCCCTGGTTCTGGACTTCCCCAACATCGGGACCTGTCCAGTCCCGTCAGAATTTTATATGTTTCCATAAGATCCCCTCTCATTCTTTCAAACTCCAGTGATCTCTCGATCCCTTGATTCCCCGAGACTCCAAAAATCTATCTAACGCAGCCTTGAATATATTCAGAGACTCAGCATCCACAGGCCTGTGGGGCAGAAAATTCCACAGATTCATAACCCTCTGAGTGAAGAAATTCCTCCTCATCTCTGTCTTAAATGGCCGACCCCTTAACCTGAGACTGTGGCCCCTGGTTCGAGACACTCCAGCCCGGGGGAAACAACCTCTCAGCATCTACCCTGTCAATCCCCTTCAGAATATTGTGTGTTTCAATGAGATCACTTCTCATTCTTCTAAACTCCGGAGAGTATCGGCCCATTCTACACAATCTCTCTCCTTAAGACAGTCCTCTCATCCCAGGAATCAATCTGGTGAACCTCTGTTGTACCACCTCCCAGGCAATTATTTCCTTCCTCAAATAAGGAGACCAAAACTGTGTGCAGTACTCCAGGTGTGGTCTCACCAGGGCCCTGTACAATTGTAACAAGACTTCCTTACTCTTGTACTGTGGGCTATATATTAGGTACTATGGGCCGAGTGCCCTGTTTTTTGCTGATTCGATGGTTGTATAAAAAGTTATTAAAATTTGACAGTTGCTCGGCAAACATATTTGTATTTCCTTCAGTGTACTCCTTACTCTTCAAGGGCTAGATTTTCCCCAAGCAGTTTTGTCGGCGCACTGACCTCAAGCGCACCGACTTTGCGCGCTGGAAACGGCGCGGGGAAAAACTCTCCCCATCCTGGCCGCTGTGTACAGTCCCCGGAGTCCTGGCGTGGTGTCGATGGTGAAGTGGGGGGCGGAGCCAAATGCCTGCACCGAAAACACTGCCGGCACCTTCGCACATGGGCAGTAGGGAGAGAAAACTTGGCACTCTGCCATTTTTAAACAGTGTCAAACCCGATGAAAAGCACAGCAGCTTCTCAGCTTCTCCGGTCGCTCGGCGGGCTCTCCCCCCGTCCCTCCCCGATAAAACGCACAGCTCCAGCAGCTGCAACTTCTCCGGTCCACAAGCTCACACTTCTCCGGTGTGTCTTCCCTCCCCTATCCCAGGGATATAGGAACCGAGTGTAATGGAGCCAAGTTTGCTGATGATACAAAGATGGGAAAGTAAATTGTGATACAGCAAAGAAAATCTCAATTCCGGAAGAACAATATGGAAAAGTACAGTGACCCCGACGTGATATAAACACGCAGCCTTCTGATCTGGAGTCAGACACACTACCGTTACACCACGAGGTCTACAGTGCAGAGTGCCCATGTTTGTATACATGAAGGTTCCTGAAACACAGTTTTATTTACCCTGCATTGGTGCAATGAAAGGGCTTTAAAATCCCCGGCCACTCCCACCGTGGGTCAGACAGCATCAGAAGCAGTGCCCACCTGTCACTCACCCTCTCACTCCCGCTTTCATCACCTGCTGCCCGCGGACTGCAGCAAATCCAGTTCATCATCATCATAGGCAGTCCCTCGAAGCGAGGATGACTTGCTTCCACGCCAAAAAAGGATGAGTTCACAGGTGTTTCAATGATGGACCTAATATTCCAGGTCCCGAACTGCATGTTGAAGGGTGGAAGATACCTGTGCGTGGATTTTTTTAACGTGTGGTGGCCGTTGCACCCCAGCCATCACACGGGCTTGACAGAGCGAGGTCTTGGTCCAGTGGCAAGGGTTATCCAAGACGACTGGAGACCAGCTCTGCTGCACGGACCCAGTGCCCACACATATCGCAGTGTGGGCTGGGCCCGTGCTGCCCCTGGGCCCCTGGCCCTGAACTCACGCAGCCCCTGGACCCCGATCACATCCCTCCACAGTCTCTCGCTGCTCCTGCTGTACCTGCCCACGCTCCAATCACCGACCTGGACTTTGATGACATCACTCTTCGCTGCCGTCGCCCTCCTGCACCAGCTCGCGCTGTACCTTGCCGTGGTACACCACCACGCTGCTCCCAGGCCGCCGCTCACCGCTCCTTTTATGGCCCCGACCTGCCGCTGGTGTTCTCACGCAGGTCGGGGCCTCCACGCTGCTCCCAGCAAATCCAGTTACACGCCATGTCACCACACAATTCTCAGCTGTGATTGTAAGCTGACTATATTTAAAGCTATCACAGAGGCTGCAAATAGTGTTCCCTGGTAGTCTAGTGGTTAGGATTTGGTGTTCTCACTGCCGTGGTCTGGGTTTGATTCCTGGTCAGGGAAAGCATTTTTACAGAGCAAGCTGACAAATATATTTCAAGTCTGTGAGACACTGAATAATTGTTTTAATCATCATTAATCCAGCCACATGCGTTGCACACTGAAGGAAATACAAATATGTTTGCCGAGTGACTGTCGGATTTTAATAACTTTTTATACAACTGTAGAATCAGCAGAAAAACAGGTTATTCGGCCCATAGTACCTAATATATCGCCCATAGTACAAGAGTAAGGAAGTCTTGCTCCAAATGTACAGGGGCCTGGTGAGACCACACCTGGAGTACTGTGCACAGTTTTGGTCTCCTTATCTGAGGAAGGATACACTTGCCTGGGAGGTGGTACAACGGAGGTTCACCAGATTGATTCTTGGGATGAGAGGACTGTCCTATGGTGAGAGATTGTGTAGAATGGGCCGATACTCTCCGGAGTTTAGAAGAATGAGAGGTGATCTCATTGAAACAGACAATATTCTGAAGGGGATTGACAGGATAGCTGATGAGAAGCCCGGCTAGCTCAGTCGGTAGAGCATGAGACTCTTAATCTCAGGGTCGTGGGTTCGAGCCCCACGTTGGGCGATTACTTTTCATTAAACTTTTATATTGCTTTCGCGGGTCAATATCATTAATGAACCCATGATCTTCTTTTGCACAATGATAAAAATGCGAACTGAGGGAGAATTGATAATTTAATCAAATAATGAAAGCAGCGCCTCAGACCGCTCGGCCGTCCTTACTGTTAGATGCTCCAGTTACAAGTTATTACTCTGGAAATTTTCAGTCCGGGTGTTTGTTCAGGGCTGCTTCAGCACAGAGGGAGCTCACTGGTCAGCTCCCCTTTGTTGGGGCTGCTGTTCCAGAGGTTTCCGTAGTGTAGTGGTTGTCATGTTTGCTTTATACGTGTAAGGTCCCTGGTTCGATCCCAAGTGGGAGCATTATGTTTAAACTTGCTGTGGATGAACAATCAGAGCCGAGTTTAGTCTCCGAGCAAATGCTGCCTGACCTGCTGAGATTTCCAGCATTTGCTGTATTTATTGATTAAAGTATCGACTCTCCCTCAGTTAACATTTCTTTCATTGTGCAAAAGAAGGTGATGGGTTAATTAATGATGCTTTCCCGTGAAAGCAACACAAAAGTTTAACAAATAAACATATGGTGACTGGCAGGTGAGCGCTGCTTCTGACACCCAGTGGGAATGGGCGGGGATTTTAAAGCCCCTTTTATTGCAGAACCTTCATATAGACGAACATCTCAGACTCAGTGTTTAGGCCTCGTGGTGCAGCGGTGGTGTGTCTGCCTCTTGATCAGAAAGTTGCGTGTTTAAATCATGTTGAGGTCCCTGTCCTTTTGGGTAATTCCAGAATTAATATTTTCTTTGCTGTTTCGCAATAACCAGATCCTTGCTCCAAGGTCTGTCTCACTGTTTCCCCGGTGTCAGGCAGAGATACGCCTGCTGTCCTCATTTACTTCATGCGACAGGACACAAAAGTTCAAAATCAACCTGCAGGTGGCCACACATAATATTGAGCAGTCAGGATGGCCGAGCGGTCTAAGTTGCTGCATTCAGGTTGCAGTCTGCTTTGAAAGCATGGGTTCCGTAGTGTAGTGGTCATCACATTCGCTTAACATGGAAAAGGTTCCCGTTTCAAAACCAGCTGAAAACGTGCTCAATTAAATATGAGAAGCATTGAATAATGTGCATTTCTTGTTCAGTATTAACAAAGCACAATGTCTCCCAGTCCTGCTATATTTACTGAATGCTCTGTACAGTTCGGTACACATTCAAACTCTACAGTTTCCAGCCCTGACGATGCAGAAAGCCCATCTCAAAGCTGCACATTCCAGCTGCTTTCAGTTGAGTTGTGAGAGATTATTGACCGATCCTGCAGCTGTGAAAAGGAAAGATGTGTTAGAGGGGTCATCAAACAAGGCCATGTGGGTTGAATTAAAGAACAAAAAAGGGGCGATCACACTACTGGGAGTGAACTATAGACCCCCGGGCAGTTAGAGGGAGATAGAAGAACAAATATATGGGCAGAATGTTGAGAAGTGCAAAACCGAAAGAGCTGAAATAGTGGAGGATTTTAACTACCCGAATATTAACTGGGAAAATGATAGTGTGAATGGTACAGATGGTGGAGAATTCCTAAAATGCATTCAGGAGAAATTCTTTATCCAGTATGTAACAAGCCCATCAAGGGAGGAGCGGTTCTGGACTGGGTCTTGTGATCGAAGATGGGCAGGTATAAGGGGTATCAGTGGGAGAGCATTTTGGTGCGAGTGATCAGACTCAGTAAGGTTTAGGGTAGTTATGGAAAAGGACGAAGGGGACCAGGAATAAAAGTTCTCAATTGGGGTAAAGCCAATTTTGCTGAGCTGAGAAGGAATTTCGCCAAAGTTGACTGAGAACGGCTACTTGCTGGTAAATCAGTGTCAGAGCAGTGGGAGGCATTCAAGGAGGAGATCCTGAGGGGACAGAGCAAGTATGTTCCCTTAAAACAAAGGTGGGACTAACAAATCTAGAGCTCCCGGGATGTCAGGGGACAGACAGGGAAAGTTAACGAAAAAAAGGGAAGCTTATGACAGATACGGATAACTCAATACTGCAGAAACTCCAGAGGTGCAGAGGTGCAATTAAAAAATATATCAGGAAAACAAAGAGAGAGCATGAGAGAATGTTGGCAATTAAATCTGGTAAAACCCAAAGATGTTTTACAAATACATTAAGAGCATGATGATAAGTAGAGAAAGAGTGGGGCCTATTAGAGTCCAAAAAGGGAATCTGTACACGGAGGCAGAAGACTTGGGTAGGATTCTGAATGAATACTTTGCATCTGATTTCACAAAAGAGAGGGGCGATGTGGACTTTGGAATGAGGGTGGAGAAGTGTGAAATATTAGATGAAATAAACATAGTGAGAGAGGAAGTATTGGTGGTTTAGCAGCTTCGAAAGTGGATAAATCCCCAGGCCAGGATGAAATGTATCTCAGGCTGATAAGAGCAGCAAAAGAGGAAATAGCAGAGGCTCTGACCACCATTGTCCAATCCTCACTGGCTACAGGTGCGGGGCCAGAGGATTGGAGCACTGCTAACGTTGTACCTTTGTTTAAAAAGGGAGAAAGGGATTGAGTAAATACAGGCTGGCCAGCCGAACCTTTTACAATTATTTGTAAAATTCCTGAGGGACAGGATAAATCTTCATTTGGAAAGACATGGATTAATCAAGGATAGTCAACATGAATTTGTCAAGGGAAGGTCATGTCTGACTAAGTTGATTGCATTTTTCGAGGAGGTAACCAGGAGGGTTGATGAGGGCAGTGGTATGATGTAATGTATATGCACTTTAGCAAAGCTTTTGACAAGGTCGCACTTGGCAGACTGGTTACGAATGTAAAAGCCCATGGGATTCAAGGGAAAAGTGGCAAGTTGGGTCCAAAATTTGTTCAGAGGCAGGAATCAAAGCGTAATGGTTGATGGGTAATTTTGTGATCCAGTGGGGTTCCGCAGGGCTCAGTGCTGGGTCCCTTGCTTTTTGTGGTATACATCAATGGTTTGGACTGAAATGGTGAGGGTATGAGTAAGAAGTTTGCAGATGACACTAAAACAGGCTGAGTGGTTGATAATGAAGAAGAAAGTGGCGGACTACAGGAAGATATCAATGGATGTCTCAAGGCGCTTTGCAGCCAATGAAGTACTTTTTGAAGTGCGGTCACTCTTGTAGTGTGGGAGACACAGCCGCCAATTTGCACACGGCAGGCTCCTATAGGCAGCAGTGTGATGATGACCAGATCATCTGTCTCTGTGATGTTGATTGAGGGATAAATATTGACCAGGACACGAATCCTGGCCACATTGATCCTCCCAGCACTTCACACTGTTCTCCGAGGGACCAGCGCGATGATACTAAAACAACAAGCGAAGTTGGTAAGCTATCCATGCAGTCCATCGGAATCCAGCCACACCACCTTATACCACGGGTAACATCTCTCCATGGATTCTGGAATCTGGATCAACAAACCAAAATCACATCTTATAAGGAATTCCGGGAGGTGCTTCAAGCTTTATTACATATATGTTAACATTTTTAAGGTATTTAAACAAATACCGACGTTTTTGAAATGGGCGTCTGGGTGACGTCATCAAAACCCTGGTCGTCATTTTGGAGCGTGAGCAGGAACATCGGCAGGGCCCAGGTAGAGAGGAGTGGGAAGGTCGGGGCGGATGAGCGGTGAGTGTTTGTGGCGAGATGCGGTGAATGTTTATGGTGGAGGAGCGGCGACTGATCGTGGAGGAGGTGCGACAGATGAGGGGACAGGGCCCAGAAGAGCCGAGGGCCCAGGGGCAGCACGGCCCAGCCCACACTGCGATATGTGTGGGCACTGGGTCCGTGCAGCAGAGCTGGTCTCCTGTCGTCTTGGTTAACCCTTGCCACTGGACCAAGACCCAGCTCTGTCAAGCCCGTGTGGTGGCTGATGTGCAACGGTCACCCCACGTTAAAAAAATCCACACAAAGTCATCTTCCACCCCCTCAATTGGATTCAGGACTGGAACATCGGGTCCTTCATCGAAACTCCTGTGAACTCATGGAAGCAAATCGTCCTCGATCGAGGGACCGCCTATGATGATGATGATCAATGTACTGGTCAGGTGGGCAGAACTGTGGCAAATGGAATTCAATCCAGATAAGTGTGAGGCAATGCAGTTAGGGAGGTTTAACAAGGCAAGGGAATATACATTAAATGGTACGACACTGAAAAGTGTAGAGGAATAAAGGGACCTTGGAGTGCAGGTCCGCAGATCCCTGAAGGTAGCAGGCCAGGTAATTAATGTGGTTAAGAAGGCATATGGAATACTTGCCTATATTAGTCAAGGCATGGAATACAAGAGCAAGGAGGTTATGCTTGAACTGAACAAAACACTGGCTACACCACAGCTGGAGTACTGCGTGCAGTTCTGGTCACCACATTACAGGAAAGATGTGATTTCACTGGAAAGGGTGCAGAGGAGATTTACTAGAATGTTGCCTGGTCCGGAGAATTTTGGCGATGAGGATAGTTTGGAGATGCTGAATCTGTTTTCTTTGCAACAGAGGTGTCTGAGCGGAGACCTGATTGAGGTGTATAAAATTGAGGGGCCTGGATAGAATGGATAGGAAGGTCCTGTTTCCCTTGGCAGAGGGGTCAACAACCAGGGGGCGTAGAAGTAAAGTAATTGGGGGAGGTTTAGAGGAGATATGAGGGGACATTTCATCACCCAGAGGGTGGTGGGGGTCTGGAACTCAATGCCTGAAAGGGTGGTAGAGGGAGGGACCCTCACCACATTTAAAAGATACGTGGATGTGCACTTAAAGTGCCACAACCTACAGAGCTATGGACCGAGAGCTGGAAAGTGGGATTAGGCTGGATAGCTCTTTGTCGGCCGGTGCAGACACGATGGACCGAAATGGCCTCACTCTGTGCTGAAACTTTCTGATTCTATGATTCTATTAATATAGATATATATTTATAATATATACCATTACCATAATTTTTCCTTGGTGGTCGAGTGGTTAAGATCCCGAGCACTAACCCTCTTTCTATTCTCAATCAGTTTATCGCATGAAAATAATTGAGGTCTGTGAGAGGATTAATAATTGCATACCTCGGGAGCCTATTATCAGCGAGGGCAGGCATCGATGACGAGGTTCAACACTGCCTCCAGTGCGCCAGTGCAGCCTTCGGCCGCCTGAGGAAGAGAGTGTTCGAAGATCAGGCCCTCAAATCTGCCACTAAGCTCATGGTCTACAGGGCTGCAGTGAGACCCGTCCTCCTGTATAGCTCAGAGACATTGACCTTATACAGTGGGCACCTCAAGTCACTGGAGAAATACCACCAATGATGTTTCTGCAAAATCCAGCAAATCCCCTCGGAGGACAGATGCGCCAACATTCGCGTCCTCAATCAGGACAACATCCCCAGCATCGAAGCACTGACCACACTCGACCAGCTCCTTTGGACGGGCCACATTGTTCACATGCCTGACACAAGACTCCAAAAGCAAGCGCTCTACTCGGAACTCCTGCACGGCAAGCGAGCCCCAGGTGAGCAGAGGAAACGTTTGAAGGACCCTCAAAGCCACTTCATAAAATGCAACATCCCCAACAACACCTGGGAGTCCCTGGATAAAGACCACCCTCAGTGGAGGAAGAGCATCTGGAGGGTGCTGAGCACCTCGAGTCTCATCGCCGAGAGTATGCAGAACACATGCACAGGCAGCGGAAGTAGCATGTGGCAAACCAGTTCCACCCACCCTTTCCTTCAACCACTGTCTGTCCCACCTGTGACAGAGACTGTAATTCCCATATTGGACGGTTCAGTCACCTGAGAACTCACTTTTAGAGTGGAAGCAAGTCTTCCTCGATTTCGAGGGACAGCCTATGATGATGAATTGCTGTTATCACCGTTAATAACCCCGTTACTTTCTGTTACACACTGAGTTTACAGACTCTCTGGCTTCTCCTGCCCTTTGCGGGACACTTGTTCCGGGTGTAACTTTACAAACTGGGTGAGTTCGCTGATCGCGGGGAGACGGCAGGAGTCTCTGTGGCCCACTGTGAGGATGTGGAAGTGAACATGGTGGGTGGTAATTACGTGACATTTCTGTAAAGGGCAGCGGAGGAGAGGATTGAGAGCTTTCAGTGTGGGACAGAAGTTGTTTAAGGTGAGCCAACACATTCCTGATCCTCCTCTCTTCTTCTGAGGCAATCCCCCGGAGTCGAGGATGACTTGCTTCCACATCAGCATCGGTCCCGATCAGCACCGAGGGAGCTCACTGATCAGCTCCCCTCTGTTGTGCTTCTTGTAACAGAGGTTTCTGTAGTGTGGTGGTTATCACGTTTGCTTTACATGTGAAAAGTTCCTGGTTCTATCCCAGGCGGGAACATTATGTTTAAACTTGCTGTGGATGAACAATCGGAGGCGAGTTTCGTCTCCTGGCAAAAAAGCAGATGCTGCCTGTGCGGTACCAGAACTGAACACAGTCCCCCAAGTGAGGTCTAACCAGGGCTTTGTGCAGCTGCACACAACATCTGTCCCCTTGTGTTCCAGTTATACGAACATAAGAAATAGGAGCAGGAGTTGGCCACACTGCACCTCGAGCCTGCTCCGCCATTCAATAAGATCATGGCTGATCTGATCATTCACTCAGCTCCACTTCCCTGCCCGCTCCCCATAACCCCTTATCCCCTTATCGTTTAAGAAATTATCGATTTCTGTCTTAAATATATTCAATGTCCCAGCTTCCACAGCTCTCTGAGACAGCGAATTCCACAGATTTACAATCCTCTGAGGGAAGAAATTTCTCCCCATCTCAGTTTTAAATGGGCGGCCCCTTATTTTAAGATCTAGTTCTAGTCTCCCCCACCAGTGGAAACATCCTCTCTGCATCCACCTTGTCAAGCCCCCTCATAATCTTATACATTTGGATAAGATCACCACCCATTCTTCTGAATTCCAATGAGTAGAGGCCCAATCTAAACAACCTTTGCTCAGAAGTCAACCCCCTCAACTTCGGAATCGACCGAGTGAACCTTCTCTGAACTGCCTCCAGAGCAAGTATATCCTTTCGTAAATATGGAAAACAAAAGTGCACGCAGTATTCCAGGTGTTGTCTCAACAATACCCTGTATAACTGGAGCAAGATTTCCCTGCTTTTATACTCAATCCCCTTTGCAATAAAGGCCAAGATTCCATTGGCCTTCCTGATCACTTGCTGGTGATCGAGTTCGCGAGATATGAAGGCCAGCTTAACATTAGTCTTATTTGATTATTTTCTGATCCTGCCCATGACATTTACATAACACCATGTTGACTCTGTCAAATCATGTTATAATTTTCGAAGTGCTCTGACACCACTTCTTTAACAATGGATTACAGCATTTTCCCGATGACTGATGTCAGACTGACTGTCCTGTAGTTCCCGGTTTTCTCTCTCCCTCCTTTCTTGAATAGCGATGTTACATTTTCTACCTTCCGATCCGTTGGGACTGTTGTAGAATCTGGACATCGTGGTGCAAAGGTTACGGGTCTAACTCCCGATCAGGAGGCTGTGTGTTCAAATCAGTTAATTTAGCTGTTGTTCTTCCGGAATTGATATTGTGTTTGCTGTTTCACAATAACCAGACCCTTGCTCTAAAACCTGTCTCACTGTTTCCCCAGGGACACATTCATGTTACAATGAACATTCTGAATCAGATGCCTGAAGTGCAGTGTGTAAAATGGGATATGGTTTAACAGTTAACATGCAAAACACAGAACCAATTATTCAATTATCGACTCTCCCTCAGTTAACATTACTTTCACTGTGCAAAAGAAGCTGATCGGTTAATTAATGAAGTTTGCCCAAGAAAGCGACATAAAATTTAACAATAATGATTCACCCAACCTGGGGCTCAAACCCACAACCCTGAGAATAAGAGCCTCATGCTGTATCTACTGAGCTAGCAAGGATTATGTTAATCACGTTCCCTGTCGGTGAGGCGCCTGTTGGTTCCGTCCCATTTCCCTGTGTTTCCCGATCCTGTCTGTCTCTCTGGCTCTGTTCAATCTGTGTGTGGCCACCTCCAGTTTGATTTTGAACGAATACCCGTGTTTGTGTATTCAGTAAAAACAGAAAATGCTGGTAACACTCAGCAGGTCGGGCAGTATCTGTGGAGGTGGGGAAGTGGGAATAATCGATGGGTTTGTTTGTGGCTTTGATCTGTTGCTGGGAAGTGAGGCAGCGCTGCAGGATGCTTTTTTTCGAGGTGTAAGCAGAGGTTTCCGTCGTGTAACGGTTATCACCTTCGCCACACATGTGAAATATCCCCGGTTTGAGCACGGACAGAAACATTATTTTGGCGAATATTTTTCTGTGGAATACATTTTAAAAAGTAGCCCGAGGTTCCTTGTATCATGAGCGATGGGCATTTTAACTCACTCTCCTAAAATACAGTGTGTGTAAAATCAGATAGGGGATAAAACTTCATCAATGATTAAAGTTCCTTAACTCAGTAAAGTTCAGTTATTGAAGTTTCCATCGATGCATTGCATAAACATAATTGAGGTGTGTGAGAGGATTAATAATGAGCTTTAATCGTTAATGAGCCCATTACTTTATGTTATAGACCCAGGTTACACACTCTCTTGCTTCTGAAAGAGTTGAGATGCATGTGGGGTGATTGGGGCACATCTTTCCCCACATTACAAGGCTCCATCGGTACTTCATTGACTTTAAATCACTTGGGGATATCCTGAGTTGTTGAAAGGCCACGTAAAAATGCAGTCATTCTTTGCAAATGTTCTAACCGCAAGTTCAAACTTCGCCGGCAAATGGAGGCTCACCCAGAATTTGTTCTGACACCACGACAAAGTCCTTAAAAGTGGGATTCAGCAGTTCAGCTGCTCGCTTAACATTTCCGTCTGACCTGGTGCTGCAAGTAGAGATGTGTCCGCAGTGTAGCGTTTAACACGTTCGCCTCACACACGGGAAAGCTCACCGGGTGGAAATATTTTGTTGGAACTTTCTCCTCAAGCATGTTCAGGGGAGAGATTGTTCTCCAGTGAAAGGACATAAGATCATAAGAACGTAAGAATTAGGAACAGGAGTCGGCCATTCGGTCGATTTTAATTTTTTCAAAGTGATTCCACCCGGGGACCTTTGGTGTGTTTGGGGAACATGATAACCACTACACTACAGACACACGGTGGTAGATGTTGTCTTAGGAACATAACCAGAGCTCTGAACAACACAGCTGGCCGATACTTCAGGAGCTGGTTTTACGAGAATAGAATGACGGTGCTATATTTAGGAAGGCTGTGAGAGTGGCAGGAATTGATCTCGTGTTTCCCAGACTTTATACACAGGAACATAGGAACAGGAGGAGGCCATTTGGCAGCGAGTGGTTAAGATCCGGAATGCGCTGCCTGAAAGGGTGGCAGAGGCAGAATTAATCTTATCTTTCAAAATGGATTTGGATAAGTATCTGAAGGAAAAATATCTCAGGGGTACGGGTAAAGGCCGGAGGAGTGGGACTAGCTGAGAGTCGGCACGGGCTCGACAGGCCGAACGGCCTACTTCCGTGCTGTAACCGTTCCATGATTCTATATTATGTTTAAACTTGCTGTGGATGAACAATCGGAGGTGAGCTTAGTCTCCTGGTAAAAACGCTGATGCTGTCTGACCAGCTGAGATTTCCAGCATTTCTGTTTTTATTTGTTATTTATGGATTGAGTCGGTACAACTAGAGCTTTCTGATTCAGAAGATTCGAGGGGCACAGAAAGTTGGGAGTTTAACGACTTTGAAAGGAACATTTTTGACTTGTGCAGCTTCGGTCAGAGAAATGTTTGTGTAATGATTTTTTCACAGAAAGGGATTCAGAATTACACCTTCTGGCTTCACACTTCTCTCTGGGCAGGCAGTTAAACAGGGGTTTCCTTAGTGTCGCGGTTATCATCTTAGTTTCTCACACTCAAACGGTCTCATGTTCAAACCCAGGCAGAAACATCATTTTAGAATATATTTGCTGTGAAATAAATTGAAACATCAACCTGCAGATGGCCACATACAGCATTAAATAGTCAGGATGGCCGAGCGGTCTCAGGTGCTGTGTTCAGTTTGTAGTTTTTTCTGGAAGTGTGGGTTCGAATCCCACTTCTTCCTTTTCGTCATTGAGCAAAACCCATTTGTTTGGCACCACGACCAATTCCTTTAAAGTGGGATTCAGCAGTTCACCTGCTCGCTTAACATTTCATTCTGACCTGGTGCTGAAAGTGGAGATGTTTCCGCAGTGTCGCGGTTAACACGTTCGCCTCACACGCGAAAGCTCACCGGGTGGGAATATTGAATATTTTCTGGAGCTTTCTCCTCATACATGCTCAGGGATGAGTTTGTTCTTCTGTGGAAGGTCATAAGATCATAAACATGTAAGGATCAGGAGCAGGTAAAAATACATCTCCTCACCCAACATCCCCCGCCCCGGATTTTTCCTTTTTCCAATTATCTTATGTCTGTGTCCTCTGGTTACCGACACTCCTGCCCATGGAAACAGTTTCCCCATAATTCTGAAAATCTCTATTAAATATCCCATTGACTGTGATTACTGGGGTTCAATATGGGGAATGGTCAGTTCATCCACTTTGCACCGAAGAATGATCGACCAGTGCATGATCTAAAAACATTATGTTAGAGAAGAGTTTTTCTGTGAAATAGTTGCTCCTGTTAATTTGAACAAAAGTTGCACCGGATTCCTGGAGTCATAAGTGATACGTCCTTCCTGTACAGTATAAATGCACACGAGGCCAATGCTTGAGAGAAGGTCAGTCTGTGACCTGTCCTTTATTCCTTAGCACACAAGTGATGGAAGTGAGTGGAGCTTCCCCTTTTATACTTGAAGGTCCAGGTTAGGAGTGTCTCCCACAAGTTCACCACCTAGTGGTCATTGTTCTCACAGTGTACAACTTGTCAGTTTATACATGGGTTACAATGCTGGTTGAATACATGACATCACCTACCACCCCAAAGTCTTATTGGGATCACAGGTTGAGTCTCTCTGGTGGTTTACGCTCTCGTGTAGAGCGCCTGAGTTGGGGCTCCGGTTGTTGGGCGCTGGCCTGTGTGTCTGCTATTTGCGGTGCCTCAGGCCTATCCGGACTGCCCACAGTGACTGGGCTCTCCTCCCTTTGGTTCCGATGTTCGGTCACCTGTGCTGGAGTGAACTCTATATCGTGTTCTTCCTCTGCTTCTTCTATGGGGTTACTGAACCTCCTTTTTGTTTGATCCACGTGTTTGCGGCAGATTTGTCCATTGGTAAGTTTAACTGCCAGAATCCTATTGCCCTCTTTGGCAATCACAGTGCCTGCAAGCCATTTAGGCCCTGCAGTGTAGTTATGGACAACAACAGGGTCGTTTACACCAATATATCGAGCCCTCGCATTCCTGCCATGGTAGTTATATTGTGATTGGCGCCTGCTCTCAACAATTTCTTTCATGGTGGGGTGTATAAAGAATAACGGGTTTTGAGCGTCCTTATCATTAGCAGCCCTGCGGGTGGAACCCCTGTGAGCGAGTGTGGTCGGGATCTATTGGCCAACAGGAGGCGTGATAAGTGGCTTTGTAGGGAACCCCCTTGGATTCTGAGCATCCCCTGTTTGATTATCTGCACTTTTCGCTCTGCCTGGCCATTTGAGGCTGGCTTGAACGGTGCCTTTCTGACATGGTTAATTCCATTGCCTGCCATGAAGTCCTGGAATTCAGTGCTTGTGAAGCACGGGCCATTGTCGCTGACCAAGATGTCTGGTAGACCGTGGGCGGCGAACATTGCCCGTAGACTTTCTACCGTGGCAGAGGATGTGCTTGAATTTAAAATGTCACACTCGATTCATTTGGAATGGGTTTCTACTGCAACCAAAAACATTTTTCCGATGAAAGGACCTGCGTAGTCATCATGGATGCGTGACCAAGGCTTGGCGGGCCATGGCCAGGGGCTAAGGGGGGCTACCCTGGGTGCATTGCCCAGCTGGGCACACGTGTTGCACCTGCGAACACAAACTTCCAGATCTGCATCTATCCCTGGCCACCAAACGTGTGACCTGGCAATTGCCTTCATCATGACAATGCCCGGATGCTCATTGTGGAGTTCTCTGATGAACACCTCTCTGCCCATCTGGGGCATGACTACGCGGTTTCCCCACAGTAGGCAATCGGCCTGAATCGAGAGTTCATCCCTGCCCCTGTGAAATTGTTTAAATTCCTCAGGGCATGCCCTGTACGTGGCTGCCCAGTCCCCATTCAGGACACATTTCTTGACTAGGGTCTCTATTTGTCCAGACTTTAATCTGACGGGCTGTCACGGGTGAGCCATCGCTTGTGAAAGCTTCAACAGCCATGACCATCTCAGCAGCATGCTCGGTAGCCCCCTCAGTGGTGGCAAGTGGGAGCCTACTGAGTGCATCGGCGCAGTTTTCAGTGCCCGGTCTGTGCCGAATTGTGTAGTCATAGGTGGCTAACGTGAGTGCCCACCTCTGTATGCGGGCCGATAAGTTTGCATTTATGGCCTTGTTGTCGGCCAAAAGTGACGTGAGGGGTTTGTGATCTGTCTCCAGCTCAAATTTCCTGCCAAACAGGTATTGGTGCATTTTCTTTACCGAATATACATATGCGAGCGCCTCCTTTTCTATCATCCCGTAGCCCCTTTCTGCCTGGGACAGACTTCTGGAGGCATAAGCTACCGGCTGTAACTGACTCTTGGCATTGACATGCTGCAACACACACCCGACACCATAGGACGACGCATCGCACGTTAACACAAGTTTCTTACATGGGTCATATCGTGTTAACAGATTGTTGGAACATCACAAATTGTGTGCTCTATTAAAAGCCCTTTCCTGGCTGTCCCCCCAGACCCATTCGCGACCTTTGCTTAGGAGCACGTGTAGCGGCTCTAGCAGCGTGCTCAATTTGGGAAGAAAGTTCCCAAATAGTTGGGGAGCCCCAGGAACAAACGCAGCTCCGTCGTGTTACGAGGTCTGGGTGCTCTCTGGATCGCTTCCATCTTGCACACAGTAGGGCTCATCCCGTCTACTCCTACCCTCATCCTCAGGAATTCTACCTCTGGAGCAAGGAAGATGCACTTCGCCTTTTTCAGTCGCAGTCCTACCCGGTCCAGTCTGCGTAGCACCTCCTCCAGGTTGTGGAGGTGTTCTTCAGTATCGTAACCCGTGATGAGGATGTCGTCCTGAAAAACCACCGTCCCTGGAATCGACTTGAGGAGGCTTTCCATATTTCGTTGGAAGATCGCGGCGGCCAAGCTAATCCCGAATGGACATCTGTTGTACTCAAACAACCCCTTGTGTGTCGTGATGGTGGTCAGCTTTTTCAACTCACTCGCCAGCTCCTGGGTCATGTAAGCTGAGGTCAGGTCCAATTTTGAAAAAACTTTGCCACCGGATAGTGTCGCAAAGAGGTCCTCCGCTTTCGATAACAGGTACTGGTCCTGGAGTGACACCCGATTGATGGTGACCTTTGTAATCAGCATATATCCTGACCGACCCATCCGCCTTGAGCACCGATACAATCGTGCTCGCCCAGTCACTGAATTCAACTGGCAAGATGATGCCTTCTCTCAGCAGGCGGTCCAATTCGCCTTCTGTTTTTTCCCACATCACGTACGGCACCGCTCTGGCCTTGTGGTGCACTGGCCTGGCGTACCCCAGGTTACTTGTCTTCTGAGCAATGAACATTTTAAACCAATTTCAAAAATTCAGAGTGTGTTCAGTCAGATAGGGTGTAAAATATCATCTATGATGAAAGCTCCTGAAATTATTACAGTTCAGTTATTGAAGTATTGACTGTAAGTCTGCAAAACAATCCGGGTGGGAATATTGGCCCAAAAATTCCGGTTGGAGGCTTCCCGCGGGCAATTCCTTTCCGATCGGTGATGTTTTAATCACCCCACCTCCCACAGAGTTTAATTAATTGCATGTAATTATTTGAAAAAAGTTTGAATTAAAAAGTTACTTTCCGAACTCGGGCTCCCTCTGTGAATGCCTAACCACTAAACGAGCAGGATACACATTAAATAATTTAATTCCAGACTTCATATTTTCTTTGCTGTTTCACAATAACCAGACCTATGCTCCAAAATCTGTCTCACCGTTTCCCCGGTGTCAGTCAGAGAAGCACATGGGACTGAATCAGTGACTTTGCTTTTTCGTCCTGTCTTCTGAAGCGTCGCACGGTCCCACTCCGACAGTCAATGAACTGTTGGGACGTTAGTGTATCCAGGCTGTGGGTGGCCACCCCGAGCGCAGCAGAGGGGTTTCTGCATTAGTTCTGGGTGGGGACAGTATTTCCCCTTCTCTCATCCTCTTGTCTGTATCCCTCGGCTTTGTTTTCTGTATTTATTCCACCGGCCTCATTTTATGTGTTTAAAAGGGAACAAAAGATGAAGTGGGTGACACTCTGGAACAATTTCTCTCACTCAAATATATCTATTTAGTGAAGTGAAATAAAGAGCAATTAAAGAATAAGGGAGAAGCCACTGTCGCCCTTTTGACAGGAGAATAAACTCGCCCATGGTTGTTCATCCACAGCAAGTTTTAACATAATATTTCTGTGCGGGATCCTTTCGCGTGGAAAGCAAACGTGATAACGGCTCCACTGCGGAAACCGCTCTGACCAGAAGTACAGCAGAGGGCAGCTGACCAGTGAATGCCTTCTGTGCTGATCGGGAATGTGTTGGCTCACCTTAAACAACTTCTGTCCCTCACTGACAGCTGTCAATCCTTCTCCTCCGCTGCCCTTTACACAAACATGTCACTGATCCCCACCCACCACCCCACATCCCCATCGTGTTATCTTCCATGTTAGCACAGTGGGGCCGCGGAGGCACCTACTCTCTCCCCGCGGTTAGTGAACTCAGTCAGTCTGTAAAATTAAAGGGGAACAAGTGTCCCGCAAAGAGCAGGGGAAGGAAGAGAGTCTGTAACCTGGGTTTAATTGTTTGTCAAAGGCTACCCGTCCCGTTGTGTATTTCCAGCAGTTTCCTACTTTCACAGGTGGAGATACCGGGGCTGGAGCATGTTCCTAAAATACAATGAGGTAGGGATAAATGTTCCTCACGTACTCAGGGCAAAATAAATGATTGAAGTTCTACAATGGATTAATTAATGATGTTTAAATCAATGAATCTTTTTTTCACATGAGATGCATGTAACTCTTTCTTCTAAGGTTTTAATTTTGATGGAAGTGCAATTTCCCTGGCCGGAAATCGACCCAGGGCCGCGGTGGTGAGAGCGCCGAATCCTAATCACTGGACCACCAGGGAACGCTGCATTGCTGCATCGCTGCATCGTAATGCTTGGTGTCATTAATATTCTTTTCAATCCACTTGTTTCACACCGAAACACATCGTAACCTTGATCTGAATTTAACGTCACGTGATTCTTTGAAATCACCTTTAAATGATTGGGTAAAACCACCCCTTATACCACCGAAAAACAGCTTCAATTCCAGGTCAGGGCGGTAACTTCTGTAACAGCTTTTTTCAATTCAAAACCTTATAAAATTGACGACATGCAGCTAATATGAAAAAATAAGAATTCATTTAATCACAGTTAAATAACCGATCACCTTTTTCAGGATGAAATAAATAATAATATAGTTACTGAGGGACACTAGTATCTTTAATCATTCATTTTCTCTTCACATGTGATGAATTTTTATCCCTATCTCATTGACATGCTGTATGAGAAATTGTAAGTGTTCATGACTCAGTTGTAAAACCATTGATTGTGTGTGTGTCTATTCTTGATAGGAGGAGCACTTGAGACCAAAGTTCCAGTTCGATATATGCATCAATAGAATCAATTTTCACCAGTTCCTTTAAACCCAATAACATAATTTATTTTGATTGGACTGGATGGAGGAACATGATCCATGTAAACAATTGTTTTCATTTTACTTGTGCTGAATGCTCATAAAAGTATTGGAGTGGGAACTCACTGGATAACAGCACAGCTGGCAATGTTTGCGGAATATATTCGTGCAGCCAAAATGCACAATGACAACCCGGAACTGTGCGGCACCGAATCCTCGGGGAAAAACATTAAAAGGCTTCGCCCGGAGATGGGTTTGGATTACCCACCTTTCAGTTACCAGCCGAATGCACTAAACCATTGCGCCACAGATACACACTGCAAGACATGCAAAACCAGGGTGTCAGTCAGTTAAAGCTTCAGATTGCTCCGACCGGGATGGAACTTATCCACTCTCAGTTGTACTTTTCCCAAGTAAAGGGTGGGACATTCATTGTGGATGTGTGGAAGCAGTCTGGTCCCGCACACTGCAAACACTTCCATGTCACCACCAACCAGCTCTCCCACAACCGGTGTGATCGACTTTCCAGCCTTCCAGTGCCTTGTCTGTGACGAAGTATGTTTCAAAAGTTTTGGCATAGTTGGTTCCATGGTGTAATGGTGAGCTCTTTTGACTTTAAATCCAGTGATCTGAGTTCAAATCTTGGTGAAACCTAAAGTCTTGTTGTCCCAGCTGCTGCAAATTTGGGACAAACAAGTGAAAGACACCTGGTGCTGGTGGGCAGTTTTGTTGCCTTTTTCATTGATGCTTGATCTACAAGTCGAGTTATCAAATTGTGTGCTCAACCGTCAGTTATCTGCTCCAAATCAGCGGAGGACAAATCACTTTGTTGTCTAATGCTGCCTTTGCCTGCACAATGTGTGCTGAGATTATCTGTGCAATATGCATTCCGCAGGATGAATAAAAGCAATGCTTTTTGAAATGCAGACACTGCATGTTTTGCACTCGACAAAACGTTGCATTTTCTTTACATTCATTTTACATTAATGCATTGCAATGCCAACGCACTTTTTACGTGGCAAGGTCGATAATTAGCAGAGCAGAATGAAGAGATCGCAATGTTTCTGTTTAAAGAATGGACTCAGTTGAGAATATTTTGTGGATTTTATTTTTCTGAGGCTATTTTCCCTGTGCTGGGGACACCCTGCGCAGATATGTGAAAAAGCTGGTTTTGTTAAAACTCCAGAGACCGCATGAAAGTTAGCTGGGACAAAAGACCTGTCAGTCATCCATTGACAAAAGAGCTGTTGGCCAGGAAGGGGGGCCACTGACAAAGCCACTCTAATTTGTAAAAGCACTTCTCACCTCCATCTCAGAAGGAGACAGAGAACAATGAACCCACCAGCCTGGCCAGCCAAGGAGGAGCTGGGTCTTTCCCAACACAAAGGCTCAGAGAGATGCCCAGACTAAGGGCCATCAGCCCAATGCATGGGTGGGATGGCCCATCACTGACTAAGTACCCGTGCTTAGAAACAAAGGGGTTTTAAAGATTGGCGGGAAAGATAGGGGTAGCAAGACTCCCAGAAAGACAGGGTCCTTTCCACTTTATTTTTAGCTTGGAGCTTGGTGTGAAGCTTGGAGCTTGCAGCTTGCAGCTTGTGTCTAGAGAGAGCCCCCTCTCGCTCTTGCTCTCACTCCACCGATCGATGTACCAGAGGAAGGGGCCGCAGTACTGCAGAAGAAGCCACCGAGACTGAAGACCAGGCAGTGACTTCCCACAGCTGAGCTGAGCAAGGAAACGGGCTGCGTGTGGTGGTGAACATGGTCGCGAGTGTCCCAAGCCAGTAACCAGATATCCCAGGCCAGCTGGGTAAGGGCTCAGGCTTTTCTCAGAAGTGAAGCTTTTCAGGGCTATTCTGGGGAGGGTAATTCATTGGTAGGGGTGGGGTTAGAATCCACCAGGGAATTACTGCGTGTTACTAGGTTCATTTCTGTACTGTATGTATGTTGTTTGTAACCGGGATTTTATTCTCCACAGAGACAGTGATTTCGTTTAGCAGTGCATGTTTTAGCCATTGTATGTTAGACCAAATAAATATACTACGATTTATTACCGAAGCATCCCTTTCCGTGACTCATTTAATTTACACTCTGAATAATAATTCCCGCATCTCAAACTTTCGGAAGGTGGGGGCGATTCAAACCGTCCGTCTGGCAATTTGGCGAGGATCACAAACACTTACAATATTTACTAAAGGATATACTTGCTTTGGAGGCAGTTCAGAGAAGGTTCACTGGGTTGACTCCGGAGATGAGGGGTTGACTTATGAGAAAAGGTTGAATAGGTTGGGCCTCTACTCATTGGAATTCAGAAGAATGAGAGGTGATCTTATCGAAACGTATAAGTTAATGAGGGAGCTTGATAAGGTGGATGCAGAGAGGATGGTTCCACTGATAGGGGAGACTAGAACTAGGGGGCATAATCTCAGAATAAGGGGCCACCCATTTAAATCTGTGATGAGGAGGAATTTCTTCTCTCAGAGGGTTGTAAATCTGTCGAACTCACTGCCTCAGAGAGCTGAGAAAGCCACGACATTTAATAAATTTAAGACAGAGATAGCTTCTTAACTGATAAGGGAATAAGGCTTATGGGGAACGGGCAGGGATGTGGACTTGAGTCCATGATCGGATCAGCCATGATCATATTAAATGGCGGAACAGGCTCGAGGGGCCATATGGCCTACTCCTGCTCCTAGTTCTTAAGTTCTTATGTTCTGAATAGCGAAAAACAAAAAAATGCTTTGAAATGGTTACACCTTATCTTCACGTTTGTCAAACAGTTGGCTCGTTGGTCTCGGGCTGTGATTCTCCCTTCGGAGTTGTTAATTGAAATTTACGAGGGGTCCCAGAGGAGCCCTGATATTGCTCGCAAATTTTTAAATTGCATCGAACTTTTGCAAAGAAGGACTTGCATATCTGCAGCGCCTTTCAGGAACTCATGATGCCCCAAAGCGCTTTACAGCCTTTGAGTTATGTTTGAAGTGTTGTAGTTTGGGGAAAGATGTGCCCAGATCACCAAACATGAGCCTCAACTCTTTGCAAAGAGTTTGGTGCAAATAATCAGGCGTCTCAGGGACTTGGACTTTCTTTGAATAAGTTCTGCTTATACCTGCATTCAAGCTTGAAACAGCAACTGAGCTTCCATCTCACGGGAGGTTTGGGGTTGATGTGCGTCGCTTTCAATCTTTGAAATTTCACCGAGCAAAGAAACGGTGAATCCAACTGTCCCTGTAAACATTTAGTTCCCGTTTAATCACAGGACTATCCGCAGTCAGGAGCTGAAAAGGAATTCAAACCTAATACCGGCTTCGGGACAATCAGAATACTTTGTCACAGACAAGGCACCGGAAGGCTGGAAGGTAGATCACACCGGTTGTGGGAGAGCTGGTTGGTGGTGACATGGAAGTGTCTGCAGTGTGCGGAACCAGACTGCTTCCACACATCCACAATGAATGTCCCTCCATTTATTTGGGAAAAGTACAACTGAGAGTGGACAAGTTCCATCCCGGTCGGAGCAATCTGAAGCTTTAACTGACTGACATCCTGGTTTGTGATGTCGTGCACATTACACTTCCATCAGTCTCTGTGGCGCAATGGGTTAGCGCGTTCGGCTGTTAACCGAAAGGTTGGTGGTTCGAGCCCACCCAGGGACGAAGCCTTTAACTGTTTTTCCCCGAGTATTCAGTGCCGCACAGTCCCAGGTTGTCATTGTGCGTTTTGGCTGCATGAATATATTCCGCAAATGTTGCCAGCAGTGCTATTATCCAGTTAGTTCCCACTCCAATATTTTCTGAGCATTCAGTTCAAGTAAAACGATAACAATGTTTTACATGGATCATATTCCTCCATCCAGCCCACTAGAAATAAATTATGTGATTGGGTTTAAAGAAACTGGTGGAAATTGATTCTATTGATACATTTCTGGGGCCCAAGTTTCCACATGATTTGCGCCTGATTTTTAGGAGCAACTGGTGGAGAACGGACTATCTGAAAAATCGCAATTCTCCACATTTTTTTTTCTGCTGTTCCAGTCAGGTAGAACAGTTCTACTTTGGAACAGAATTTTTTCTTCAAAAGGGGGCGTGTCCGGCCACTGACGCCTGATTTGAAAGTTTCCACAGTGAAAACGTACTCCAAACTAAGTTAGAATGTAGCAAGTGAAGATTTTTGTAGAACTGAAAAAACCTGTTCTACACATTAAAAAATCAGGCGTAGGTTACAAATTAGGCGTCCAGAACGAGGGGGGGTGGGAAGGGAAGTCATTAAATTGTACAATAAATCCTTATTTATACTTCTACAAATATTATACAAATAAATCCAACCTGAATAAACATTTATAAACAAAGATAAGATTAAATAAACCATCTTCCTACCTGTGTGAAAGTGCTTCAGGCACGGAGAATGCTGCAGTCAGCCTGAGGCGCCCGTTCTTCCCGCGGGGGGTGGGGGAGGGGAGAGGAGGCGCCCGTTCTTTCCCGCGGGGGGGGTAGGAGGCGCCCGTTCTTTCCGCGGGGGAGGGGGGAGGTGCCCGTTCTTTCCCGCGGGGGGTGGGGGAGGGGAGAGGAGGCGCCCGTTCTTTCCCGCGGGGGGGGTAGGAGGCGCCCGTTCTTCCCGCGGAGGGGGTAGGAGGCGCCCGTTCTTTCCCGCGGGGGGTGGGGGAGGGGAGAGGAGGCGCCCGTTCTTTCCCGCGGGGGGGGTAGGAGGCGCCCGTTCTTCCCGCGGGGGAGGGGGGAGGTGCCCGTTCTTTCCCGCCGGGGGGTGGGGGAGGGGAGAGGAGGCGCCCGTTCTTCCCGCGGGGGCGGGGGGAGGTGCCCGTTCTTTCCCGCGGGGGGGGTAGGAGGCGCCCGTTCTTCCCGCGGGGCGGGTAGGAGGCGCCCGTTCTTTCCCGCGGGGGCGGGGGGAGGTGCCCGTTCTTTCCCGCGGGGGGTGGGGGAGGGGAGAGGAGGCGCCCGTTCTTTCCCGCGGGGGCGGGGGGAGGCGCCCGTTCTTTCCCGCGGGGGGTGGGGGAGGGGAGAGGAGGCGCCCGTTCTTTCCCGCGGGGGGGGTAGGAGGCGCCCGTTCTTCCAGCGGGGGAGGGGGGAGGTGCCCGTTCTTTCCCGCGGGGGGTGGGGGAGGGGAGAGGAGGCGCCCGTTTTTCCTGCAGGGGTGGGTAAGAGGCGCCCGTTCTTCCCGCGGGGGGTGGGGGGGAGGGGAGAGGAGGCGCCCGTTCTTCCCGCGGGGGGTGGGGGAGGGGAGAGGAGGCGCCCGTTTTTCCTGCATGGGTGGGTAAGAGGCGCCTGTTCTTCCCGCGGTGGGGGGGGAAGGAGACAGTGAGAAGGCTGATGTGCTGATGGCAATGTGCTTTTATTAAAAAAATGTTCAAAAATTAAACAGCTGCAAAGAACTACAAAAATGGCCGAGTGCCAATGTATTTTTCACACTGAGCATGCGCGAACGCTGCAAAGTGCACGCGTAGCGTTGCCGGCAGGAAAAAAACTAATTTAAATAGTATCCGCCCACTCCCACTTACAAAATCGGCGCGAGTGTAGGCTCCGCCCCCCTGGGCGCTGCGCCAGGCAGACAAGGAGCTGCAGAACGCTCCAGAATCGCAAGGTTTTTTTTAGGCACCGTTTTAGGCGCGAGAAACGGGCGCCCAGCTCGGAGGGGCACCCGTTTCTTATCGTGTGGAAACTTGGGCTCATAGAACTGGAACTTCGGTCTCAAGTGCTCCTCCGATCAAGAATCGGCACACACACAATCAATGGTTTTAAAACTGAGTCATAAACACTTACAATTTTAAACCATTCTCATACAGCGTGTAAATGAGATAGGGATAAAACTTCATCACATGTAAAGTGAAAATGAATGATTGAAGATAACACTGTTCCTCAGTAATTATATTATTAATTATTTCATTCTGAAGAAGATTATCGGCTAATTAACGGTGATTAAAAGAATTCTTACTTTTGCACGTTGGCTGCATGTCATCAATTTTATAAGGTTTTGAATTTAAAAATGGTGTTACAAAAGTTATCGCCAAGACCTGGAATCAAAGTTGTTTTTCGGTGGCATAAGGAGTGGTTTTACCCAATCATTTAAAGATGATTTCAAAGAATCACGTGGCGTTAAATTCACATCACGGTTACGATTTGTTTCGGTGTGAAACAAGTGGATTGAAAAGGACAATAATGTGAAATAAAGAGTAAAGCTACCACTACACAGTCACATCAAAGCCTCCCAGGACAGTTACAGCACGTGTTAGACACAGAGTAATGCTCCCTCGACACTGTCCCATCAAACCCTCTCAGGACAGATACAGCCCGTGTTAGATACAAAGTAAAACTCCCTCTACACTATCCCATCAAGCTCACCCAGGGCAGGTACAGTACGTGTTAGATACAGAGTAATGCTCCCTCTGCACTGACCCATCAACACTCCCAGGGCTGGTACAGAACGGGTTAGATACAGAGTAATGCTCCCTCTGCACTGACCCATCGACACTCCCAGGGCTGGTACAGAATGGGTTAAATACAGAGTAAAGCTCCCTCAATACTGTCCCATGAAACTCTCCAAGGGCAGGTACAGCATGCGTTAAATACAGAGTAAAGATTCTTCTAAACTGTCCCATCAAACGCTCCAAGGGCAGATGCACCACGGGGTTAGATACAGAGGAAAGCTCCCTCTACATTGTCCCATCAAACTCTCAGGGCATGTACAGCACAAATTAGTTACAACATAAATCTCCCGCGACACAGCCCCATCAAACTCTTCCAGGGGCAGGTGCATGGTGCATATGCAATAACTCAGTAGGCTTACTACCGTGAACTCAATCAGGTGCATCCTGACCGTACTTTTCCAGTTCTCGAACAAAGGATTAAACATGGAGGCTTTCTTTATATACAAGAGTTGCATGTGTGTGCCTGTGGCCCAATGACCTTCGACGGTCGGTCCCCCTGGTGGCAGGTAAACCCGGGCATATATACATTACAGTGCAGCACGTGTGTAAATCTCCCTCTACACTGTCCCATCAAACCCTCCCAGGGCAGGCACAGCACAGGATAGATACAGAGCAAAGCTCTCACTATACTGTCCCATCAAACCCATCAGGGCAGGTACAGTATGGATTAGATACAGATTAAAGCCCCCTCTACATTGTCTCATCAAAGACTCAGAGGGCAGGTACAGACTAAAGCTTCCTCGACACTGTCACATCAAACCCTCCCAGGGCAGGTACAGTATGTGTTATATACAGATTAAAGCTCCCCCTATATTGTCCCATCAAAGACTCACAGAGCAGATACAGCCCATCTAAGATATACAGTAAAGCTTCCTCTAACCTGTCCCATCAAACCCTTACAGGGCAAGTACAGCATGGGTTAGATGCAGAATAAATCTACATCTACACTGTACCATCAATCTCTCCCAGGATAGATCCAGCACGGGGTTAGATACAGAGTAAATCTCCCTCTACACTGTCCCATCAATCTCTCCCAGGACAGGTACAGCACGGGGTTAGATACAGAGTAAAGCTCCCTCTACACTGTCCCATCAATCTCTCCCAGGGCTGGTACAGCACGGGGTTAGATACAGAGTGAAGCTCCCTCTACACTGTCCCATCAATCTCTCCCAGGGCAGGTACAGCACGGGGTTAGATACAGAGTAAAGCTCCCTCTACACTGTCCCATCAGTCTCTCCCAGGGCTGGTACAGCACGGGTTATGTTAGCACAAATTTTTTCCTGGAAGAATCACTCGACACTCGGGTCGGTTCCAATGCCAAAATGGCCTATATTACACCGGCGGGGAGAGAGCCTCTGGTCCAACTCAGGCACTCCACTCCACCGAACAAAGAAATTCATCGATATTTATATGTTTTACAACAGTTCATTACAATTACTAAGCCCATGTCGGCTGGACACAATCCAATCATAAGGACTATAAATTACAAATCGATTCCACTGGGCCAATGGAATTGGCCCCCAGGCACCAGGGGACTGTGTGATCACCTCATGTTTTAGCTGGGGCTTATTCATGGCCTCGTGATATTCTCCAGATCCCCTTATCTCTACTGTCCTTGGGTTCTGTCTGCACCTAACCTCCTTATCCTTACACAGTCACAGGAATTTTTTGTTCAGTATTCTGCTAGGACATCTTGTCTGTGGTTTGTTGATTAAGGACGTTCTGCTGAGCTCGCTCTTTCCAGTGTTCCTGTACATGGAACTGCAGTGTCATCAGCTACCCAAAAATGTATTCAAGCTAACTGTTAGCTGAATTCCCCTAGTGCTTTGCAGAATCCCTGGCAGCCATTTTATATCTGGCTACCATTTTACACATACATATATGCATACATATATTCAGCAGGTGCCTTTGCCTTTGCCCAACAACAATCCCCCCTTTCGGTAATGGACTAATCCTAGTCTCCTTTAACCGACAACATAATTTGTTTCTCGACTTATATTTTTATGTACCACCCGGTACTTCCTGCCTCAACGTGCTGGCCAGTCATGTGGTGTCAGAAGTCCCAGTTGCTTCGATCAAATTGATATAGTTCAGATTCCCCTGTCCCTCTGCTGGACAAGTCACTTTATTTACTTGAGCCCTTGTTCTGATACTCCTTTGTCGTGCATAATGCCTGCAGGATCGACAGGCCATGACTCTCCATGTTAGTGCTAAGACCAGCTGTATCCCTACCAGTATGTGTGATATTATTCCAATCCAGGGGTGGATGTTTACGTTCATGCCCCAGTCCCAGACCCTCCTCCACCAACTCTGGTTTTGTAACTCTTGGTCAGTATCCTTCTCCAGTATTTCAATCTTTGTCTGTAGTTGGTGGTAGAGTCTGACACACTGGCCTACTCTGAGTCTTAGTCCCCTTAATACTGCAACTAAATGTGGGATAGGGGCCTGCTCTGGCTCGTCATAATCCTGCAGGTGATCGTGGAGCTGATCGATGGCGTTAATGATTTTGGGCCTCGGCGTCTAACCTGGATAATGTGGGCTTGTCCTATTGTGAGGTCGTAGGGCTGTGAAGCAAAAGTTTGGTTGCGAGATCTGGCATTGTAAGCCATTGTACCGATATGAATGTGCCGTGGTAGAGACACAGTATTTTCCTTTGCCCCCGTAATCTGTTCTGGCAAAATGTGTGGGGGCAGGTACTATTTCCAATGCACATCCATCGGTTGGATTAAATCCACATTCGACTAGTTCTCCCTGTCCCACCAGGTGAGGGCACACCGTAATGTCACCCGTCTGCTTGCATCCCGTCAGGGAGATCCCATCGAGTGTGTTGTCTCTGCGGACAGCAGGGGCTGCGGTCAGATAGTAATGGAGGGAGGTGTTTTCCCGTATGATCCCGATATTCTACAGTTGATAAAGGGGAAACGGTCCTGAATCTTGTGTGACTATAGGTATCATCAGGGCTATTCCCACTCCGGCAGCTTTGCCCATTCGGCAGTTTGGGATCACTGGGCATACTCTGGTTAGTCCCTTCAGAGTGCAATTACCCAGTGTCCCCTTCAGTTTGGCCAACTGAGCCAGATGTGGGCTGTCTATCCAGTCTGGCAACTCCCCCCTTTGGATATGATCGAGGTTGTGTCGTATCTGTCCCACCATCCATAGGCCATAAGCGTGACAGAGTTGTCCCTGTCTAAGTTTTGTGGTATCTTCTCTCTCTCTGTTGATAAGGTGATTGATTGTTTTTGCCTGAGCTTCCAGGACCGAGAGGCCATCCAATTGGATTTCAGCACCTCTCTTCCGAGTTCGGCTTGATCTTCCTGATTCCACTCTGCCCGTTCTAATAATCCCTTCATCACCCCTTTAAGCTGCTCCACCCTTTCATTTAGCCTTTGTATGTCCAGTGAGTTTACTATGGAGGTTCCGGCATTAAAACCGGTAGCAACATCATTAACTATTTCCCTCTTAGTCCTATGAACTGGCTCCTGTCCTCGGAATCTACTGGCACCCATGGCATCGGCAGCCTGCTGCATTACAACTTTACTTAATACATTATACATATTTCTTGCCTGCTCTGTACAATATTCCGGCATCTGTATACCTGAGATATTGATCAGGACAGGCACAATTTCATGCTTAACATTATCATATAATAGTTCACTCTCGATGGACAGCACAATCCCATTTTCCAGTCCCCTTGTAATTGTTGGACATGGCAATTCCATGGGCAGTGTGGTGGTTCTTATGGGGTGCGGTGTCGGAGGGGGTGAGAAACATATATACAATGATATTGCGGCAGCCTCTACCTCCTCATAGTATCCACACAGCCCCACCCCCTCTTTGTGGGTGACTAACGGTTGTGGCTGGGCAGGAGGCGCGCAAATTATTCCAAAGATACATTCATCGGGCCCCCCCGGCCTCCCTTCGTCTAATGCAACTGCTTCTTGTACCCGTGGAGCATCGCACACATACTCTATTCTTAGCCGGATTCATTTGTAGCCACGCGTTAAAATAAGTTCTGTCCTTGCTCCAGTCCTTGGCTGCTGGAATGCCTATTCCATCAGTAAAAGTAAACAAAACCCCATAGTTGATGCAGTTGTGTCTTTCTTGCGTGTGCTGTACCTCTCGTAGTCCGTCTGTATTATCCAATGCTTGTGTGGGCCTCAAGGTTCCCAGTATCATGAGTCCCCAGAGTCGAAGTCACCACTGCGGTCCCATCTCGGTGATGGTTTTATCTGCAAATTTTAAACAGATAGCCTGGTCGTCACCAGGTGTTAGGTTCTGGTCTACTTGTGTCGCGGTCACTCTGTGGAATCGGAGGTAAGGGTTAGGTTATCCATATTCTTTATAGTCGTACCATCTCGATCACTTCATGTCCCTGTCTGGGCTGCCGTCGGTTTTGTATTTGAGCCTGCTGTGCTCGAGCCTGCACGATGACCCATCTAAATATTATCCAAACTCTAATCAACACCAATGCCACCACTATTCCTCCAAACATCGCAGTGTGCTTTACTGTTAGGTTGGGTTTGTGGACTACACCTACCCACCGTGGGATACATTGGTTCGATTGCCATAGGTGATGGTGCTTTGGCTGCACACTGCACTATCCGTCTGGTCCTGTTTTTTAAATCTCTTCCAGCTTATTTATCTTAGCTTTTAACTCTTGACCAGCTAGTTCTGTTTTATTTTTATTCTGACTATCCCACCATTTCCACAGTCTTTCAGGTGAGTCTTCTTTATTTTAGTAAGAAATTCAAATTCGTAAGGTCCAGTGTAAAACAGCTGTCAATGGAAAGGATTAACTCCTTTACAGGTTTGTAAGAAGGCCTGATGTCATTACGTGACTTCGCGTAATCATCCAAATCTTTGTGTCTTCTAAACTTGCTTAGAAATTAGGAATCCGTTAAAACAGCAGAAATCATTAGTAAAGTGGTCATAATAAAAATCTTGTCATCAGGAAAGACAGCATTTTAGATTAACTCCAATTTTTTCCTGAACATCTAATTCAAGTACTTGCCTAAGATTTTTTTTTAAATGAGAGCACACATTTTTAATAGCTATTTTGTTGACTGAAATTCAATTTTCACACAAGCTGTATACATGATAACATTTAGTTTATTTTTTAACGGTCCCGTTCATTGGGCAAATCTTGTGTTTAATATCTCTCTCTGCTGAGTTCGCATAGCTTAGATCTTTTCTCATCGTTATTTTCAAAACCCTTCTGCTTGTTCAGACTGTTTGGGACTTTTCTTGATTAACAACGTCTATTCTGGAAATCTTTTCAAACTGCAGTGAAACTTTCTCGTAATTTAAAATCATTATCAATGGAGAGTGTCTTTTACCTCCTCCAATTTTTTTTTCCTTTTCCCAATTAAACCAATATATTTTTCACAGCCAATATCAACTAGTATTTAGTAAGTTATGTCTTTTTCCATCGCAAACACTTTTTTTTTCAGCACTTATTTATTCGTACATTACGTCATTTTTTCCAAACCTTTTCGTTTTATTTTTTAAAAGAGATCAGATTTAACTTTTTGTTTTAAACGTATCGCATTTTGTTGCACCTTTTCTTAACCAGTGGTACTTGAAATCTTCACAACAAAATTAACTCTTCACTGTTCCCATCCTAATTTCTGCTCCCCTTTTGTAGAATTTGTATTTATTATTGAATTTCAAAATGTCAAATATGGTATTACTGGATTTTTTTGCCTAACTTCCGTTTTAGAAGCTGATCAAAAACTCTAATCTTTTGCTCTGTAACTTCAATTTTTTGGTACTATATCTCATTAATTACATCTTTTTTAAGCTTCAGTTCCTGATGCAGTATGTGTACTTTTATTAAAAAGGCTTCCAAACCCAAGATTTTCCTATACAACCAAAATGTTTATCAACGAGAAACACCTGAAATATCTCAAAATCCCAATTCAATATTGTACTGCCAATCTGCAATTTAAAAATCTCTTTCCTGAGCGAAAAGCTTTCGCATCAAGGTTTTACACAAAGGAAAAAGGGGAGCGTACTTCCCCAGCCTGCAGCCTCCAGAGACACAGGCTTTTTAAAAAGGCATTACAGCTTCCCTTCTCCATTCTTTATCTCATTCCTACACATTCACAAATGTCTCTTTTCATTCAACAAAGTTTATTGTTTGGCTGGCTCGATTATTGGATCCATACTTCTTTTCAGATAATCACGATCAGGTTTTTTTTATTTCTTACATACTGATTAACTTCCTCTGTTAATTTTATGTGGGATTGAAGAATCAAGACCACGGCTTTCTCATCTTTATCTTTCCTTTCCTTCTCCCACCATTCCCGTTGATTTGCTGGCGGGTCCTGGGGGTTCCATCCTGACTTAATCATCTTCTCAATTAGTTTATTTTGTTTTTACGCGGGTAAGGGACCCTTCTAGTCCCCACTCGAGATTACTTGCTTTATTGGCCATTCCTGGGTAGGACTAGAACCGTTAGGAATGGACTCTCAGAGATCCACTTTCTTCCTAGTGTAACTTGTAGCAGACCGTCTCCTGGCTACTGTCAGGTCACAAGTTCTGCTATTACACAAACTTATACAATTCTTAAAACGCGTTTCAGCAATTCCCGCAGTGCCCCATGCCTCCTTAACGACTACCTACCACCATTTTGTCTGTCGGTCCGACCCTGTTCACAGGTTTGGTTTCCTTTGGTCGCTGTGCACCGCCTGGTCTCCGGGGTATATTTACAAATCACACTACTGGGTCTGGGAGATGTCGCTCGGTATCACAATCCCACGGTCTAAGTGCGTTCCCTACGCCTACTTAGTTCCTGGCCGTCACGTGGGACAAAAGTCCTCTTAATTCAGGCTCAGGCTAGGCGTTTGAGATATTAGACCGTCTCGTCGTGTCGATCAACCGGCCTCCACCTTCCGCACCCTTAATAATTAAAACATTTTTATACTCACCCGGGTTTTTCCAAGGACGTCCAGCGACTCCGGGAAATCCTGTTCGTGACACCACAGTTAGCACAAATGTTTTTGTGGAAGAATCACTCGACACTCGGGGTCGGTTCCAATGCCAAAACGGCCTTTATTACGCCAGCGGGGAGAGAGCCTCTGGTCCAACTCCAGGCACTCTACTCCGCCGAACAAAGAAATTCATCGATATTTATATGTTTTACAAGAGTTCATTACAGTTACTCAGCCCACTCCGGCTGGACACAATCCAATCATAATGATTCTAGATTACATATAGTTTAAATGGGCCAATAGAATTAACCCTGGTACATCAGGGGGCTGCATAATCAGTTCATGACAGTTGGGGGCTGATTCATATCCGTGTGATGTTAATCATGGGTTCCGCCGGTGCCTAGCTACTTATCTCCGTGGTTGCTAGGCACCCCATCTGGGGGTCACTGACTTGACGACATTCCGTACGAGGTATCGCAGTGTTCTGTATACTATCTTGCCTCAAGTTGTTGATTCAACACATTCCTGGTACCAGGCTCTGCAGGGTCAGCGCTCAGTCAGCAGTTTTAGCTAACTTGGCTTACTGAGCACCCATCATGCTTTGCTAAGCCCCCTGGCAGCCATTTTATATTTGGCTAACATTTTAAACATACATACATTTATATATTCAGCAGGTGCCTTTGCCTTCCTACAACAGTGTCTTTCAATTTGTTTATTTACACTTTTTACCTGCTTGTTTTCTCTCTCTTTCAAACTCACTTTCTTTAATTTTGCTTTCTAATTCCAGCATTATTTCCCTTCCTATTGAATCTATTCTCAGGTTCCAATCCCACTGCCAAGCTAGTTTAAACCCTCCCCAACAGCACGAGCAAACCACCCCGTGAGGATATTGGTCCCGGCTCTGTTTCGGTGCAAACTGTCCGGCTTGTACAGGTCCCACCTCGCCCAGAAGTGGTCCCGATGCCTCAGGAAACTAAAGCCCTCCTGCCTGCACCATCTCTCCAGCCACGTATTCACCTGCTCTATCCTCCTATTTCTGTACTCACTAGCTCGTGGCACCGGGAGTAATCCAGAGATTACTACCTTTGAGGTCCTGCTTTTTAATCTCTCTCCTAGCTCCCTAAACTCTGCCTGCAGGACCTCATCTCTCTTGCTACCCATGTCATTGGTCCTGATATGGACCATGACCTCTGGCTGTTCACCCTCTCCCCCGAGAATGGAGGTGATGGTGTTCCCATGTGCCTGCTGCCCTTGTCCTTCTCGGCGGCAGAGGTCACGGATTTGGGAGTAGCTGCCGAAGAAGCTTTGGTGAGTTGCTGCAGTGCATCTTTTAGATGGTACACACTGCAGCCACGGTGCGCCGGTGGTGGAGGGAGTGAATGTTGAAGGTGGTGGATGGGGTGCCCATTAAGTGGGCTGCTTTGTCCTGGATGGTGTCGAGCTTCTCGAGTGTTGGAACCGCACTCATCCAGGCAAGTGGAGAGTATTCCATCAGACTCCTGACTTGTGCCTTGTAGATGGTGGAAAGGCTTTGGGGAGTCACGAGGTGAAACACTCGCCGCAGAATACCCAGCCTCTGACCTGCTCTTGTTGCCACAGTATTTATGTGGCTGGTCCAGTTAAGTTTCTGGTCAATGGTGACCCCCAGGATGTTGATGGTGGGGGATTCGGCGATGGGAATGCCGTTGATAGCCGGGCCTGCTTAAGTTGCATGTTCCTGTCGCTGATTGCTGCCAGATGACTATTGGCTCCGCCCCGTGGGTTTACCTGGAACTTCAAACCACAAATTCAGTTCTCCTGAATCCCAAGGTGTGTACGGAAATCAACCATCAAATGCCCTGTCATTAACCCCGGGGATTCCGGCAATTTTCTGATCACAAAACGCTTTCAGTCCTTGTCCTTGTCCAGAAAATTGCAGACATGAAAATTCGGGAGTTTTTGACTTTGAAAGGAGAACATTGTTGTTTGGTGCAGTTCTGGTCAGAGAAATGTTTGTGAAAGGAACTTTTTGCAGAGAGAGGGATTGAGCATTTCAGCTTGTTGCTGAACACTTCTGTCTGGGCACTGAGCTAAGCAGCAGCTTGCGAAGTGCAGTGGTGATCACGTTCGCCTCACATGTGAAAAGTCCGCAGCTCGATCACGGACAGAAACATTGTTGTTGAAACAAAAACATGTCTGCAATAAAATTGAACAAAAGCATTCCAGGGTACATTGATGCATGATGCAAACTACCTCAGGCCTGGGCCAAAGCTCCCTGTACACCGAGCACAGGCTGAGGAAAACCCCAGGGAAGAGAATATCCTGGTCACTGGGACTTCCAGCAACACTGAACAAGTGCCCATTCTGAAACTATCCAGAGTAATAACTTGTAAAAAGAACATCCAACAGTTAGGATGGCCGAACGGTCTAAGGTGCTGTGTTCAGGTCACAGTCTTCTCCGGAGGCATGGGTTTGAATCCCACTCCTAACATTCATTGTGTTTAATTACAAAATCATTTGTTTTGACACCACTCTGAAGTGCTTTGGGACATCCATCTAATGTAATAAAATTACTCCACTTCAATTACAAACGGTGATATCAAATTTACTTCCCAAACCAGGAATCGATCCCAGGTGGCTGTAGCGAAAGGAATAGTTTTGTGAAGCATTGAAAGGTGCCCTCTAAATATCTCGCACTGCTAATTTAAAAACACGGTTATAATTTGTTTCGGTGCAAAAGAAGGCAGGCTCGAAGGGCCAAATGGCAGACTCCTGCTCCTGGTTCTTGTGTTCTTATGCAGATCACAGAACAAATGATCAAATTATCAACTCTCCCTCAGTTCGCATTCCTTTTATTGTGCAAAGAAGATCATGGGTTCATTAAAGATGTTTTCCCGTGAATGCAACATAAAGTTTAAGGAAAATAATTCGCTCAAATCTAACCCACGACTTTGAGATCATGAATTGCATGCTCTACCAACTGAGCTAGCCGGGCTGCTCAACATCTACCTTGTCAATCCCCTTCAGAATATTATCCGTTTCAATGAGAATGTAAATGTAGATTCTTTTCTCTCAATCTGGTTCAGTAAAATTACTGAGTCGAATACCTCTTGTGCTTTGAACAAAGCAGTCTTTATTTTACTGGCCGGCAAGACTTATCAGACAGAAGATATACTTTCTCGATCGAGCGTACACACTCCCTACGGATACGTGAAGTTACATCGTAAAGCGACAACAGTTATACAGTTTTGAAAATAGATAACAAAATACAATTAGATTGATATTCTAACTCAGCCACTCATTAGTCAATCTATATGAGATGTTTTTACTTTTGTAGCGGACTATCCGCATCCGTTGTTTTATCCAACTGATTACCCATTTTCACGCTGTCCCTTGTATTACCGTGTCGTTACGCCTTCACGTAGTCGTGCGATTTAAACAAACTTAAAACTTTCAGACATTACTAAAACTAACACAAAGCCACACCGCCCCGCGGCTTGCGTCGTCACGCGATTCAAAACACTTGAAGTAAACAGACTTAACAAACTTACTAAACTAACACAAAGCCGCGTCGCCCCGCGGCTCGCGTCGCCGCACGATTCTAAACACTTGAAGTAAACAGACTTAACAAACTTACTAAACTAACACAAAGCCGCGTCGCCCCGCGGCTCGTGTCGCCGCGCGATTCAAACTTGAAACAGACTTAACAAACTTACTAAACTAACACAAAGCCGCGTTGCCCCGCGGCTTGCGTCGCCGCGCGATTCAAATTGAAACAGACTTAACAATCTTACTAAACTAACAAAAAGCTGCGTCGCCCCGTGGCTCGCGTTGCCGCGCGATTCAAACTTGAACAGACTTAACAAACTTACTAAACTAACACAAAGCCGCCTCACCCCGCGGCTCGCGTCGCCGCGCAATTCAAACTTGAAACAGACTTAACAAACTTACTAAACTAACACAAAGCCACGTCGCCCCACAGCTCACGTCGCCGCGCGATTCCAACTTGAAGTAAACAGACTTAACAAACTTACTATAAACGGACCTACAAAAATCAGCAATGACTTGATATTATTTCGTGGTTCGCGTGGCTGCGCGTTCGCGTCGGCCCTCGTTCACTCGGGTGCACGCTTGCGCCGCCGCACGTCTCGCGTCACCACGCGTTAGCGCCGCTGCGCGTCTGCGTTAGCCCTCCTTTACTCGCCCGGACGCTCACGCCGCCGCACCTCTCGCGTCACCACGCATTAGCACCGCTGCGCGTCTGCGTTAGCCTTACCTTTCGAGTTGCTGCGTGATTTAAATTCAATCAGTGCCGAGACGGGCCAAGTGATATACAAGGTCGACGTCACACCTGATTTGAACACCTATCCTCTATTTAATTCCCCATAAGCCTTATTTAATTCCCTGTGAGCCTAATTTTCTAAATTTAATTTCTTTTCGTCTCCAAATTTCCCTATCCTTTTGCGTCACTGCGCAGTTTAAATCCAATCAGTCAATGAAAGCCCTAATTTAATGGAGTTTTTCTGCCAACTGGACAGGAGTGATTTTTTTCTTTTAGACTGCAGTGGAATTTTTCTCATAATTTAAAATCTCAGAACATTTTGTTTTCAGCACCTATTTAGTACGTTACTTTTTTTTGTCTTTTCCATAACTAGAGAGAAGTCTGGCACGTAGGCTGTGGACTGCTTTTCGTTATCTCAATTGTTCCAGCCTCAAGGTCGTGTTATTTAATATAATATTTTTTTTGAATCCTTTTGAATCCATCTCAGTTGTTTTGCTGTGCCTTCGCTGAATGTGTTCTTTCGACAAGTAAGTGAGCATGTTAAATCCTTTTTTTTAACCACCAACAAACCTATCCTTTGTGCATTTCCTGGCTCCGTAACTTATCATCCGAATATATGTAATTCAATAAGGTTCACACTCTTAAACTTCCCACATACAGGAAAACTTTCATTCTGTTTGAGATAAAACAAACCACAACTCCCCGGCTTTTTTTTTTACAGTAAAAATCACAGAAGCATTTCTCATTTAAACAGACGTTCACAAGAGTCTCTTTTCTTTCCTATTAATTTTTGGATCCATGATTGATCATCTATCCCTATCTAGCTCTAACTATAACCTATCTTTCCAAGTCGCCGCTTGGTTTGCGTCATCGCGCAATTTCCCTATCTCTATCCCTATTCTAAGTTTGAAAGGTATTCACCATATTGTCCTGGATCTCGTTCAGACACTACCTGAGAACCAGCGAGTGGCTAAACTTTCCTCAGACTTTTGAAACCGGGGGAAACTGGAGCAGTATTGAAATCATACTCACTCCAGTGGCCACTTTCCCCTCGTCTCGTCCAAGGCTAGTCTGGCTCTTAATTCGCAAGTTTTCGGCAGTCGTCCGTTGAGATCCCACTTCTGACACCAAATGTAAATGTAGATTCTTTTCTCTCAATCTGGTTCAGTAAAATTACTGAGTCGAATACCTCTTGTGCTTTGAACAAAGCAGTCTTTATTTTACTGGCCGGCAAGACTTATCAGACAGAAGATATACTTTCTCGATCGAGCGTACACACTCCCTACGGATAAGTGGAGTTACATCGTAAAGCGACAACAGTTATACAGTTTTGAAAATAGATAACAATATACAATTAGATTGACATTCTAACTCAGCCACTCATTAGTCAATCTATATGAGATGTTTTTACGAAAGCTCAAGCATTGCCTCTGAATGTTTTAATTTATGGTGTGACTACCAGCTGAGACCTTGCAATTCTGCAGATTTATCCATATATTCATTTCATGTTACAATTTATGTTATTGGCAGGATTAGTAACTTGAAACCTTGAGAAAGACTGTTAACTGTGCTGATGTTGCACTATTTGCAATCTGACATTCTCCCAGCTATTCTTCCATGGCTTTATACATTTTCATATATCCAGTTTACTTTACTGTCCTTAATTCCATATATTCCGTTCAGATATCCACAAGATCACCGATCATTCTTCGAAACTCCAGAGAGTATCAGCATATTCTACACAATCTCTCACCATAGGACAGTCCTCTCATCCCAGGAATCAATTTGGTGAACCTCTGTTGTACCACCTCCAAGGCAAGTGTATCCTTCCTCAGATAAGGAGACCAAAACTGTGTGCAGTACTCCAGGTGTGGTCTCACCAGTGCCCTGCACAATTGTAGCAAGACTTCCTTACTCTTATACTGTGGGCTATATATTAGGTACTATGGGCCGAATAACCTGTTTTTCTGCTGATTCTACGGTTGTATAAAAAGTTATGAAAATTCGGCCATCGCTCAGCAAACATATTTGTATTTCCTTCAGTGTGCAACACATGTGGGTGGATTAATGAAGATTGAAACAATTATTCAGTATCTCACAGACTTGAATTATTTTTGTCAACTTGTTCTGTAAAAAAGCTTTCCCTGACCGGGAATCAAACCCAGGTCACGGCAGTGAGAGCACCGAATCCTAACCACTAGACGACCAGGGAACACTGTTTGCACTCTCTGCGATAGCTTTAAATATAGTCAGCTTACAATCACAGCTGAGAATTGTGTGGTGACATGGCGTGTAACTGGATTTGCTGGGAACAGCGTGGAGGCCCCGACCTGCGTGAGAACACCAGCGGCAGGTCGGGGTCATAAAAGGAGCGGTGAGCGGCGGCCTGGGAGCAGCGTGGTGGTGTACCACGGCAAGGTACAGCGCGAGCTGGTGCAGGAGGGCGACGGCAGCGAAGTGTGATGTCATCAAAGTCCAGGTCGGTGATTGGAGCGTGGGCAGGTACAGCAGGAGCAGCGAGAGACTGTGGAGGGATGTGATCGGGGCCCAGGGGCGGCGTGAGTTCAGGGCCAGGGGCCCAGGGACAGCACGGGCCCAGCCCACACTGCGATATGTGTGGGCACTGGGTCCGTGCAGCAGAGCTGGTCTCCAGTCGTCTTGGATAACCCTTGCCACTGGACCAAGACCTCGCTCTGTCAAGCCCGTGTGATGGCTGGGGTGCAACGGCCACCACACGTTAAAAAAATCCACGCACAGGTATCTTCCACCCTTCAACATGCAGTTCGGGACCTGGAATATTAGGTCCATCATTGAAACACCTGTGAACTCATCCTTTTTTGGCATGGAAGCAAGTTATCCTCGCTTCGAGGGACTGCCTATGATGATGATGAACTGGATTTGCTGCAGTCCGCGGGCAGCAGGTGATGAAAGCGGGCGTGAGAGGGTGAGTGACAGGTGGGCACTGCTTCTGATGCTGTCTGACCCACGGTGGGAGTGGCCGGGGATTTTAAAGCCTTTTCATTGCACCAATGCAGGGCAAATGAAACTGTGTTTCAGGAACCTTCATGTATACAAACATGGGCACTCTGCACTGTAGACCTCGTGGTGTAACGGTAGTGTGTCTGACTCCAGATCAGAAGGCTGCGTGTTTATATCACGTCGGGTTCACTGTACTTTTCTATATTGTTCTTCCGGAATTGAGATTTTCTTTGCTGTCTCACAATTTGCTTTCCCACCCATCTTTGTACCATCAGCAAACTTGGCTCCATTACACTCGGTCCCTATATCCCTGGGATAGGGGAGGGAAGACACACCGGAGAAGTGTGAGCTTGTGGACCGGAGAAGTTGCAGCTGCTGGAGCTGTGCGTTTTATCGGGGAGGGACGGGGGGAGAGCCCGCCGAGCGACCGGAGAAGCTGAGAAGCTGCTGTGCTTTTCATCGGGTTTGACACTGTTTAAAAATGGCAGAGTGCCAAGTTTTCTCTCCCTACTGCCCATGTGCGAAGGTGCCGGCAGTGTTTTCGGCGCAGGCATTTGGCTCCGCCCCCCACTTCACCATCGACACCACGCCAGGACTCCGGGGACTGTACACAGCGGCCAGGATGGGGAGAGTTTTTCCCCGAGCCGTTTCCAGCGCGCAAAGTCGGTGCGCTTGAGGTCAGTGCGCCGACAAAACTGCTTGGGGAAAATCTAGCCCTTGAAGAGTAAGGAGTACACTGAAGGAAATACAAATATGTTTGCCGAGCAACTGTCAAATTTTAATAACTTTTTATACAACCATCGAATCAGCAAAAAAACAGGGCACTCGGCCCATAGTACCTAATATATAGCCCACAGTACAAGAGTAAGGAAGTCTTGCTACAATTGTACAGGGCCCTGGTGAGACCACACCTGGAGTACTGCGCACAGTTTTGGTCTCCTTATTTACGGAAGGAAATATTTGCCTGGGAGGTGGTACAACAGAGGTTCACCAGATTGATTCCTGGGATGAGAGGACTGTCTTAAGTTGAGAGATTGTGTAGAATGGGACGATACTCTCCGGTAGTTTAGAAGAATGAGAGGTGATCTCATTGAAGCACACAATATTCTGAAGGGGATTGACAGGGTAGATGCTGAGAGGTTGTTTTCCCCGGGCAGGAGTGTCGAGAACCAGGGGGCACAGTCTCAGGTTAAGGGGTCGGCCATTTAAGACAGAGATGAGGAGGAGTTTCTTCACTCAGAGGGTTATGAATCTGTGGAATTCTCTGCCCCACAGGCCTGTGGATGCTGAGTCTCTGAATATATTCAAGGCTGCGTTAGATCAATTTTTGGAGTCTCGGGGAATCAAGGGATCGGGAGATCGAGCGGGAAAGTGGAGTTGAGATCAACGATCAGTCATGATCTTATTGAATGGTGGAGCAGGCTTGAGGGGCCGTATGGCCTACTACTGCTCCGATTTCTTATGTTGTTACCTGTGCTGGCTCTGTGAAAGAAATTTCCAATTAGTCCCATTCCTAGCACCCTGCAAATGTTTCTTTTTCAACTATATTTCCCTTTGGAAAATTAATATTAAATCTGCTTCCAAAACCCTGTCAGGCAGCAAAATATTCACATTAATTTTATACGGTCCCATTTTAAACAGGCTTTTCATGTCATGAATTATTATCCCTTCCCATTTTACACACCGCATTTTAGGACATTGCTTTCAAATGTTTGGTGCCTGTGACACCAGCCATTGTTAGATTTAGACACACACCATCCTGACTTGGAAGTATATCGGTCGTTCCTTCATCGTCACTGGGATAAAAGCCTAGAACTCCCTCCCTACCAGCTCTGTGGGAGCATCTTCACCACACGGACTGCAGCGGTTCAAGATGGTGCTCACCACTATTGTGTTCCCCACACAGATGAGGCTGCACACAGTGAGATTAAAGTAACAGTGACCTCAGTCTTTAATAAGACATTCCAGTGTGAGGAACAGGCCACAGGGGCCGGCTTAGAAATAGTGCTCCCAAGGGATGTTGGGATCCCTTGGGACTTCAGGGGATGAGCTCCCTGGTGGTGGAACATGGGAGTGCATGCTTTACAGATACACAATATCACTCCCCCCTGCAAAAGGTGGTGTCTGCTGTGGGTTGTTCAGGGCAGTCTGTGAACTGCAGCCTCATTTGTTCCAGGTGCTTTCTGCAAATTTGACCATTGTCCAGTTTGATGACAAACACCCTATTCCTTTCTTTCGCTATCACCGTGCCTGCGATCCACTTGGGACCATGTCCATAGTTTAGCAAATACACAGGGTCATTCAGATCAATTTCCCGTGACACAATGGCGCGACCATCGTTTACATTTTGCTGCTGCCACCTGCTCTCTACCTGATCATGCAGGTTGGGGTGAACCAGCGAGAGTCTGGTTTTAAGTGTCCTTTTCATGAATAACTCAGCCAGGGGCACCCCTGTGAACGAGTGGGGCCTCGTGCGGTAGCTGAGCAGTACTCGCGACAGGTGGGTTTGGAGTGAGCCTTCTGTGACTCGTTTAAGGCTCTGTTTGATGGTTTGTACTGCCCACTCTGCCTGCGCATTGGAGGCTGGTTTAAACGGGGCCGAGGTGACATGTTTGATCCCGTTGCTGGTCATGAATTATTTAAATTCGACACTGGTGAAACATGGACCGTTGTCAATGACCAGTAGGTCAGGCAGTCCGTGGGTGGCAAACATGGCCCTCAGGCTTTCAATGGTGGCGGTGGCGGTGCTTCCCGACATTATTTCACTTTCAATCCATTTTGAAAAAGCATCCACCACCACCAGGAATATTTTACCGAGAAACGGGCCCGCATAGTCGACATGGATCCTCGACCATGGTCTCGAGGGCCAGGACCACAAACTTAGTGGTGCCTCTCTGGGCGCGTTGTTCAACTGAGCAATATGCTGCATTGCCATACATAGGACTCTCAGTCAGAGTCGATACCGGGCTACCACCCGTGGGATCTGGCTATCGCTTTCATCATTACTATACCCGGGTGTGTGCTGTGGAGATCCGAGATGAACGTCTCCCTGCCCTTTTTTGGTAGCACTACGTGGTTAACCAACAACAGGCAATCTGCCTGAATGGACAGCTCGTCCTTTCGCCGCTGGAACGGCTTGATTAGCTCTTGCATTTCAACGGGGATGCTGGCTCAGCTCCCATGCGGTACACAGTTTTTTATGAGGGACAGCAGAGACTCTTGGCTGGTCCAAGTCCTAATCTGGCGGGCTGTGACAGGTGATTTATAATTTCCAAACGCTTCCATGACCATCAACACGTCTGCGGGCTACGCCACCATCAACAAGTTTGCAGGCTGCACCATTTCCACCCCTGTAATGGGCAATAGTAGCTGACTGACAGCATTCTCACAGTTCTTGGTGCCTGGCCTGTGGCGGATGGTATAGTTATACGCTGATAGCACGAGTGCCCACCTTTGTATGCGGGCTGAGACATTAGTATTTATCCCCTTGTTTTCAGTGAACAGGGATGTGAGGGGCTTGTGATCGGTTTCCAGCTCAAATTTGAGGCCAAACAGATACGGATGCATTTTCTTTACCACAACACACACACTAACGCCTCTTTCTCAATCATACTGTAGGCCCTCTCGGCCTTAGACAAGCTCCTGGAATAATAGGCGACAGGTTGCAACTTCCCCGCAACGTTAGCTTGTTGTAATACACACCCGAATCCGTACAACGACGCGTCACTTGCTCGCACAAGTCTTTAACACCGCTTATACAATACAAGCAGCTTGTTGGAGCATAAAATGTTTCTGGCTTTCTCAAAAGCAATTACTTGTCTTTTTCCCCATACCCAGTTCTCACCTTTGCGCAATAACACATGTAGGGGCTCTAAAAGGGTGCTTAACCCTGGTAGGAAGTTACCAAAATAGTTGAGGAGGCCCAGAAACGGCCGCAGCTCCATGACGTTCTGTGGCCTGGATGCGTTCCTTATAGCCTCTGCCTTCGCTGCAATCTTTCTCCCCAAATACTCCACTTCTGTTGCCATGAAGACACATTTCAACCTCTTCAGCCACAGCCCTTCGCGATCCAGTCGCTGGAGGACCTCCTCCAGGTTTTGTAGGTGCTCAGCGGTGTCCCGACCCATGACCAATATGTTGTCCTGAAAGACCACTGTGCGTGGTACGGAATTGAGTAGGCTCTCCATGTTTCTCTGGAAGATCGCTGCAGCCGACCGAATTCCAAACGGGCATCTGTTGTAGATGAACAGTACCTTGTGCGTGTTGATGCAGGTGAGGCCCTTCGAAGACTCCTCCAGCTCCTGCATCATGTAAACCGAAGTCAGGTCGAGCTTGGTGAACGTCTTGCCTCCTGCCAGCGTCGCAATTAGGTCGTCTGCCTTAGGTAGCGGGTATTGGTCCTGTAGCGAGAAACGATTAATAGTTACTTTATAATCGCCGCAAATCCTGACTGTGCCACCACTTTTGAGTACTGGAACAATCGGGCTGGCCCACTCGGTGAATTCCACTGGGGAGATGATGCCCTCGAGTTGCAGCCTGTCCAGCTCCATTTCCACTCTCTTCCTCATCATGTGAGGTACTGCTTGCGCCTTGTGGTGAATGGGTCGTGCCTCTGGGACCAAGTGGATCCACAACTTCGCCCCGGAAAAGTTTCCAAATCCTGGCTCACAAAGGGAAGGAAATTTTTTAAGAACCTGGATACATGAGGCCTCATCGACATGTGATAGTGCTCGGATGTCATCCCAGTTCCAACGGATTTTGCCTAGCCAGCTCCTTCCAAGCACTATGGGGTCATCGCCCAGGACAATCCAGAGTGGCAGTACATGCACCATGCCCTTGTAGGTGACCTTGACCATGGCGCTGCCCAGGACAGTGATAAGCTCTTTGGTGTATGTTCTCAGTTTCGTGTGGATGGGGCTCAGGGCTGAACTGAATGCCTTGTTGCATCACAGTTTCTCAAACATCTTTTTACTCATGATGGATTGGCTGGCGCCAGTGTCCAGTTCCATGGCTACGGCTAAGCCATTCAATTTTATATGCAGCATAATAGGTGGACAGTTCGTCGAAAATGTGTGCACCCCATGTACTTCAGCATCTGCCTCCTCTCTCGAAGGCTCTAAATTGCTTTGATCCACCATGGACCGATCTTCCTCCGCCACGTGGTGGTTAGCAGGTTTTGCAGAGCTTGCAGCTCGTTTGCAAGCTCATTGGAGGTGCTCCATTGTTCCACAGCACTTGAAAACATACCCTTTGAAGCGTCATGAATAGGCTGAATGGAAGCCTCCACAACGCCAACAAGCTGTGAATTGCCTTGCATTTATTCTTTGTTGGGGACTCTGAGTCATCTGGATCACCTGAGGCCTGCTGGCAGTTACAAACTCGTGGGTTCTGCCCTGTACATTTCTGCTCGCAAACACAGTTCCAGTTAATTTATGAACATTGCTAGCACTTGTGTGCTGAGAGATTTGTTGGGTGTTATCACTGGTGGACATAAACGCCTGTACTGTCGCAATGGCCTTATTGAGGGTCGGTGTCTCTCCAGTCAAAATTTTTCGTAGGATGGTCTCTTGCCTAGTACAAAAAAGTCTCTGAACATTTGCTCCGGGCAGCCATCAAACTCACATTGTCCTGCAAGTTGCATTAGCTCGGCGACGTAGCTCGCCACTTCCTGACCGTCAGATCGCTGGCACTTGGAGAACCGATACCGCTCCATCAGCAAGCTCTCCCTTGGGTTAAGATGCTCCCGAACCACTGTACACAGCTCCTCATGTGGCTTATCTGTGGGTTTCACCAGAGCCAGAAGATTCTTCATTAGGCTGTAGGTCGGTGCCCCACAGACTGTGAGGAGGACCGCTTTCCTTTTTGCAGCGCTTCCTTCTCCATCCAGCTCGTTGGCTACAAAGTACTGGTCTAGCCGTTCGACATAGGCTTCCCAGTCCTCACCCTCCGAGAACTTCTCCAGGATGCCCACAGTTTGCTGCATCTTTGCGTTGGATTCGTATTCTCGTCGCCAGGTATTGTGTTCCTAACACAGATGAGGCTGCACACAGGGAGGTTAAAGTAACAGTGACCTCAGTCTTTAATAAGACACTCCAGAGTGAGGAACAGGCCTTGAGGGCCGGCTTATCTACAGTGCTCCAAAGGGATGCTGAGATCCCTTGGGACTTCAAGGGATGAGCTCCCTGGTGGTGGAACATGGGAGTGCATGCTTTACAGATACACAACAACCACCAGCTTCTCAAGGGCAATTACGGTTGGGCAATAAATTCTGGCCTTGCCAGTGACACCCAGATCCTGTGAACTCATATAAAAAAACACTATTTTAGGAGTCTGGTTCAAAATATTCATTGCTGACGACACCAGGAATCTGGGGCAACTTTTGTCAAATTGGGCTCAAAACTGGAGCGGTAATTCCGACCGTGCACAGATAATAGAATCAGTATTGAAGGTAAAATCACATGGTGCTCATTTTCAGAATCAATGCAGTAAGATTTGAAATAAAGTGAAGGAATTTTATGGTGAAAGGATTTGGAAATTAAATGTGACTTGTACTTCGCTCTTTAATTAAACTTTGTGGCGTCTGTCTGCCATTCATGTCTCTGTTGAATAAGGAAGGAAAAATTTGACATTGACCAGACTGCACTGCTCCTGATATTTGTGAGCTCATCGGTTATAATGAGATGTCTTTACCCATTGGTCAGTGCCAACTTTAGCTCAGCTGTTACTTCGTAATACCAACTTTGTGAAAAGTTTGAATTGGTCTTAATGCAGTCACTGCCTGGTGTTTTTGTTGTCATTGCAATCCCCTTCTTTCACACTGAAACAAATCGTAACCGTGTTTTTAAATTAGCAGTGTGAGATTTTTAGAGAGCATCTTTAAATGCTTCACGAAAACCATTCCGATCCCTTCAGCTTCCAGGGTTCGATTCCCAGTTAGGGAAGTAATTTTGCTACCACCGTTTTTAATTAAAGTGAAGTAATTTAACTAAATTACATAGATGACCCAAAGCACTTCAGAGTGGTGTCAAAACAAATGAGTTGGTAATTAGAAATAAGGAATGTCAGAAGTTGGACTTGAGTTTCTGGGATGGAGTATAAATAACCCTCTGTGCACTGGAACTGGGAAGGGTGAATAATGAATGAGTTGTTTCCGGGTTTGAAATGCGGCTTAGATCTGCTGGTATTAACCGATAGCATTGTTGAGCAGAATGAAAGAAATGCTAACATGATCACTGAGGGTCAGTCGAAACTTCAACAACTTCATTTTAATAATTTGTGAAACTTTTATCATCGAGGAAGTTTTATTCCCTCTCTGATTTTACACACTCTGTATTTTAGGAGACTGGTTTTAAATGTTCTTCATGGAATCAGAGAAGTTTACAGCACAGAAGGAGGCCATTGTCACATGAGCAATGAACATTTAAACCCAGTTTTTGTTTCAAAAATAATGTTACCACCCGGGCTTGAACCGGGGATTTTTCACGTGTGAGGCGAACGTGATAACCGCTACACTACGGAAACTGCTGCCTTGTGCAGTGCCCAGAGAGAAGTGTTCAGCGACAAGCTGAAATGCTGAATCCCTTTTTCTGAAAAAATTCCTTTCACAAACATTTCTCTGACCGAAACGGCACAAAACAAAAATGTTCCTTTCAAATGTGCCAATTATTTTCGTTAAACTTTTATTTTGCTTTCATGGGATAACATAATTAATGATTCGATAATTTTCTTTTGCACAATGAAAGAAATACTAACTGAGGGAGAGTCAATACGTCAATAATTTGTTCTGTGCTCTGCATGTTTGTAATGTCGCCAAGTTTGCTGATGATACAAAGATAGGTGGGAAAGCAAGTTGTGAGGAGGACGCAAACAATCTGCAAAGCGATAGTGGGTGAGCAGAAATTTGTCAGATGGAGTATAATGTGGGAAATATGAGGTTATCCACTGTGGTAGCAATAATAAAAAAGCAAATAATTATTTAAATGGGGAGAGATTACAAAATGCTGCGGTGCAGAGGGACCTGGGGGTCCTTGTACATGAAACACAAAAGGTTAGTATGCAGAAACATCCTCTCTGCATCCACCTTGTCAAGCCCCCTCATAATCTTACACGTTTCCATAAGATCACCTCTCAATCTTCTGAATTCCAATGAGTAGAGGCACAACCGACTCAACCTTTTCTCATAAGTTAGCCTCCTCATCTCCGGAATCAACCTAGTGAACCTTCTCTGAACTGCCTCCAAAGCATCTATATCCTTTCTTAAATATGGAAACCAAAACTGCACGCAGTGTTCCAGGTCTGGCCTCACCAATACCCTGTATAACTGCAGCAAGACTTCTTTGTTTTATACTCCATCCCCTTTGCAATAAAGGCCAAGATTCCATTGGCCTTCCTGATCACTTGCTGTACCTGCATACTAACCTTTTGTGTTTCATGCACAAGTACGCGCAGCTCCCGTTGTACTGCAGCACTGTGCAATTTTTCTCCTTTTAACTAATAACTTGTTCTTTGATTTTTTCTGCCAAAATGCATAACCTTGCACTTTCCAACATTATACACCATCTGCCAAATTTTTCCCCACTCACTTAGCCTGGCTATGTCTTTTTGCAGATTTTTTGTGTCCTCCTCACACATTGCTTTTCCTCCCATCTTTGTATCATCAGCAAACTTGGCTACATTACACTCGGTCCCTTCATCCAAGTCGTTAATATAGATTGTAAAGATTGGGGTCCCAGCACTGATTCCTGCAGCACCCCATTAGTTACTGATTGCCAAACAGAGAACGTACCATTTATTCCGACTCTCTGTTTTCTGTTAGTTAGCCAATCCTCTCTCCATGCTAATATATTACCCCCAACCCCGTGAACTTTTATCTTGTGCAGTAATCTTTTATGTGGCACCTTGTCAAAATGCCTTCTGGAAGTCCAAATACACCACATCCACTGGTTCCCCTTTATCCACCCTGTTCATTACATCCTCTAAGAATTCCAGCAAATTTGTCAAACATGACTTCCCTTTCATAAATCCATGCAGACTCTGCCTGACTGAATTATTTTTTTCCAAAAGTCGGAGGAGCAGTGACCGGAGGAGGTGTGAGCAGCGGCCTATAAAGGCCCAGCGGGAGTCCGGGGATCGGCGGCAGTCGGAGGAGCAGCGGCTGGAGGAGCAGCGAGCAGCGAGCTACAGCTGGTGCAGGGTCAAAAGTAAGAAAGAAGTCACAAGTAATCAAAGGGTGACGTCACAGCCAAGAGGGTAAGTGATTGGCTGGTTGAGTGGTGAGTAGTTTTCTGTTTCTTTGTCTTTCTTCTTGTTCTTAGCAGCAAGAAACCTTTGGCATGTTGCCAAATTAAGTAATCTAATGGTTAAGTCATGGCAGGAGAGCTCGGACACGTGTCATGCTCCTCCTGTGCTATGTGGGAAGTCAGGGGCGCTTCCAGTGTTCCTGATGACTACATGTGCAGGAAGTGTATCCAGCTGCAGCATTGCGGCACTGGAGCTGCGCATGGTATCACTCTGGAGCATCCGCGATGCTGAGGATGTCGTGAATAGCACGTTTAGTGAGTTGGTCACTCCGCGGGTAAAGGTTACTCAGGCAGAGAGTGAATGGGTAAACATCAGGAAGAGCAGTGGAAGGAAGACAGTGCAGGAGTCCCCTGCGGTCATCCCCCTGCAAAACAGATACACCACCTTGGAGGAGATGACTCATCAGGGGAGGGCAGCAGCAGCCAAGTCCATGGCACCAGGGGTGGCTCTGCTGCACAGGAGGGCAGGAAAAAGAGTGGGAGAGCAATAGCGATAGGGGATTCTATTGTAAGGGGAATAGATAGATGTTTCTGCGGCTGCAATCGAGACTCCAGAATGGTATGTTGCCTCCCTGGTGCAAAGGTCAAGAATGTTTCGGAGTGGCTGCAGTGCATTCTGGAGGGGGTGGGTGAATAGCCAGCTGTCGTGGTGTATATGGTACCAATGATATAGGGAAAAACGGTATGAGGTCCTACAAGCTGAGTTTAGGGAGCTAGGAATTAAATTAAAAGGTAGTAATCTCAGAATTGCTACCAGTGCCACGAGCTGGTCAGAATAGGAAATGCAGGATAGCTCAGATGAATATATGGTTTGATGAGTAGTGCAGGAGGGTGGGATTCAAATTCCTGGGACATTGGAACCGGTTCTGGGGGAGGTAGGACCAGTACAAATCGGACGGTCTGCACCTGGTCAGAACCGGAACCAATGTCTAGGGGAATGTTTGCTAGTGCTGTTGGGGAGGGGTTAAACTAATATGGCAGGGGAATGGGAACCTATGCAGGGAGATAGAAAGAAGTAAAATGGGGGCAGAAGCAAAACATAGAAAGAAGAAAAGTAAAAGTGGAGGACAGCGAAACACAAGGCAAAAATCAAAAATGGCCACATTACAGCAAAATTCTAAAGGGAAAAAGTGTATTAAAAAGACAAGCCTGAAGTCTCTGTGCCTCAATGCGAGGATTATTCGTAATAAGGTGGATGAATTCTCTCAGAGGCAGCAATTCACGAATATGTTATAACTGGGATTCCAGAGACATGGCTCCAGGGTGACCAAGGCTAGGAACTCAACATCCTGAGGTATTCAACATTCAAGAAGGATAGACAGAAAGGAAAAGGAGGTCGGGGAACGATGCTCGTTAAAGAGGAAATTAACGCAATATTAAGGAAGGACATTAGCTTGGATGGTGTGGACTCTGTATGTATAGAGCTGCGGAATACCAAAGGGCAGAAAACACGAGTGGGAGTTGTGCACAGACCACCAAACAGTAGTAGTGAGTTTGGGGACAGTATCAAACAAGAAATTATGGATGCGTGCAATAAAGATACAGCAGTTATCATGGGCGACTTTAATCTACATATAGATTGGGCAAACCAAACTGGTAGAAATACGGTGGAGGAGGATTTCCTGGAGTATATTAGGGATGGTTTTCTAGACCAATATGTCGAGGAACCAACTTGAGGGCTGGCTATCCTAGACTCGGTGATGTGTAATGAAAAATTACTAATTAGCAATCTTGTTGTGCGAGGCCCCTTGGAGAAGAGTGACCATAATATGGTAGAATTCTTTATTAAGATGGAGATTGAAACATTTAATTCAGAGACTCGGGACCTGAACTTAAGGAAAGGTAACTTCGATTGCATGAGATGTGAATTGGCTAGAATAGACTGGCAAATGAGACTTAAAAGGTTGACGCTGGATAGGCAATGGCAAACATTTAAAGATCACATGGATGAACTTCAACAATTGTACATCCCTGTCGAGAGAAAAAATAAAACGGGGAAGGTGGCTCAACCGTGGCTAATAAGGGAAATTAGGGATAGTGTTGAATGCAAGGAAGAGGCCGATAAATTTGCCAGAAAAAGCAGCAAACCTGAGGACTGGAAGAAATTTAGAATTCAGTAGAGGAGGACAAAGGGTTTAATAAGGAGTGGGAAAATAGAGTATGAGAGGAAGCTTGCTGGGAACATAAAAACTGACTGCGAAAGCTTCTATAGATATGTGAAGAGAAAAAGATTAGTGAAGACAAACGTCGGTCACTTGCAGTCAGAATCAGGTGAATTTATAATGGGGAACAAAGAAATGGCGGACCAGTTAAACAGATACTTTGGTTCTGTCTTCACGAAGGAAGACACAAATAACCTTCCTAATGTACTCAGGGACCGAGGGTCCAGCGAGAAGGAGGAACTGAAGGAAATTGTGTTCGGGAAATTGTTGGGATTGAAGGCTGATAAATCCCAGGGCCAGATAGTCTGCATCCCAGAGTAGTTAAGGAAGTAACCCTTGAAATAGTGGATGCATTGGTGATCATTTTCTAACAGTCTATCGACTCTGGATCAGTTCCTATGGACTGGAGGGTAGCTAATATAACACCACTTTTTAAAAAAGAAGGAAGAGAGAAAACGGGTAATTATCGACCGGTTAGCCTGACATCAGAAGTGGGGAAAATGCTGGAATCAATTATTATGGATGAAATAGCATAGCATTTGGAAAGCAGTGACAAGATCGGTCCAAGTGAGCATGGATTTAGGAAAGGGAAATCATGCTTGACAAATCTTCTAGAATTTTTTGAGGATGGAACTAGGAGAGTGGACAAGGGAAAACCAGTGGATGTAATGTATTTGGACTTTCAAAAGGCCTTTGACAAGGTCCCACACAAGAGATTAGTGTGCAAAATTAAAGCACATGGTATTGGGGGTAATGTATTGACATGGATAGAGAACTGGTTGGCAGACAGGTAGCAGAGAGTCGGGATAAATGGGTCCTTCTCAGAATGACAGGAAGTGACTAGTGGGGTGCTGCAGGGCTCAGTGCTGGGACCCCAGCTATTTACAATATACATCAATGATTTCGATGAAGAAATTGAGTGTTATATCTCCAAGTTTGCAGGTGATTCTAAGCTGCGTGACGGTGTGAGCTGTGAGGAGGATGCTAAGAGGCTGAAGAGTGACTTGGAAAGGTTAGGTGAGTGGGCAAATACATGGCAGATGCACTATAATGTGGATAAATGTGATGTTATCCACTTTGGTGGCAAAAACGTGAAGGCAGATTATTATCTGAATGGCGGCAGATTAGGAAAAGGGGAGGTGCAACGAGACCTGGGTGTCATGGTACATCAGTCATTGAAAGTTGGCATGCAGGTACAGCAGGCGGTGAAGAAGGCAAATGGCATGTTGGCCTTCATAGCTGGGGGATTTGAGTATTGGAGCAGGAAGGTCTTACTGCAGTTGTACAGGGCCTTGGTGAGGCCTCACCTGGAATATTGTGTTCCGTTTTGGTCTCCTAATCTGAGGAAGGATGTTCTTGCTACTGAGAGAGTGCAGCGAAGGTTCACTAGACTGATTCCCTGGATGGCAGGACTGACATATGAGGAGAGACTGGATTGACTAGACCTGTATTCACCGGAGTTTAGAAGAATGAGAGGGGATCTCAAAGAAACATATAAAATTCTGACGGGTCTGGACAGGTTAGAGGCAGGAAGAATGTGCCCGATGTTGGGGAAGTCCAGAACCAGGGGTCAGAGTCGAAGGGATAAGGGGTAAGCCATTTAGGACCGAGATGAGGAGAAACTTCTTCACTCAGAGAGTTGTTAACCTGTGGAATTGTCTGCCGCAAAGATTTGTTGATGCCAGTTCATTTGATATATTCCAGAGGGAATTAGCTGTGGCCTTGATGGCGAAAGGGCTCAAGGGGTATGAAGACAAAGTAGGAAAGGGGTACTGAGGTGAATGATCAGCCATGATCTTATTGGAATGTAAAAACATCGAAAATAGGTGCAGGAGTAGGCCATTCGGCCCTTCGAGCCTGCACCACCATTCAATGAGTTTATGGTTGAACGTACAACTTCAGTACCCCATTCCCGCTTTCTCACCATACCCCTTGATCCCCCGAGTAGTAAGGGCTACGTCTAACTCCTTTTTGAATATATTTAGTGAATTGGCCTCAACAACTTCCTGTGGTAGAGAATTCCACAGGTTCACCACTCTCTGGGTGAAGAAGTTTCTCCTCATCACGGTCCTAAATGGCTTACCCCTTATCCTTAGACTGTGACCCCTGGTTCTGGACTTCCCCAACATTGGGAACATTCTTCCTGCATCTAACCTGTCTAAACCCGTCAGAATTTTAAACGTTTCTATGAGATCCCCTCTCATTTGTCTGAACTCCAGTGAATCCAGTCTTTCTTGATATGTCAGTCCCGCCATCCCGGGAATCAGTCTGGTGAACCTTCGCTGCACTCCCTCAATAGCAAGAATGTCCTTCCTCAAGTTAGAAGACCAAAACTGTACACAATACTCCAGGTGTGGCCTCACCAAGGCCCTGTACAACTGTAGTAATACCTCCCTGCCACTATACTCAAATCCCCTCGCTATGATGGCCAACATGCCATTTGCTTTCTTAACCACCTGCTGTACCTGCATGCCAACCTTCAGTGACTGATGTACCATGACACCCAGATCTCTTTGCACCTCCCCTTTTCCTAATCTGTCACCATTCAGATAATAGTCTGTCTCTCTGTTTTTCAACCGAAGTGGATAACCTCACCTTTATCCACATTATACTTCATCTGCCATGCATTTGCCCACTCACCTAACCAATCCAAGTCACTCTGCAGCCTCATAGCCTCCTCTTCGCAGCTCACACTGCCACCCAACTTAGTGTCATCTGCAAATTTGGAGACACTACATTTAGTCCCCTCGTCTAAATCATTAATGTACAATGTAAACAGCTAGGGCCCTTGCGGTACCCCACTAGTCACTGCCTGCCATTCTGAAAAATACCCATTTACTCCTACTCTTTGCTTCCTGTCTGCCAACCAGTTTTCAATCCACGTCAGCACACTACCCCCAATCCCATGTGCATTAACTTTGCACATTAGTCTCTTGTGTGGGACCTTGTTGAAAGCCTTCTGAAAGTCCAAATACACCACATCAACTGGTTCTCCCTTGTCCACTCTACTGGAAACATCCTCAACAAATTCCAGAAGATTTGTCAAGCATGATTTCCCTTTCACAAATCCATGCTGACTTGGACCTATCATGTCACCTCTTTCCAAATGCGCTGCTATGACATCCTTAATAATTCATTCCATCAATTTCACCACTACTGATGTCAGGCTGACCGGTCTATAATTCCCTGCTTTCTCTCTCCCTCCTTTTTTAAAAAGTGGGGTTACATTGGCTATCCTCCACTCCATAGGAACTGATCCAGAATCTATGGAGTGTTGGAAAATGACTGTCAATGCATCCGCTATTTCTAAGGCCACCTCCTTAAGTACTCTGGGATGCAGACCATCAGGCCTGGGGATATATCGGCCTTCAATCCCATCAGTTTCCCCAACACAATTTCCCGACTAATAAGGATTTCCCTCAGTTCCTCCTTCTTACTAGAACCTCTGACCCCTTTTATATCCGGAAGATTGTTTGTGTCCTCCTCAGTGAATACCGAACCAAAGTACTTGTTCAATTGGTCTGCCATTTCTTTGTTCCCAGTTATGACTTCCCCTGATTCTGACTGCAGGGGACCTACGTTTGTCTTTACTAACCTTTTTTTCTTTACATATCTATAGAAGCTTTTGCAGTCCATTTTAATGTTCCCTGCAAGCTTCCTCTCGTACTCTATTTTCCCTGCCCTAATCAAACCCTTTGTCCTCCTTTGCTAAGTTCCAAATGTCTCCCAGTGCCCGGGTTCGCTGCTATTTCTGGCCAATTTGTATGCCACTTCCTTGGCTTTAATACTATCCCTGATTTCCGTTGATAGCCACGGTTGAGCAACCTTCCCTTTTTTATTTTTACACCAGACAGGGATGTACAATTGTTGCAGTTCATCCATGCGGTCTGTAAATGTCTGCCATTGCCCATCCACTGTCAACCCCTTAAGTATCATTCGCCAATCTATCCTCGCCAATTCACGACTCATACCTTCAAAGTTACCCTTCTTTAAGTTCTGGACCATGGTCTCTGAATTAACTGTTTCATTCTCCGTGGTGGTGCGGCTCGAAGGGCCGAATGGCCTTCGCCTGCACCTATTTATTTCTGCACGCAGAGGGTTGTGGGGGTCTGGAACTCACTGCCTGAAAGGGTGGTAGAGGCAGAAACACTCACCACATTTAACAAGTGCTTGGATATGACCTGAAGTGCTGTAACCTGCAGGGTTATGGACCTCGAGCTGGAAAGTGGGATTAGGCTGGATAGCCTCTTGTTGGACGACGCGGACACGATGGGCCAAATTGGCCTCCTTCCGTGCTGTAAACTTCTATGATTCTATGAAATCCTTCACAAAGAGTTGAGGTGCGTGTGGGGTGATTTGGGCACATCTTTACTCACGTGACAACATTTCAAAGGTAACTCAACGGCTGTAAAGCGCTTTGGGGCGTTATGAGCTCCTGACAGACGCTGCAGAAATGCAAGTCCTTCTTTGCAAAAGTTCGATGCAAATTCAAAATTCACGGCAAAAAAAGGGCTCGCCCGGGATCTCTCGCAAATTTCAAGTAACAACCCCAAAGTGAGAATAATACAACTAGACCAACGAGCCAATTGCTGAGCAAATATGGAGATAAAGGCCTTACGAAGTGCTATCTGTTAATAAACCTCCAGTCAAATCTTCTCAGATTATTAAAAGCATTGCCAAAGGAAAAGCATGAGTTTTACCCGATATCTCAAGGGATATCTTGGTGACTGCAATCAAGAGTTGCCACAACAAAGTAGCACAAATAGAACTTTGATGGGAAGAATGTATTCGCACTACCGTTGTGGTGTCTTTAGACTGTAGAGGCTGCACGGAGATAAAGTGTAACCATTATTGAAGCATTTTTAGTGTGTGTTGTTATTCTTGATCGGAGGAGCACATGAGACGGAATCAGTGACTTTGCCTTTTCGACATGTTTTCTGAAGTGCCGCACGGTCCCACTCCTGCAGCCAATGAGCTGTTGGGACGTTAATGTATCCATCATCATCATCATCATCATAGGCGGTCCCTCGAAACGAGGATGACTTGCTTCCACGCCGAAAAAGGATGAGTTCACAGGTGTTTCAATGAAGGACCCGAACTGCATGTTGAAGGGTGGAAGATATCTGTGCGTGGATTTTTTTAACGTGTGGTGGCCGTTGCTCCCCAGCGATCACACGGGCTTGACAGAGCGAGGTCTTGGTCCAGTGACAAGGGTTAAACAGGTCGACTGGAGACCAGTTCTGCTGCACAGACCTGGTGCGCACACATATCGCAGTGTGGGCTGGCCCGTGCTAACCCTGGGCCCCTGGCCCCGAACTCATGCCTCCCCTGGGCCCTGATCACATCCCACCACAGTCTCTCGCCGCTCCTTCGCCCCGATCTCACCGCTCCTGCTGTATCTGCCCACGCTCCAATCACCGACCTGGACCTTGATGACATCACTCTTCGCTGCCGCCGCCCTCCTGCACCAGCTCGCGCTGCTCCCTGGAGTAGTCTCCCGGGACCTCCAAGCTGCTCCCAGGGCCGCTCGCCGTTCCTTTTATGGCCCCGACCTGCCGCTGGTGTTCTCCCGTTAGTGTATCCAGGCTGTGGGTGGCCACCCCGAGCACAGCAGAGGGGTTTCTGCATTAGTTCTGGGTGGGGACAGTATCTTTCCCCTTCTCGCTTCCTCTTGTCTATATCCCTGTGCTGTTATTTCTCTATTTATTCCCCCTGTCTCAGTTTCTAGTGTTTAAAAGGGAACAAAAATGAAATGGGTGTCACTGTGGAACAATTTCTCTCACTCAAAGTTAGACGCACTACCGTTGCACCATGAGGTCTAGGTAGCTAGCCGTTGATATTGAGGTTCAAATATAAATATATATAAATATATCTACATGTATCATAACCGTTCCCTGGTGGTCGAGGGGTTAAGATCCGGTGCACTAACCTGGTTTCAATTGTCGATCAGTTCATCGCATAAAAATAATTGAGTTCAGTGAGACGATTAATAATTGCTGTAATCACCATGAATACCAATACTTTCTGTGATAGACCGATCTTACAGACTATCTGGCTTCTCCTGCCCTTTGCCGGGCACGTGTTCCGGGTTTCATTTAGTAAACTGGGTGAGTTCGCTGATCGCGGGGAGACGGTAGGAGCCTCTGTGGCCCCACTGTGAGGATGTGGAAGTGAACACGGTGGCTGGGTGATCCGTGACATTTCTGTAAAGGGCAGCGGAGGAGAAGGATTGAGAACTTTCAGTGTGGGACAGAAGTTGTTTCAGGTGAGCCAACACATTCCTGATCAGCAGAGGGAGCTCACTGGTCAGCTCCCCTCTGTTGTGCCAGTTGTGCCAGAGGTTTCTGTAGTGTAGTGGTTATCACATGTGCTTATCACGTTTGCATTACACATGAAAGGTCTGAGGTTCGATCCCGGGAAGCAGGATTATGTTTTAACTTGCTATAGAGGAACAATCAGAGGCGAGTTTCGTCTCCTGGCAAATGCTGCCTGACCTGCTGAGATTTCCAGCATTTGCTGTTTTTATTTTCTATTTATTCTCCTGGCAAAAGTGATCCCTTATTCCTTAAGTGCTCTTTATTTCACTTCAATAAATAGATAACTTTCAGTCGAGAAAACGGATTCACCGGGGACATTTCGCGTGTGACGCCAACGTGATATCCGCTACACTGCAGCTCATCAAAGGGCGAGAAACCACTGAATATAAAGGATGAGCTCACAAATATCAGGGGCAGTGCAGTCTGGTCAACGTCAAACTCTCCTTTCTTATTCAGCAGAGGCATGAACGGGAGTCAGATGCCACAAAGTTTAATTAAAGACACAAATGCATGTAACACTTGCAAATCTTTTCACTGCAAAATTCTTAAACTTTATTTGAAATCCTACTACGTTGAATCTGAAAATGAGCACCATGGGCTTTTATCTTCACTACTGATTCTATTTTCTGTGCATGGTCGGAATAACCGGTGCTGTTAAATTTGACAAAAGTTGCCCCAGATTCCTGATGTCATCGGCAATGAAGATTTTGAACCAGATCCTAGAATACAGTGTGTAAAATGGGTCAACATGCAGAAGAACATAAGAAATTGGAGCAGGAGTCGGTCATATGCCCCTCGAGCCTGCTCCGACATTTAATACGATCATGGTCGATGCGATCATGGACTCAGGTCCACTTCCCTGCCCGCTCCCCAAAGCACAGGACAAATGATTGAAGTATCCGACTGTCCCTCAGTTAGCATTTCTTTCATTGTGCAAAAGAAGGTGAGGGGTTAATTAATGATGCTTTCCCGTGAAAGCAACACAAAAGTTTAAGAAAAAAACATACAGTGACTGGGAGGTGAGTGTTGCTTCTGACACCAGGTGGGAATGGGCGGAGATTTTAAAGCTCCTTGTATTGTGACACCTTCATATCGACGAACATCTGAGTCTTATGACGTAGACCTCGTGGCGCAATGGTAGCGTGACTGATTTCAGTTCCGAAGGTAGCGTGTTTAAATCACATCAGGGTTACTGTACTTTTAGATATTGTTCTTCCACAATTAATATATTCTTTGGTGTTTGGCAATAACCAGACCCTTGCTCCAAGGTCTGTCTCACTGTTTCCCCGGTGTCAGACAGAGATACGCCTGCTGCCCTCATTTATTTCATGTGACAGGATACAAAAGTTCAAGATCAACCTGCAGATGGCCACATACAGCATTAAATAGTCAGGATGGCCGAGCGGTCTCAGGTGCTGTGTTCAGGTTGCAGTCTTCTCTCGAGGTCTGTGTTTAAATCTGACATTTCTTATTTTTAATCATTAAGTGAAACTCATTGTTTGACACCACGATCAACTCCTTCAAAGTGGGATTCAGCAGTTCACGTGCTCGCTTAACATTTCCGTCTGACTGGGTGCTGAAAGTGGAGATGTTTCCGCAGTGTAATGGTTAACACGTTCGCCTCACACGCAAAAGCTCACCGGGTGGGAATATTTTCTGGAGCTATCTCCTCATGCATGCTCAGGGGCGAGTTTGTTCTCCTGTGAAAGGTCATAAGATCATAAACATGTAAGGTTTAGGGGCCGGAGTAGGCCATTCGGCCCCTCGAGCCTGGTCCACCATTCAAGAAGATCCTGGTAGTTCCTTGACAGCAAGTTTAAACATCTGGGGCGGAGCCAACAGGCGCCTGGCTGCAATCAGTGACAAAAACGTCTATTTGGTAGAAGCCCCGTGAGATCAATCGGTCGAGCATGAGAATCTTAATCTCGAATTTGGGGTTCGAGCCCCACGTTAACTGTTAAAGCATGTCCCATTTTGCACAGTGTGTTTTTGGTGTCTGGTTCAAAATGTTCATTGCTGGTAACATCAACAGGAGACTGGGCAAACAGTGAGAAAGACTTTAGAGCAAAGGTCTGGTTATTGTGAAACACCAAAGGAAATATAAATTCAAGAAACATAGAAAACATAGAAAATAGGTGCAGAGGTAGGCCATTCGGCCCTTTGAGCCTGCACCGCCATTCAATGAGTTCATGGCTGAACATGCAACTTCAATACCCCATTCCTGCTTTCTCGCCATAGCCCTTGATCCCCCTAGTCTGAAGGACTACATCTAGCTCCTTTTTGAGAAGAATAACCTCGAAAAGAAATGTGACCCCGACACCCAGGAAGAAGTGTTAAGGCAGAAGATTAAATGCTGCATTCCTCTGTTCAAAAAATTCCTTTCACAAACATTTCTCTGACCGTAACTGCACAAAACAAAAATGTTCCTTTCAAAGTCATTAAACTCTCGAATTTCCGCGCCCCCCGAATCTCCTGAATCAGATGCCTCTAGTTTTGCCGACTCAATCCATGTCCCTTTGCAATGTTCTGCTTCCACCCACACTATGAAATGTGCCACTAACTTATAGAATCATGGAATGGTTACAGCACGGAAGGCCATTCGGCCCGTCGAGCCCATGCCAACTCTCAGCGAGTCCCACTCCCCCGCCCTTTCCCTGTAGCCCTGCAATTGTTGTTCCTTCAGACACTGATCCAGCTCCCGTTTGAAAGATAAGATTGAGTCTGCCTCCACCATCCTTTCAAGCAGTGCATTCCAGATCCTAACCACTCGCTGCTAAATGGCCATCTCCTGTTCCTATGTGTAAAGTCTGGGAAACAGTCGATCAATTCCTGCCACACTCACAGCCTTCCTAAATATAGCACCATCACTCTATTCTCATAAAACCAGGTCCTGAAGTATAGGCCAGCTGTGTAGGTTAAAGCTCTGGTTATGTTCCGAACATTGCTGTAGTGTTTCCGTAATGTAGTGGTTATTAGATTCACCTCACACGCGAAATGTCCCTGGTTCAAAACTGCGCGGAAACATTTTGAAAACATCTTCAATTAAATATTTGAAGAAATGGATTTATTCATATTAGTGGTTCAATATTAACAAAAAACAATGTCCCACAACCTTGTTAAATTTTCTGATATCTCTGTTCAGTTCTGTATACACTCAAACTGAATGCTCATAAAAATACTGGAGTGGGAACTCACTGGATAACAGCACAGCTGGCAATGTTTGTGGAATATATTCGCGCAGCCAAAACGCACAATGACAACCTGGAATCGTGCAGCACCGAATCCACGGGGAAAAACAGTTAAATGCTTCGTCCCTGGGTGGGCTCGAACCACCAACCTTTCGGTTAACAGCCGAACGCGCTAACCCATTGCGCCACAGAGACTGACGCAATTGCACACTGCAGGACATCCCAAACCAGGGTGTCAGTCAGTTAAAGCTTCAGATTGCTCTGACCGGGATGGAACTTGTCCACTCTCAGTTGTACTTTTCCCAAGTAAAGGGTGGGACATTCATTGTGGATGCGTGGAAGCAGTCTGGTCCCGCACACTGCAGACACTTCCATGTCACCACCAACCAGCTCTCCCACAACCGGTGTGATCTACCTTCCAGCCTTCCGGTGCCTTGTCTGTGACGAAGTATTCTGATTGTCCCGAAGCCGGTATTAGGTTTTAATTCCTTTTCAGCTCCTGACTGCGGATATTGCTGTGATTAAACGCGAACACAATGCTAACAAGGACAGTTCGATTCACAGTTTCTTTGCTTGGTGAAATTTCAAAGATTGAAAGCGACGCACATCAACCCCAAACCTTGTCACCTACTCACTAACTCGACAAAACTTTGCATTTTCTTTCCATACCAAGCATTTTACATTAATACATTGCAATGCCAACGCACTTTTTACCTGGCAAGACTGAAGTACAAGCTGTGATGAACAGTGTGAAACAGAAACAGCTACTTGTAAAACCATAGCCTCGATGACATCTGTGTGAATTGCTCTGCATCGATAATTAGCAGAGAGCAAAGAGAGGAAACTGATGGTGTGGATGAGAAAAGGCCGAGCCAAAGTGTACTGTTGGAGATGATTTTGTTGTTTTTGAGAATTGTTTCAAAGATTTTACTGTGGTTGGTTCCATAGTGTAATGGTGAGCACTCTGGGATCTGAGTTCAAATCTCAGTGGAACCTGATTCCTTGTTGTCCCAGCTGTTGAAAATTTGGGACAAACAAGTGACAGACACCTGGTGCTGGTGGGCAGTTTTGTTGCCTTTGTCATTGATGCTTGATCTACAAGTCTAGTTATCAAATCCTGTGCTCAACCATCAGTTACCTGTTACAAAATGTTGTAAACGGCTGTCTTGCTCTTTTTGCTTCGTTGCTTTTAACCTCGAATTACCCGCACACATTCAGTTGTAGTAAAGGCAGGATCGGGTCTTTTATTTAAACATTCATACCAAACAAACCAAGTATAAAAGTTACTGAGAACACTTCACAAAGGCAGCTTGCTTCGATTTCCGTGGCTGCTTGAGACACACACCTTCCGAATGTCCAGTGTCTCTGCTGTCTATGTCTCTACAGTCCATAAAAGTCTCATCTTTATTCTGAAAAAGCCATTGAACTCTTATTCTTTCCATTTAGACAATCCTGACTAACTGCTTTCTGAATCTTTTGACAGACAGACTTAGTGTTGCTTGTTTAACCTGCAGATGTCATTAAATAGTAACAAGGTTACACTCAAATACTTAACATACAGACATCATCAAATCGTTTCGTCCTGAGTTTCCATTATTCCCACCGTAACAAGGTACTCAAATATTTAACATCCAGACAATGACCAGTTACTCATCTCACTGGCTGCAAGGCACAACATTGTCTAACAGTCTCTTTACCATCCAAACTTCAATCTTCCTGTTATTTAATCCAAACTTCAGACTGCGTGCTGAAGCAAAGAATTCAGCAATGCGGGACTGTGCTAACACAGAGCACAGGATTTGACAACTAGACTTGTAGATCAAGCATCAATGACAAAGGCAACAAAACTGCCCACCAGCACCAGGTGTCTCTCACTTGTTTGTCCCAAATTTTTAGCAGCTGCGACAGCAAGCATTCAGTTTCCACCGAGATTTAAACTCAGATCGCTGGATTCATGTCCAGAGTGCTCACCATTACACCATGGAACCAACGATGCCAAATTCTTTGAAATATTTCTCCAAAACAAAACCATCGACAACATTACACTTTGGCTCGGCCTTTTCTCATCCACACCGTCAGTTTCCCCACTTTACGCTCTGCTAATTATCGATGCAGAGCAATTCACACAGATACCGTCGAGGCTATGGGTTCTCAAGTAGCTGTTTCTGTTTCATTCTGTTCATCACAGCTTGTACTTCAGTCTTGTCAGGTAAAAAGTGCGTTGGCATTGCAATGCATTAATGCAAAATACTTGGCATGAAAAGAAAATGCAATTTTTTATTGAGTGCAAAACATGCAGTGCCTGCATTTCAAAAAGCGTTGCTTTTATTCATCCTGCTGAATGCATATTGCACAGATAATCTCAGCACACATTGTGCAGGTAAATGCAGCAACAAACTGATTTCTCCTCCGCTGATTTGTAACAGGTAACTGACGGTTGAGCACACGATTTGATAACTAGACTTGCAGATCAAGCATCAATGACAAAGGCAACAAAACTGCCCACCAGCACCAGGTGTCTTTCACTTGTTTGTCCCAAATTATTAAATTATTGACTCTCATTCAGTTAGCATTTCTTTAATTATGCAAATGAAGATCATCGGTTAATTAATGATGTTTTCCGGTGAATGCAGGATAACATTTAACAAAAAGCCCCAACGTGGGGCTCGAACCAGCGACCCTAAGATTAAGAGTTTCATGCTCTCCCAATTGATCGAGTGGGGCTTCTACTAAATGCGGGTTTTTGTCACTGATTGCAGCCAGGCGCCTGTTGGCTCCGCCCCAGATGTTTAAACTTGCTGTCGAGGAACTGCCAGGATCTTCTTGAATGGTGGACCAGGCTCGAGGGGCCGAATGGCCTACTCTGGCCCCTAATCCTTACATGTTTATCATCTCATGACCTTTCACAGGAGAACAAACTTGCCCCTGAGCATGCATGAGGAGATAGTTCCAGAAAATATTCCCACCCGGTGAGCTTTCGCGTGTGGGGCGAACGTGTTAACCGCTACACTGCGGAAACATCTCCACTTTCAGCACCAGGTCAGACGGAAATGTTAAGCGAGCAGGTGAACTGCTGAATCCCACTTTGAAGGAGTTGATCGTGGTGTCAAACAATGAGTTTCACTTAATGATTAAAAATAAGAAATGTCAGATTTAAACACAGACCTCGAGAGAAGACTGCAACCTGAACACAGCACCTGAGACCGCTCGGCCATCCTGACTATTTAATGCTGTATGTGGCCATCTGCAGGTTGATTTTGAACTTTTGTGTCCTGACACATGAAATAAATGAGGGCAGCAGGCGTATCTTTGCCTGACACCGGGGAATCAGTGAGACAGACCTTGGAGCAAGGGTCTGGTTATTGCCAAACAGCAAAGAAAATATTAATTCTGGAAGAACAATTTCCAAAAATACAGTGACTTGATTTGAACAAACAACCTTCTGATCTGGAGTCAGACGCGCTACCATTGCACCACGAGGTCTACAAAGGGAGCGTGGGATGTTCGTCTATATGAAGGTTTCACAATACAAGTGGCTTTAAAATCCCCGCCCATTCCCACCAGGTGTCAGAAGCAGCGCTCACCTGCCAGTCACCGTATGTTTTTTTCTGAAACATTTGTGATGCTTTCACGGGAAAGCATCATTAATTAACCCCTCACCTTCTTTTGCACAATGAAAGAAATGCTAACTGAGGGACAGTCGGATACTTCAATCATTTGTCCTGTGCTTTGGGGAGCAGGCAGGGAAGTGGACCTGAGTCCATGATCGGATCAGCCATAATCGTATTAAATGGCGGAGCAGGCTCGAGGGGCGTATGGCCGACTCCTGCTCCTATTTCTTATGTTCTTATGCATATTAACCCATTTTACACGCTGTATTTTAGGATCTGGTTCAGAATCTTCATTGCCGATAACACCAGGAATCTGGGGCAACTTTTGTCAAATTTAACAGCACCAGTTATTCCTACCGTGCACAGAAAATAGAATCAGTAGTGAGGATAAAATCCCATGGTGCTCATTTTCAGATTCAATGCAGTAGGATTTCAATTAAAGAGAAAGAATTTTACAGTGAAAAGATTTGGAAGTGTTACTTATATTTGTGTCTTTAATTAAACTTTGTGGCGTCTGACTCCCGTTCATGCCACTGCTGAATAAGAAAGGAGGGTTTGACGTTGACCAGACTGCACTGCCCCTGATATTTGTGAGCTCATCCTTTATATTCAGTGGTTTCTCGCCCTTTGATGGGCTGCAGTGTAGCGGATATCACGTTGGCGTCACACGCGAAATGTCCCCGGTGAATCCGTTTTCTTTCACTGAATGTTATCTATTTATTGAAGTGAAATAAAGAGCAATGAAGGAATAAGGGAGCCCTTTTGCCAGGAGAATAAATAGAAAATTAAAACAGCAAATGCTGGAAATCTCAGCAGATCAGGCAGCATTTGCCAGGAGAATAAACTCGCCTCCGATTGTTCCTCTATAGCAAGTTTAAACATAAAGTTCGTGGCCACGATTGAACCAGGGACCTGTCACATGTAAAGAAAACATGATAACTGCTGCACGACAGAAACCTCTGGCACAGCAACCCCAACAGAGGGGAGCTGACCAGTGAGCTCCCTCTGTGCTGATCGGGAATGTGTTGGCTCACCTGAAACAACTTCTGTCCCACACTGAAAGTTCTCAATCCTTCTCCTCCGCTGCCCTTTACAGAAATGTCACGGATCACCCAGCCACCGTGTTCACTTCCACATCCTCACAGTGGGGCCACAGAGGCTCCTACCGTCTCCCCGCGATCAGTGAACTTGCCCAGTTGACAAAATTAAACCCCGAACACGTGCCCAGCACAGGGCAGGAGAAGCCAGATAGTCTGTAAGCTCGGTCTAGCAAAGAAAGTATTCATGGTGATTGCAGCAAGAATAGCAATGTACACTAAATATGCTTCAATAATGGTTACATCTTATCTCCACACTTGTTGAGCAGTTGGCTTGTTGGTCTAGTTCTATGATTGTTGCTGTGAGGTTATTACTTTAAATTTTGCGCAAGATCCTGGTTTCAAATCCCAGACCAGCCTTGCATTTGCATTGAAACTTTGCAAATAAGGACTTGGATTTCTACAGTTGCAGTACACAATACGTCCACATCCACAGTGTGGCGCTACAAGCATTACATGCTGACAGACATTACAATCCCAAACTCGGGTGTCAGTCAGTTAAAGCTTCAGATTGCTCTGACCGGGATGGAACTTGTCCACTCTCAGTTGTACTTTTCCCAAATAAAGGGTGGGACATTCATTGTGGATGTGTGGAAGCAGTCTGGTCCCGCACACTGCAGACACTTCCATGTCACCGCCAACCAGCTCTCCCACAACCGGTGTGATCTACCTTCCAGCCTTCCGGTGCCTTGTCTGTGACGAAGTATTCTGACTGTCCCGAAGCCGGTATCCTTTGTCATCAATCGGGTTTTAAGTTGTTTCGGTAATTTTTACCTGCTGGACAGTCGAGGCACAAATTGTAGAGTGGAACACTTGCGTGGACCCCGGTTTTCTAGTGGTTGATTTTCCTGGTTGGGTCCGTCGGTCGCGGTGGTCCAGTTGATGCCTGTTACCAAGTCAGTTGGTATTGATGTTCCACTGATTGGTTTTTTGAAGTTCTTTTCTCTGATGTCGTGATGTCTCTTCCTGTGTTATCTCGCTGTGTCCTCTCGATCTTGATCTAGTTGTTCCAAAGTTCAGAAAAATAGGTTGCTCTTGGTACGATAGGCTCCCAGTTATACTCTGAGAGGCTGCTTAATCTTCGTGCCAAATCTAACGTTTCTTTTGTTTAAGTTTTGCTGCCCATTGATTTAAGTGGTCTTCTTTGTATAAGTTTTGGCGGACTAGCTAACTGAGACTTGATTAAATGTTTTAATCTGGTGTTGATAGACTTTGGGATGGTGATACTCCTTCTTTATGAACTGATGAACTCTTGTCCATTGAAATAGCACTGCTTTGGCTTCGGGAAGTCTGGGCTGAGCCAGATATTTCTATACATGTTGAAAAGGTGTTGGAATATGGATGTGATATTTGGGTCCTGTGGGTGGGGTGGATAATGTTTCTTCCGTGGTCGATTGTTTTAATGCTAATGTTTTCTGGGAGCCTGACTATGGTTAAAGAGCTCCCCCAGACAAACTGATTAGCTACAATATCCAAACTCTAAATCCCACCCCTCTGTCACTGCAGCATTTCCCCACAGGCCCAAACATGCCTTTTAAAATCCCAAACTTGGTTAAGAATTGTAGATTTCCTCCATATGCTTTTTAGAATCCCAAACTTTATGTTTAATAGTCCTAAATCGAATTTCCTTTTCAGTGAGTCGAAACACTGGGGGGTTTCCATGAATTTTGGAATCTACATTGGCAGTCCCTCGGAATCGAGGAAGACTTGCTTCCACTCCTAAAATGAGTTCTTTGGTGGCTGAACAGTCTAATACTAGAGCCACAGACCCTATCACAAGTGGGACAGATAGTCGTTGAGGGAAGGGATGGGTGGGACAGGTTTGCCGAACGCTCTTTCTACTGTCTACACTTGATTTCTGCATGCACTCGGCGATTAGACTCGAGGTGCTCAGCGCCCTCTCGGATGCACTTTCTCCACTTAGGGTGGTCTTGGGTCAGGGACTCCTGGGTGTCAGTGGGGATGTTGCACTTTATCAGGGAGGCTTTGAGTGTGTCCTTGTAGAGTTTCTGCTGCCCACTTAGGCTCGTTTGCCATGAAGAAGTTCCGAGTAGAGCACTTGCTTTGGGAGTCTCGTGTCTGGCATGCGGACTATGTGGCCTGCCCAGCGGAGCTGATCGAGTGTGGTCAGTGCTTCAAAGCTGAGGATGTTAGCCTGAATAAGGCCGTTGATGTTGGTGCGTCTGTCCTCCGAGGGGATTTGTAGGATCTTGCGGAGACATCGTTGGAGATATTTCTTCAGCAACTTGAGGTGTCGACTGTACATGGTCCATGTCTCTGAGCCTTACAGGAGGGCAGGTATTACTACAGCCCTGTAGACCATGAGCCTGGTGGCAGTTTTGAGGGCCTGGTCTTCAAACACTCTTTTCCTCAGGTGGCCGAAGGCTGCACTGGCGCATGGAGGCCGTGTTGGATCTCGTCATCGATGCCTGCTCTTGTTGATAAGAGGCTCCCGAGATATGGGAAGTGGTCCATGGTGTCCAGGGCCGCGCCGTGGATCTTGATGACTAGGGGGTAGTGCTGTGCGTGAGGACAGGCTGGTGGAGGACCTTTGTCTTACGGATGTTTGACGTAAGGCCCATGCTTTCATACGCCTCAGTAAATACGTCGACGATGTCCTGGAATTCAGCCTCTGTATGTGCGCGGACTCAGGCATAGGTGAGGCCACACCTAGAATATTGTGTACAGTTTTGGTCTCCTAATCTGAGGAAGGACATTCTTGCTGTTGAGGGAGTGCAGCGAAGGTTCACCAGACTGATTCCCGGGAGGGCAGGACTGACATGTAAAGAAAGACTGGATCAACTAGACTTTTCTTCACTGGAATTTAGAAGAATGAGAAGGGATCGCATAGAACATATACAGGTCTGATGGGATTGGACAGGTTAGAGGCAGGAAGTATGTTCCCGATGTTGGGGAAGTCCAGAACCAGGGGTCACAGTCTGAGGACAAGGGGTAAGCCATTTAGGACCGAGATGAGGAGAAACTTCTTCACTCAGAGAGTGGTGAACCTGTGGAATTCTCTACCACAGAAAGTTGTTGAGGCCAGTTCACTGAATATATTCAAAAAGGAGTTAGATGAAGTCATTGGTAGAAGGTGTAGGGGGGATTTGAGGGGAAAATTCTTCACGCAGAGGGTTGTGTGGGTCTGGAACTCACTGCCTGAAAGGGTGGGAGAGGCAGAAACGCTCACCACATTTAAAAAGTGCTTGGATGTGCACCTGAAGTGCCGTAACCTGCAGGGTTATGGACCGAGAGCTGGAAAGTGGGATTAGGCTGGAGAGCCTGTTATTGGCCGGCACGGTCACGATGGGCCGAAATGGCCTCCTTCTGATTATATAATTCTATGAAAAATAATCACCCAACGTGGGCTCGCACCTCTGACCCTGAGATTTAGAATCTCATGATCTACTGACTGAGTTAGCTGGGCTTCTGCAAAATGCACCTTTTTGTCGTTGATTACAGCTCCGCCCCAGATGTTTAAACTTGCTGTCGAGGAACTGCCAGGATCTTCTTGAATGGTGGACCAGGCTCGAGGGGCCGAATGGCCTACTCCGGCCCCTAATTCTTACATGCTTATCATCTTATGAACTTTTCACAGGAGAACAAACTCGCCCCTGAGCATGTATGAGGAGAAAGCAACAGAAAATATTCCCGTTTGGTGAGCTTTCGCGTGTGAGGCGAACATGTTAACCGCGACACTGCGGAAACATCTCCACTTTGAGCACCAGGTCAGACGGAAATGTTAAGCAAGCAGGTGAACTGCTGAATCCCAGTTTTAAGGAGTTGGTCGTGGTGTCAAACAATGAGTTTCGCTTAATGATTAAAAATAATAAATGTCAGAAGTTGAATTCAAAGCCACACCTCCAGAGAAAACTGCGATCTAATCACAGCACCTCAGACCGCTCGCCGGTGTGTGTGGTCACCTGCAAGTTGATTTGGAACTTGTGTGTCCTGGCACATGAATTAAATGAGGACAGCAGGCGTATCTCTGCCTGACACCGGGGAAACAATGAGACAGACCTTGGAACAAGGGTCTGGTTATTGCCAAACAGCAAAGAAAATATTAATTCTGAAAGAACAGCGACCCCGACGTGATTTGAACACGCAACCTTCTGATCTGGAGTCAGACGCGCTACCGTTGCGCCACGAGGCCTACACAATGTGTTTGAGATGTTCCTCTATATGAAGCTTTCACAATACAAGGGGCTTTAAAATCCCCGCCCATTCCCACCAGGTGTCAGAAGCAGCGCTCACCTGCCAGTCACCGTATGTTTTTTTCTGAAACTTTTGTGTTGCTTTCATGGAAAAGCATCATTAATTAACCCGTCACCTTCTTTTGCACAATGAAAGAAATGCTAACTGAGGGACAGTCGATACTTCAATCATTTGTCCTGTGCTTTGGGGAGCGGGCAGGGAAGTGGACCTGAGTCCATGATCGCATCGGCCATGATCGTATTAAATGTCGGAGCAGGCTCGAGGGGCGTATGACCGACTCCTGCTCCTATTTCTTTTGTTCTTATGTTGTTCAGCATGTTAACCCATTTTACACACTGTATTGCCGATGTCACCAGGAATCTGGGGCAACTTTTGTCAAATTTAACAGCACCGGTTATTCCTTCCGTGCAGAGAAATTTGAATCAGTCATGAAGATAAAATCCCATGGTGCTCATTTTCAGATTCAACGCAGTAGGATTTCAAATAAAGTGAAAGAATTTTACAGTGAAAAGATTTGGAAGTTTTACTTGTATTTGTATCTTTAATTAAACTTTGTGGCGTCTGACTCCCGTTCATGCTTCTGCTGAATAAGAAAGGAGGGTTTGACGTTGACCAGACTGCACTGACCCTGATATTTGTGAGCTCATCCTTTATATTCAGTGGTTTCTCACCCTTTAATGAGCTGCAGTGTAGCGGATATCACGTTGGCCTCACACGCGAAAGGTCCCCGGTGGATCCGTTTTCTCTCACTGAAAGTTATCTATTTATTGGTTAAATAAAGAGCAATTCAGGAATAAGGGAGCCTTTCTACCAGGAGAATAAAGAGCAAATAAAAACAGCAAATGCTGGAAATCTCAGCAGGTCAGGCAACATTTTCCAGGAGGCTAAACTCTCCTCCGATTGTTCCCTTATAGCAAGTTTAAACATAATATTTCTACCCAGAATCAAACCGGGTACTTTTCACGTATAAAGCAAATGTGATAACCACTACACTACAGAAACCTCTGGCACAACAGCCCCAACAGAGGGGAGCTGACCAGTGAGCTCCCTCTGTGCTGATTCGGAATGTGTTGGCTCACCTGAAACAACTTCTGTCCCACACTGAAAGTTCTCAATCCTTCTCCTCCGCTGCCCTTTATAGAAATGTCACGGATCACCCAGCCACCGTGTTCACTTCCACATCCTCACAGTGGGGCCACAGAGGCTCCTACCGTCTCCCCGCGATCAGCGAACTCACCCAGTTTGTAAAATTAAACCCCAAACACGTGCCCGGCAAAGGGCAGGAGAAGCCAGATAGTCTGTAAGCTCGGTCTATCGCAGAAAGTATTAGTATTCATGGTGATTACAGCAATTATTAATCGTCTCACAGACCTCAATTATTTTTATGCGATGAATTGATCGAGGATTGAAACCAGTTTAGTGCGCCGGATCTTAACCCCTCGACCACCAGGGAACGGTTATGATACATGTAGATATATTTATATATATTTATATATGAACCTGAATATCAATGGCTAGCTACCTAGACCTCATGGTGCAACGGGAGTGCGTCTAACTTTGAGTGAGAGAAATTGTTCCACAGTGATACCCATTTCATCTTTTGTTCCCTTTTAAACACTAGAAACTGAGACAGGGGAAATAAATAGAGAAATAAAAGCACAGGGATATAGACAAGAGGAAGAGAGAAGGGGAAAGATACTGTCCCCACCCAGAACTAATGCAGAAACCCCTCTGCTGCGCTCGGGGTGGCCACCCACAGCCTGGATACACTAACGGGAGAACACCAGCGGCAGGTCGGGGCCATAAAAGGAACGGCGAGCGGCCCTGGGAGCAGCTTGGAGATCCCGGGAGACTACTCCAGGGAGCAGCGCGAGCTGGTGCAGGAGGGCGGCGGCAGCGAAGAGTGATGTCATCAAGGTCCAGGTCTGTGATTGGAGCGTGGGCAGATACAGCAGGAGCAGTGAGATCGGGGCGAAGGAGCGGCGAGAGACTGTAGAGGGACGTGATCGGGGCCCAGCGGAGGCATGAGATTGGGGCCAGGGGCCCAGGTTTAGCACGGGCCAGCCCACACTGTGATATGTGTGTGCACTAGGTCCGTGCAGCAGAGCTGGTCGCCTGTCGTCTTGGATAACCCTTGCCACTGGACCAAGACCTCGCTCTGTCAAGCCCGTGTGATGGCTGGGGTGCAACGGCCACCACACGTTAAAAAAATCCACGCACAGGGATCTTCCACCCTTCGGGATGTAGTTCTGGCCCTTCATTGAAACACCTGTGAATTCATCCTTTTTCGGCATGGAAGCAAGTCATCCTCATTTCGAGGGACCGCCTATGATGATGATGATGATGGATACATTAACGTCCTAACAGCTCATTGACTGCAGGAGTGGGACCGTGCGGCGCTTCAGAAGACATGTCGAAAAGGCAAAGTCACTGATTCCGTCTCATGTGCTCCTCCGATCAAGAATAGCAACACACACTAAAAATGCTTCAATAATGGTTACATCTTATCTCCACATTTGCTAAGCAGGTGGTTTGTTGGTCGAGGGGAATGATTCTTGCTGCGTGGTTGTTGCTTGAAATTTGCAGAAAGATCCTGGCTTCAAATCCCAGACCAGCCTTGAGATTGCATTGAAATTTTGCAAAGAAGGACTTGTATTTCTGCAGCGTCTGTCAGTAACTCATGACGCCCCAAAGCGCTTTCCAGCCGTTGAGTTGCCTTTGAAATGTTGTCATGTGAAGAAAGATGTGCCCAAATCACCTCAACTGTTTGCAAACGAGTTCATAGAATCAAAGAAGTTTACAGCACGGAAGGAGGCCATTTCGGTCCATCGTGTCCGCGCCAGCCAACTCGAGGCGATCCAGCCTAATCCCACTTTCCAGCTCGAGGTTCATAACCCTGCAGGTTACGGCACTTCAGGTGCACATCCAAGCACTTTTTAAATGTGGTGAGGGTTTCTGCCTCTACCACCCTTTCAGGCAGTGAGTTCCAGACCCCCACAACCCTCTGCGTGAAGAAATATCCCCTCTAAACTTTCGACCAATTACTTTAAATTTATGCCTCCTTGTTGTTGACCCCTCTGCTAAGGGAAAGAGGTCCTTTCTATCCACTATATCTCGGACCCTCATCATTTTATACACCTCAATGAGGTCTCCCCTCAGGCTCTGTTCCATGGAAAACAAATCCAGCCTATCTAATCTGTCCTCATGGCTAAGGTTCTCAACTCCCAGCAACATCCTCGTAAATCTCTTCTGTACCCTCTTCAGTGCAATCATGTCCTTCCTGTAATATGGCAACCAGAACTGCACGCAGTACTCCAGCTGTGACCTAACCTGCCCCACCGACCCCATCTCTTGTATTCGATGCCTCGGTTAATAAAGGCAAGCATTCCATATTTCTTCTCAACCACATTAGCTACCTGGCCTGCTACTTTCAGGGATCTGTGGACATGCACTCGCTGGATTCTGGGGAGGACCCAGCAGATTAGAAAACTGCAAATGTAATGCCCCTATTTAAAAAAGGAGGCAGACAAAAAGCAGGAAAGTATAGACCAGTTAGCCTAACATCTGTGGTTGGGCAAATGTTGGAATCCATTATTAAAGAAGCAGTAGCAGGACATAGAAACATCGAAACATAGAATATAGGTGCAGGAGTAGGCCATTCGGCACTTCGAGCCTGCACCACCATTCAATAAGATCATGGCTGATCATTCAGCTCAGTACCCCTTTCCTGCTTTCTCTCCATACCCCTTGATCCCTTTAGCTATAAGGGCCACATCTAACTCCCTCTTGAATATATCTAACAAACTGGCATCAACAACTCTGCGGCAGAGAATTCCACAGGTGAACAACTCTCTGAGTGAAGAAGTTTCTCCTCATCTCAGTCCTAAATGGCTTACCCCTTATCCCTTAGACTCTGACCCCTGGTTCTGGACTTCCCCAACATCGGGACCTGTCCAGTCCTGTCAGAATTTTATATGTTTCTATGAGATCCCCTCTCATTCTTCCAAACTCCAGTGATCTCTCGATCCCTTGACTCCCAGAGACTCGAAAAATCTATCTAACGCAGCCTTGAATATATTCAGAGACTCAGCATCCACAGGCCTGTGGGGCATAAAATTGTAAAGATTCATATCCCTCTGAGTGAAGAAATTCCTCCTCATCTCTGTCTTAAATGGCCGACCCCTTAACCTGAGACTGTGCCCCCTGGTTCTAGACACTCCAGCTCGGGGAAAACAACCTCTCAGCATCTACCCTGTCAATTCCCTTCAGAATATTGTGTGTTTCAATGAGATCACCTCTCATTCTTCTAAACTCCGGAGAGTATCGGCCCATTCTACACAATCTCTCAACTTAAGACAGTCCTCTCATCCCAGGAATCAATCTGGTGAACCTCTGTTGTACCACCTCCCAGGCAAATATTTCCTCCCTCAAATAAGGAGACCAAAACTGTGCGCAGTACTCCAGGTGTGGTCTCACCAGGGCCCTGTACAATTGTAGCAAGACTTCCTTACTCTTGTACTGTGGGCTATATATTAGGTACTATGGGCCGAGTGCCCTGTTTTTTTGCTGATTCGATGGTTGTATAAAAAGTTATTAAAATTTGACAGTTGCTCGGGAAACATATTTGTATTTCCTTCAGTGTACTCCTTACTCTTCAAGGGCTAGATTTTCCCCAAGCAGTTTTGTCGGCGCACTGACCTCAAGCGCACCGACATTGCTCGCTGGAAACGGCTCGGGGAAAAACTCGCCCCATCCTGGCCGCTGTGTACAGTCCCCGGAGTCCTGGCGTGGTGTCGATGGTGAAGTGGGGGGTGGAGCCAAATGCCTGCACCGAAAACACTGCCGGCACCTTCGCACATGGGCATTAGGGAGAGAAAACTTGGCACTCTGCCATTTTTAAACAGTGTCAAACCCGATGAAAAGCACAGCAGCTTCTCAGCTTCTCCGGTCGCTCGGCGGGCTCTCCCCCCGTCCCTCCCCGACAAAACGCACAGCTCCAGCAGCTGCAACTTCTCCGGTCCACAAGCTCACACTTCTCCGGTGTGTCTTCCCTCCCCTATCCCAGGGATATAGGGACCGAGTGTAATGGAGCCAAGTTTGCTGATGGTACAAAGATGGGTGGGAAAGCAAATTGTGATACAGCAAAGAAAATCTCAATTCCGGAAGAACAATAACCCCGACGTGATATAAACACGCAGCCTTCTGATCTGGAGTCAGACACACTACCGTTGCACCACGAGGTCTACAGTGCAGAGTGCCCATGTTTGTATACATGAAGGTTCCTGAAACACAGTTTCATTTACCCTGCATTGGTGCAATGAAAGGGCTTTAAAATCCCCGGCCACTCCCACCGTGGGTCAGACAGCATCAGAAGCAGTGCCCACCTGTCACTCACCCTCTCACTCCCGCTTTCATCACCTGCTGCCCGCGGACTGCAGCAAATCCAGTTCATCATCATCATAGGCAGTCCCTCGAAGCGAGGATGACTTGCTCCCTCGCCAAAAAAGGATGAGTTCACAGGTGTTTCAATGATGGACCTAATATTCCAGGTCCCGAACTGCATGTTGAAGGGTGGAAGATGCCTGTGCGTGGATTTTTTTAATGTGTGGTGGCCGTTGCAACCCAGCCATCACACGGGCTTGACAGAGCGAGGTCTTGGTCCAGTGGCAAGGGTTATCCAAGACGACTGGAGACCAGCTCTGCTGCACGGACCCAGTGCCCACACATATTGCAGTGTGGGCTGGCCCGTGCTGCCCCTGGGCCCCTGGCCCTGAACCCACGCTGCCCCTGGGCCCCGATTACATCCCTCCACAGTCTCTCGCTGCTCCTGCTGTACCTGCCCACGCTCCAATCACCGACCTGGACTTTGATGACATCACTCTTCGCTGCCGTCGCCCTCCTGCACCAGCTCGCGCTGTACCTTGCCGTGGTACACCACCACGCTGCTCCCAGGCCACCGCTCACCGCTCCTTTTATGGCCCCGACCTGCCGCTGGTGTTCTCATGCAGGTCAGGGCCTCCACGCTGCTCCCAGCAAATCCAGTTACACGCCGTGTCACCGCACAATTCTCAGCTGTGATTGTAAGCTGACTATATTTAAAGCTATCGCAGAGGCTGCAAGCAGTGTTCCCTGGTAGTCTAGTGGTTAGGAT